>NC_139027.1:51477215-51999516 GCF_964662115.1 Mustela nivalis | reverse complement strand
CAAGAACTGTGGCCTTGTCTGTAAGCCTCTTCTTTGCAGCACTGGGAGACACCAGAACCAACCTGGAAGTTCACTAATAGGAAACTGGATAAGTGCCTTTTGAAACGTCATAGAGCAGAGCTGTAAAAACAAATGAGAACAGAATAAGTCATGGGGGTAAAAAGTACCGTTCAGTGAACATAGTCAATGATATTGTTAAAGCGTTGTGTGGTGACCGATGGGAGTGACACTGCGGTGAGCATAGCATAACATAGAGACTTACTGAATCACTGTGTTGTACACCTGAAACTGATGTAATAGTATGTGTCAACCATACTCTAATTTTAAAAGAATCAAAACAAACACACAAAACTGAGGATGCTCTTTATGTACCCATATAAGAAGATCCCCCTTTTGACAAAAGTAAAGGGCTGGGAAGAAAGAACTAGATATTCTGTATAGAGGTATTTCTTTATATAGAATATCTGTGGAAGGATACATTCTAAAATGGTGACATTGCTTGCTTCCTAGGAAGAGAGTGTGGGGTTCAAGGGTAAGGGAGAGCCTTTCCACTGTATGTCTTTTTATATTCTTTACATATATTACATAGTTCAGTGTGTTAACACATTAGCCATTCATAAGTTAAGTTTAAAGTTAAAATGTTCCTGGTATGCTGGATCTTCTGGGATGACTCAAATTTCTTGTTATTACCCCATCCCCTTGTGAGAAAAGCCACTGTGTAGTGACTTACAGGTAAGTTAGCTAACCTCGAATCATGTGGCCTGGCCACCCGGGAGTCTGAATTTGTCCTCCCTGGGAGGGAGGAGAATCTAAAAGTACTCCCCCACTCTTCCCAGAACTGTAGAGAAGAGAAACTGGGCCAAAAAAGTTATGCTCATTGAGATGAGTAGATGCAGGATTGTTTCGGTAGGGGCTGGGCGCTTTCACTTCCCCACAGTCTTGGGACTATAAGTGGCCTCGGGAACCAAGGCTGAGCACTGGCGTTTCCTCCCACAGCCAGCAGGAGAAGCCGTGGTTTCCTGAGTGCCGTGAGAAGCAAGCCAGGAGGCACCGGCTCCCATCTGCTCCCTCTGACCCAACAGGGCTGGACAGAGCCCAGGGAGGCTCTCTGGGACCCATGCTTAAGCAAGGGGAGAGCAAACCCAGCCTCCCTGGAAGGAGGGTTGGGAGGGAGCAGGAGGGCTCCCCATCCTCAATTCAAGGGACTCGAGGGTGAAATGATTTGTAGATTCAGAAGTTTGTTGACCTACATATCGACAGCAAGTGTATACACTTATCCTAATGTTACACATAATCCTTTAATTTTCCTATTCACACACTCATGTGTTACCATTCGAGGCTGGCGTGTGTGAGGACCAATTGCTCCACATCTCATAAGGATGTTCTAGGGGAAACTAGCTCTTTCGCCATCGTATGGATCTCCTCCTCAAAACCCTAACTGCTAGCATTTGTAGTGTTCTTTGTGCCAGACACTGTGCTAAGTGATTTGTATGTATAAACCCATTTAGTGCTCATATCTAGCCCAGGACATGTGTTATTACGACGTGTCCATTTCACAGAGAAGAAATTGAGGCACAGAGAGGCTGAATGCCTTGTCTACAGGCACACAGCTAGTAGTTGGAAGAGTCGGGGTTTGAGTCTGGGCATTCTGGCTCCAGAGCCAGGATGGTTTTTTCTGGTCTCTTAAAAGTCACCTGCCTTTGTTGTGAGAGTGATTTTGCCTGTCTTGTCCTCACCTGCCATTTGGCCAGTGGCCTTGATCCTGCTGCATCTCCCCAAAGGCTGCCTGATCCTCTGGCTCTTCCTCTTTTCCCTCTGCCTTTACCCTTAGAGGAGCTGATAAGTATACCTCGGGTTCTGGTCTCCTCTGATCCCTTCCCGCATCTTCACTAACTCTCCTGAGCCCAAGGCCAGGGACGGGAATTCAGTTGTTTCTGTGGTCCCAGTGGCCCACAGAGCTGCAGGCTGCACATCCCTAGGGGTTGGGAAAGGTAGAGGGCTGTGGAATGAAAAGGTGGGGTTCTCCAGAAGTGTGCCGTTCAAGTTCTGGGGCCCCGCTGTGTTGGCTGCCGCCCTCCAGTGGCGGCGAGAGGAGCTACAGAGGCCCAGAGACAGGGTTGGTGGGAAACCTGTTGAGGGAGTTTTGAGAGACCACGGGAGCCTCACCGTCATTGTTAGAGTGTGGGCCAGGAGGGCAGGGGGAAGAGCACACACACACACACACACACACACACACACACACACACACCCAAACTGGTGGAGACAAAGTCCACATCGGCATCTGTGCCTCTGCTGCCGCTGCCTGTCCTGGCTGCCAACAGGGATGGTTGTGAGAGGCACAGAAAACTTAGAGACAGTCAGGCCTGGAGACCAGGCCCCTCTTCCCTCATCATCCTTTCCTCCCCGCTGTGGAGCTCTTGCCTCTTACCCTGCCAGTGCCCCAGCCCCAGTGGAAGAACAGCTATCCCTCACCCCACTCTACCCTGACACACGTGATGTCACCAGGTGACACCCCTCTCTGAAGTGCTCACATCCTCGGGGGAACTTCCCCTATGATGGTCCGTGTAATCAGCAGCTTTATTGCTGGCCCCTCACCTCTCTGGTCTTGGTTTTGCTGCAGCTTAGCAAGAGCGAAATTTGGTAAAAGACAACCACAAACAACGAACAGCAACGACCACTGGGCTATGACCCCATTATCTATTTGTTCCTGCAGTCCAGGCCTCTTGACCCCATTTCTCTGTTCTGCCTCTGCCTCCCCCACCCCAAACAGCTGCCCTGGTGTTCCTGGCACCCCTGTCACATGCCTGGGGCCCCAACTCAAGTGGCTGAGTTAAAGAGCTTTCTAATGACATGTCCTCAAAGGGCTCTATTAATTGCCTCACATTTAGCTACTAGGCCTGTGATGACCACGTGGGGGGCGGGGGTGAGGGTGTGAGACTGGGGAATAACAGGAAAGAACAAGGTGGGGGAGGGGAGCCATCTGGGACTTTGCACACATCACATGAGACCCTTGCTGACCTCTCTCTCTCTCCCTCTCTCTCTCACTCACACACACACACACACAAACACACACACAGCAGAGCCCCTGAGTGGGGGTTGTGGGGAAGCAGCAGGCTAATGGAAGTCCAGTCAAGACTGGGAGTTCCTCTCCAAGGAGAAGAGGCAGTCCATCAGCAAGAACAGCAGAGAGCCATTCGTGTTTTCTTAGCATAACACAGATCATTGGGTTCATGGCTGGAATGTCTCTTGTCTTTATTCAAGCAGCTCTGAGTGGTCTCCCATGACAGGAATTGCTAATTAGAAGGAAAGAGACTGCTCTCTCTGACAAGCTAGCTCCCCTCCTCAGGGGGAGAAAAAAGAGGATGAGATTAATTTATCACAGGACGAAGATATTTCAGGACTAGGAGGTGACTTAGTTCTACTGTCCACTTCACAAATCAGACCAAATATTAGCCCATGTTTGAACACCTTAGCAACACACTAGCCCTGATGCATCTACTAGATTTTTCCTTCTACTGAGCAGGTTGGTCCCACTGCCTCCCCTGGGGCTACACAGAAAAAGTCTCTGTATCTAAGGCAATATTGTTATTAGTGGCTAATGCTTGTTGAACATGACTTTGTGCCAGGCCCTGAGCTATGTCCTTTACACACACTCTCTGTGGAACCATCACAAAAATTCTATAAACTAGGTTATTATTTTTAGATCCATTTTACAGGGGAGGAATCTGAGGCACAGAGAAATGAATAAATTGATCACGTTCACACTGCTGGTCAGCCCCGGGCTAGGTGACCAACCACGCTGGTATACCCAGGACCTGGGATTCTCATGGCTGACCGGGAAAGTCCTAGGCCAACTGGAATGAGTTGGTAACCCCAGTCTCTAGTCTTCCCAGCACTAACTCCCCACCTGCTTAACAAGGCAGAATGCCATGCCTGGCTAACCAGTACCGGGGGGGGGGGGGGGACTCGAGCTATGTGGAGGATACAGCCAAGATCATTGCAATGCCAGCCACCAGGACGGGAAATCCCAATACTGCCCGCTGCCCACTGCGTCTTGGGGTTGGAATCACCAAGAAAAACACAACACGGTCAAGCGCCCAATGGCACAATGCCTTACTCCCATACAGGAGAGACAGAACATCAGCTCAGCAACAGGCATCAGTCCTTCACGGACAGTGGGGGGCACCCAGCAATGGGTGCAAACCTCAGGGCTTGTATCTCTGCAGAGATACAGTTTGTATCTCCAAACTGTCTGTTAGCAGTCTCAGGAGTGGGCAGGAGCAGGAGGAGAAGGTGAGATGTGCATTGATTTCAACAACATGTAAGGGGAGTGGCCCTCCCGGGAGCGCTCCTTGCCTCCTGGCTCACACAGATACCAGAGAGAGAGAGAGGGATTGAGAGATGAGAGTTTCCCTCTCTTTCTGTGGTTTCTTGCCTCAGATGCAGACTCCAGTCTTGCCCATTTCACCCTGCCCCACCTCTCCAACTGGCAAACTCCTATTCATTCTTCAAGACCCAGCTTAAATATTTCCTGAGACGTCTGTGAGAATGTGCTCATTCCAGCACCCAGTGCGGGCCTAGCTCGAAGAGGGGCTTATCGTGGGCAAAAACCACCCCACCGGCGGCCATATTTCTGCTAGGCAATACTGTACCCATTGGAGAGGCAGAGCCTTGATCCAAACCAGCCAAACGGATTCTTGTTACCCAAGCTAGCCAAACACATTCTCTTTCCCAGAACTGGAAAGGTGCCTGAGAGATAAAGAGCACAGGAGACCCTGGGATCACCAGAGTCCTGAGTTCTCATCCCCACCTCCTCCTCCCAGCTAGAACAGCCCTGCTCAGCCTGCCCTTCTTCCTCTCCTTCTTTCCAGCCCCTACTCAGGAGGGACAGCCCCCTGGAGCCTTCCCTGCCAACCCCCACATAAGACACCCTGAGCGATGGCTCTGCAATCCTGAAGAATCCTGCTATCTTAGCCCCTGCCTGGCACACACCCTCCTACCTGCCCTCTTACTTCACTCACAGGGCTCTTTTTGCCCCTTCTCTCTGCCTCCCTCATCAGTTCCTACCAGGCTTTCGAGACCCAGGTAGCACTCCTCCTCCAGGAAGCTTTCCTGAGTGCTCTACCCCATTTGAACCCCTTTTTCCTCTGACCTCCGGTTTGTACTGAGTCCACAGTCCTCATTAGATTCATCTACTGCCTTCTTGTGACTTCTGGGCTTCTTAGTGAACTTCCAGGTTTTGACGTCTTGCCTGCCCAGCTAGTCTGTGAGACCCATGCCCACCTACAACCTGGCCCAGGTTGGGCCAGGTACATGGAGATGCTCAGGAGTGCACTGGTTGCTGCTGGAACCCCTTTCCCTGCCCTCTGCACCTCAGATTTTCAGGGAGGGTCCCACCCTTGGGAGAGAGAGCAGCCTCCCTCTCCCACAGAGACACAACTCCGGCATGGCCTGTGGAAAGGACACACTGGGGAGGGCGACACGATTACCTCTTAATTTCCTCCCAAATATGAAATCTCAGAGCCCAGCACACCAGGTAAACAGCCACCGTAGCCAGCCAGCCTGTCTCATCTCGCCCTCAGCCACCACAGCCCTTCCTCATGGACCGTAGAGGTGATGAGAGCCTGAAGCCACAGTCGGAGGTCGGCAAGAGGCCAGCATCCATGTGGGACTGGTCTTGGGACCACTTGGGGCCACTGCTCCAGCTAGCTGGGGGTGGGGCAGGGTAGCTGGCGACATATAGACACAGCTAACGGCAAATCCTTGCCTGTCGACAGCCACAGAATCACATCTCCCAAGACCCGCAAGTCTCCTTGTCGCCCCATCGACAGCCCTGATGAGAGCAGAGCGGGCAGCTTCTCCCCAGAGCCTTGGGGCCAGGCCAGGCTAGGGAGCAGGGTGGTGCAGACCTCAGAGGCTGACAGGTGACAAACCTTAAGTCACCTCAGCCGCTCATGCCCAGAGAGGCACATATACAGAGAGGCTCCCACAGAGCCAGCAGACACAGGGGCCTCAGAGGGTCCCATAGACAGAGGCACATGGGACCCACTACCAGACACCTGAACAATCTGGAAGGCACCCAGTCTGACCTAGGTGTCAAGTACACTCGGGTACAAGTAGACCCACAGACGTGGGTTCTCACGCCTCATGTCGGTGTCATCCTGAGACACCCAAGCCAACCTTCCATGGTGGAAGGAAGTCTTTGGCTGGTTTGTCAGGGCAATAATGGCGTTTCCCACCGATCCACCTCCCTTTTCTTTCAGTCACTTGCCCTCTCCTGGAGGCCACCTGAGGGATGTCCAGCTCGGCTTCCCCTCCTGAGCCAGTGAGGCTCTCTGTCCCACAGCTGTGGGGTTAAGGAAAGAGAAGGTGAAGTCTGGAGTTGGCTTTTGGCTTCTTTGCTGGAGGCTGGAGCTCACCTTGTTTGTGGAGAGGGGTTGAGCAAGGCAGCAAGGGCTGGGGAGGCCTCCAGCTTCCTCTGTTCCCAGTCCTGGTTGCTACACCAGGCCAGGCCTCTTAAGAGAAAGTCTGAGGTGACGCTCTCAGCCGTCCCATCACACCACCTACCAGCAGGCCTTATGCGGCAGGACAATCCAAAGGCAGCCTTGCCTCTGGCCACTAGGATTTGGCTTCGAGGCCAGTTTCAGGCTCTAGGTTTAGGGTTGAGTTTGGCTGGAAGAGTCCTGCTCTTTCTCCCTGGACAGTGGCCTCTCCTGTGGCTGGTACTATGTGGACATGATTAGATTGGCAGAGCTGAGAGTGTCCTCTGGGGATGGTCAGGACCTGTACAAGCAGAGAGGCTAGACCCTGGGATAGGATTTGGGGGAGGGGCAGAACTGCTCCCCAGAGCTGAGGAAGGCAAGCAGATTTTCACTGAGGGTTGTCCCCTGCCTGGACCATCGGATGTCTCCCCAGCTGCGGCCTGCCCCTCCTCCTCCTGGCCACACCACACACACCTGCAGCATGGCAGAATCCCACCTCCTCTCTCTCTGGCCCCGCTCCCTGCCCTCTGTCTACAGCCCTCCTCCTCCTGATATTCAACAGGCTGCCCCCTTATCATTTAGGTCAAGATCACCTCCTCCAAGGGGCCCTCCCGGATGGTGTTGGAAGATAGCTCCCCAATCCCATTTCCTGTTGCACCTTTCCTCCGGCACTCAATCCATGTCCATATAAATGTTTGTTTGTTTCTTTTCCCTCTCTGCCACTCGAATGGAGACCCCACTAGGGCAGACACTTGGGCCGTTTTGTCCCAGAGTTCCAAGTGCACACACCAAGGAGGCAGGAAGTAGATACACAAAGTATGCCAGAGGGACGAAACATGCCAAATGGGCATGAGCAGGCACACGTGTGCAAAGGGACACACGAGTCATCCATCTCAAAGGCGCACGTGGGCACCTGCCCCACGCACATGGCCATAGCCACAGGCAGAGGCCGGCATGCTCACGTGTCTCACTTGGCCCTACCCCCCAGATCCCAGGGGGAGGTGTTATCACCCCCAGCCAGCCAGCCTCCAGCAGGACTCCACTCAGCCCTCCTGGTGCTAACTCAGCCTGACACGCCGGCAGCACGTGGGGCTTTCCGTGGAAGCTGTGGCAAGCGCACCACCATTGTGGGGGCTGCTAATTGGCTCTGTGTTGGGCCTTGGGTCACCGCTCGGTCAGCCATGGCTGATACCTTCTTCCCACTTGTCTCAGGAAAGGCGCTGCTGTCCCCTCTGCTTAGGCCTCAGCTGGCCACTGAACCGCATATGCCTGGCCACATGGGACTGGCTGGGCCAGCGGGCCCCTCCGACCGTGGCCCCCACCTCACTCACTCCTGATGGGAAGCAGAGAGAACTGGCAAACAGGGTTGGCCTGGGATGGACATTTGCCCAACGGGTATGGTGTGGAAGCAAGGGTGTGAGGATGACCCAAGCCCAGATAGCTAAGTTCCGGTGCCTGAAATGCCGCCATCCAAAACTGGGTCCTCCAAGTCAATCCTTGCTCTCCCGCAGGGTTTCTGTTAGAGTGTACATCCCCTCATGGGGGTGGGGGGCAGTCCTGAAAGGTGGGAAGAGGAAACACTACTAACTTGAATGTTCCAATCGATCCTTGCGTTTATTCGTCAAGGCTCCAAGCTTGAAATTGTTATGCTCTCTATACCCCATTTCCAGGAGTTTTCACTGTTTTTAGAGTGGAAGTGTCTGCCTGGCTCCATGCCACCACACCCCATCTCTGGGATATTAGGGTTCAGGGGAAGGTGAAGTGGTCTTTCCTCAGCCGTGTCTGGGATCCTTGGTGGGTGCTCGTTTTTCTGACTTTCCTCCCGGTGGGGTTTGCGGGTAGAGATCGGGGCAGTGCCTGGGCCTTGAGAAAGCTCCAGACCCGGCTTCCTCTATGAGATGTCCACCTTGCTCCCACTCTTCATTCTTCCAGAGCCTAGCTTATATCCTTCAACAGATTTGCCAGAGCCCACGCTTCCTTCCAGTTTGGGACTAGAATAGCTCCCACTCTCTGCCTTCCTCAAAAGCTCGACTCCTCCAGGAAGGCTTCTCTAGGACTGTTCCAGCCGGGTTTTGCGACGGGTAGCTACATTCTTGCCCCATCGGCCCCACTCAGGGAGCTCAAGGAACATTTGGGCTGTACCATGCCTCTCCTGCTTTTCTTCCCCCAGAGCCCCCGGCTTGGGGGTTCATGACTACATAAACCCTATCTGTCCCAAAACTCCAGGGGCCTCCTTTGACATAGTCCATTACTCAGGGAGAGGCAGTATGTTAGGGAAGGCCCACAAGAGGCTGTGGGCAACACCGCGGAGGCCAGCTCTGACCCCTGCTCTGGGTCTGGAGAGCGGAAACCTACTTTTGCCCTTCCTGCTTAGGAAGAAAAGGCTTAGGACAGGCCAAGGTCTTACTGACCCAGAATCTGGGAGAGAATTCTGGGCTGCCCCAGGGCAGGAGGAGTGGTGGAGTGCTAGCGCTGTCCTCCCACCCCACGAGGCACGGTGAGAGAGAGACCCGAGGCTGCCAGCGGTTCCAGCCCAGAGGGAAACAAAGCCCAAACTTGAGGCCTTATGGTGAAGGCCCTGGAAGAACTGAAAAGTCCAGTGTTTATTCATTTTTTTAAAAAGATTGTATTTATTTATTTGATAGACAGAGATCACTAGCAGGCAGAGCAGCAGGCAGGGAGAGAGAGGGGGAAGCAGGCTCCCGGCTCAGGAGAGAGCCCAGTGCGGGGCTTGTTCCCAGGACGCTGGGATCATGACCAGAGCCAAAGAGGCTTTAACCCACTGAGCCACCCAAGTGCCCCAAGTCCAGCGTTTAAAAGCCAGTGGATTGGGGTGCCTGGCTGGCTCAGCATTAACTCTTGATCTCAGGGTAGTGAGTTCAAGCCTCATGCTGGGTGTAGAGATTACTTTAAAAAAATAAAATCTAAAAAATAAAAATAAAAGAAGAAGAAAACCAGTGGATTATTATTTTTTTTAAGATTTTGTTTATTTATTTGAGAGAGAGAGAGAACACAAGCAGGGGGTATGGCAGAGGAATAGAGAGAGGCAGGTTCCCCACTGAGCAGGGAGCCTGATGCCAGGCTCCATCCCAGGACCCTGGGATCACAACCTGAGCTGAAGGCAGATGCTTAACCGACTGAGCCACTCAGGCACCCGCAAAGCCAGGGGATTATTAAAGAAAAAAAGGGGGGAAATTTTGAATTGAACAAGAATGGAAATTACACTTCCAGCTGGGTTATCCTTGAAGTCTACCCATGGGATTATTGAAATGATATAGGCCTTCCAGGACCGTGAAGTATAGGTGATCCTATAGACCGATGTTCTTTTTCCAGAGTTCTCCAAATTGGAATTGGGAGAAAATTGGTGTGTTGGGTGAGAGAGTGTGCAGGCAGGGAAAGAGAAAACTCCCTCTGGGCAAATAACCTTGTTTCTTGAGCCATTAAACAAGATGAAACAGGGTTCTCTCCCTTGGGGCTTTTGGGAGCATTAATGTCCTGCTGGGCAGCAGAACTCTGTGACATAGCAGGTGGATGGATGGTAGAGGACTTAGGGTTCCCAAGGCTCACCAGGTCCCTCTGTTCTAGAATTACCAGTTAACATCTCTTGGGGAAACAGCATTTGGGAAACCCTGCTGAATTGTTCTGTGGGTAATACCTCAATCTGTTATTTGCTGTCACATGTCAATCCTGCTTTCCTAAATTATGAGAAGACAGTTGTAAAGAACTGAAAACTGAACATTTCTCCTCCTAAGAAACACTTGCGTCATAAAATCTGTCATGGGTCATTGGGGTGACCCCCCCAGACTTGCTCTAGGGCTCCTCTCCAGAAGGGATTTTTTTTTTTTAAGGGTGACCAACCCAAACCATGTTTACAATTTCAAGTCCTTCATCCCAGGAACTCCCTCAGTCCTGAGCAAACCAGACTGCTTCCTTGCAAGTATTTTAACACGGGGGATTGGCTCCAAGGAGCTTAAGCAGCTCTCCAAGCCCTGCAGGGTGCCTTTTGTAAGGGGACTGTTTCAACTGATTAGGCTAGTGACCAGCCCTTCCTCTTCCTCCCGCCTAGCCTCCCACCCTGCGGGTCACACTGCCCAGGTCTCCTGGGCCAGTGAAGGGGAGGCAAGTTGCCTGGCCTGCCTCACAAAACACTCTGAGCAATGGCTCTGGAACCCTAAAGAATCCTGCTCATCCTAGCCCCTGCCTTGTATATGCCCCTCTTCACTCACAGGGCTCTTCCTGCCCCTTCTCTCTGCCTCTCTCATTAGTTCCTACCAGGCCTTCAAGACCCAGGAAGCACTCCTCCTCCAGGAAGCCTTCCTGAGTGCTCTAGCCTGTTCAAACCCCTTTCTCCTTTGATCTGTTTATACTGAGTCCATGGTCCTTATCAGATTCATCTACTGGGGCCAGGTACATGGAGATGCTCAGAAGTGGTGCACTGTTGCTGCTGGAGCCCCTTTCCCTCCCCTCTGCACCTCAGATTTTCAGGGAGGGTCCCACCCTTGGGAGAGAGAGCAGCCTCCCTCTCCCACAGAGACACAACTCTGGCCTGGCCTGTGGAAAGGATATGCTGGGGAGGGGGTGGCAAACCCTCAGGATTCTGGGAGGTGGGAGTTTGGGCTACAAAGGGAGTCTTTGGGGCATCTTGTAGGGAGGGGCAGAGCCAGTCCGGACAGTTGCCTGCCCTGGAGCAAGTTTCCCAGCCTCTGTTTTCCTCATTCTTCTCCCTCTACTTGACTCTAGGGACTGTCCTTTCTCTTGTGTGGCCTCTTCCTGGAGGCCGGGACCCGTCCAAGTCTTGAGCTGCTTACCATACGCCCAAACGCAGACACTCAGTGCCTGCTAAGGGGGTCCTAGCCAGGCTCCCCTCCAGGAAACAAAGCCCCAGAGGTATCTGTCCTGAACTCCCACCTCCTTCTAGAAGCCCTGTTGGCAGAGGCCTGTCTGATCCTGGACGGCCCTCGCACTTGTCTCGTCCTTGTGTAGCAGCTGGTGCTGGAACAGTGGTGACTTGCCCTGAGAGGGGGCCCTGCCCAGCCTCGACTGGCAGCTGTCTGCTCCAGCCTCTGTCCACCAGAAGTCTGAGCAGAAATGGAGGCTCTAGTCGAGAAAGGCCCTAGTCTGGCAGAAGTCTCTTTACCTCCTCTCCCTCCTGAGGTCCTAATCCCCTCAGGCTCAAGAGGTTGGGCTCTTATCCCCCCTTTTCCCGGCAGATAGTCACCCCCAGCCTGGAGAGGGATACTCAGCCACAAGAGCTTGAGGGTGGGGGGCCAAAAACATGGAGTTTCTCTTGATTTTCCAGGTTCTTTTGTGAGGCTCAAGGGTTCACAGATAAGGAGTCACAACTTTAGAAACTTTATGGCCATTATATAGATGTTTGTATGTGTGAAATATTTCACCAGAAAGAAATATACTACATCCACAGGTGGAACGCTACTCAGCCATGGGAAGAAGCTCTCCAGACGTACCACCGCCGGGATGAACTTCCGGGGAACTGTGCTAGGTGCAAAAAGCTCCCATGTAGATCACATTCTCGAAATGACAGGATTGGGGAAATGAAGAACACATCAGTGGTTGGCAGGGGGCAGACCAGCCCTGAGGTGGGATACTCCCAGAACAGGCCTCTGGAAGAGGTCCCTCCACTGTAAAGGGGGTGGGGTGGGCAGAGGGCCTTTTTCGCCTCCCTGCTTCCATTATTACCAGCACCTTCCTCTCAGCTGCCAAGAGGGAAAAAACTGCTCTTGCCAGGTCTGCTCTCCATGGCTCCTCACATACTAAGCCTTGACCAACCTGCATAGCCCATCCTAACACTTGATGCTTTGCCCTTCTCTCCTGGGACCCAGAATGTCTGTAGCTCAGAAAGTTCTGTGTCCAGGGCTCCAGCTAGGTGCCGAAGAAGAGATCCTGATAAGGCTATGGGACAGGCCGGGGGAACAGAAGCTGGTGAGACTTGGCCCCCCAGATCCACTAGAGGAAGGTCAGCCTCCCAGCCCACCCTCTGCACACACTTATTTCTGGGTTTCCTGCAGTACCTCAACGACAGGGCAGGCAAAAGTTGACTCAGGGTCAGATGATGGCATTTGGAATTCTAGGATTTCTTTGAGAATCAGTGGCCTAACCCATCACGACCAAAAGTACCACTTCCTGACGGTGCTCGGGAGAAGAATGAGGCACAAACAAGTCAGCTGTGAGAGAAAGGGAGCAGGGGACAACAGTAGAAAAGACTTGCCCCAAACAACTCCTCAGTCCCATTTTTATATAGACAGTAATCAACAGAAGAGCTGAAGAAGGCTACACTTTAATTATATAGCTTGTAGATAAACAAGAAGGAAGGCAAAATAAGTCTGGTCAAGCAGTGGAAAGTTTATAGTTGAGCAGGCACATTTAAAGGACTTAATTGGGGCACCTGGGTGGCTCAGTGGGTTAAGCCGCTGCCTTCAGCTCAGGTCATGATCTCGGGGTCCTGGGATCGAGTCCCGCATCGGGCTCTCTGCTCAGCAGGGAGCCTGCTTCCCTCTCTCTCTCTCTCTGCCTGCCTCTCCATCTACTTGTGATTTCTCTCTGTCAAATAAATAAATAAAATCTTAAAAAAAAAAAAAAGGACTTATATAATTAGCCACAGGTACTGGGGGGGGGGGGGAACAACGGAAAAATGAAGCAGGGGGCGTCCGCCCTGAGTGGGCCAGGCGTTCCCAGCTGCTCGGCTTCAAGGCCCTATATCGTCCTCCCCTCCAGGGGCCTGTTGCCAGTATGTGTTTTTCTTGAGGCTATGTCTAAACATGCTTGGTAACTAGTAGAATTTCTCATGGGTTATATTTTAAGTAATACATTGTTCTGAGGGACAGTTACACAAAAGCATGTACCAAGTGCCCCTAATACACTGGGAACTGAGGCAGCCTGGTGGAGTGGAAAGGCATTATAGTCAGAAAGAACTAAGTTCAAACCCTGGGTTGGCCCTCTATGAGGCCCTTGACCTGGGGGAGTTCTGGTCTCTATAAGACAGGCTTGCCGTTTATCTTAGTTAGGCAATATGATGCTCCTTCCCCTCCCTTCACCCTTTAATCCTGGAGGCAGCAGCCTGGAGGGAGAGTCCAGGAGCCCAGAAGGAAGGAAACACACACTCCTCTGAACCTGACGAGTGAACAGGTTCTAAAAACCACAAGAGATGGAGACTGGTTAGAGACCCAGGCAGGCGAAATGGGCATCTCGGCAGCTGCTGTGGCCACATCTCCTGGGGCTGTCTGCTGTGTGATCCTGGCCCTCAGATGCAAATGGGGGAGCCACGAGGAGGAGGAAGCAGCTGAGCATTAGGTCTAGACTGAAACCTGAATGACTGAGCTCCCCTGTATATGGTTCGATTAGGAGTGGAGGATTGAGATAGAAATTCAGCTCGGTGGTAACATAGTTGCAGGTTCGCACCCCTGAGTTTGTGATCTGTAAAAACGTGGACCCACGACACAGGTGCACACTTTCATATATGTACTTGTACACTGATACACCCAGGGCACAGACGTCTCACTCACATAAAGCATATGTGCCCAGTGTGTGCTGGTAAACGTTTAACAGCCAGCTTTCTGGAAGCCTGATCACCTGATTTAGAGCGGTTACTGCTTCCTATGTTGTAAATATTCCCACCGTGACAATTTTGAGCTGCAATATATTACCTAATGGAAGTGAGAAAGATGTGCCCAGCTAGTTCTTTGTGAGCTAGTGTGAGCCTGTTCCGGCATAACACTGCCAACCTGATTTTCTGGGGTTGCTTCACTGGCCTGAGACCCCACACCTTCCGATGCAGGGGCAGGAGACTAGAAAACCACACCATTTATATTTATAGTCACCCACCTATACCTGTTTCTGCACTCTGCCCCCCACACCCCTCCTTGCATCTTCTGTCTTATTCCTGGTCGTTCTGCAGGTCTGGAAGAACCCTTCTCTTGCATTCTAGCTGCCAGCCCGGGAGTCCCATCTCCACCTCTAGTAAGGCAGCTCCTTACCCCTCTCCTTTCATTGGTGGAAAGTCAGCTCCAGCTTCGTCTCTGCCTTCATTCCAGATCAATAGAGGGAAAGGTCAGTATGACCCCCCCAACAATTGGATCCCTTCTCCCGACTTCTGCTCCGCCCTGTCCTTCATCACTTCCTTGTTAATTTCACTCTTGCCTGGGGCCATGGTCCCAGCCTTCTGAATATCTCCCTGCTCCAGCCTCTTCCCTTCTACTTGTCCTGCTATAAGGAACCTTCCAGATTAAGGATCCTGGGCACAGGGCTGAGGTCGCCCTTGTGCTGACAATTTCCCAATTCAGGACAGATTAGGGCTGGATCCCTGAGAGGCCCCTTGACCCCTTCTCCAATTCTTGCTCCCTCAGGCCAGTTTCCCTACTGTTTTCTCCAAATGTTTTTTCCCTCACCAATCTGTTCAGCAGATTGTCTCTGCTACAGAATCTTATTGTTCCCCGCTTTAATTTACAGTGGGGCATTTACTATCTCTTAGGACTGTGATACAGGGCTTTATGGTTTATAAGCACTCTCAAAACTGTTTACGGACCTCCTCTCCTATGCCCTAGACTGAGGGTTAGCTCTGGAAATACAATGAGTGAAAACAGATGTGGTTGTGCTTTCGTGAACCAAGTCAACACAACCTGTAGAGGACCTTGGGTCCCAAAGATCTCTGACCCAAATCAAGTGGATTTGGGAGGGAAGATATTTTCCTGCTATTCCTTTTGCCTGCCCCACCCCCAACCCCATTGGAAATCTGGCTTCCCTGCTGCCATGGGGACAAATCTGGCCTCCCTGGAGCCACAGTCTCCAAGACTGTGGCTTGAAGAAGAGGACTTTACCAACCACATGAGCATCATAGGGGCAGTTGTGGGGATGTTGCAAGCCCAGTAAAAAGGGCCATTAAACTATACAAAGCTAAATAGAGGTTAACACTTGTATGTATTGCAACATCTTTATTTCCTTCCTGTAACTAGCACACCCACAGTGAGGAACATACATACATACATCTGTGTGAGCCTAGGCTAATGGCTTTGACTTCACAGCCTCAGCATCCTCGCTTGTAATAGGTGGTTAAAATTCGCTGATATTTTCATGGGGCTGTTAAAATAATCAAACAAGGAGCACCTGGGTAGTTTAGTTGGTTGTGTGCTCAACTCCTGGTCTTGGCTCGGGTCATGATCTCAGGATTGTGAGATCGAGCCCCACCTGGGGATCTGTGCTTGGCAAGGAGTCGGCTCTGGATTCTCTCTCCCTCTGCCCCCCTCCTCTCAAAAATAAATAAAATCTTTAAGAAAATAATGAAACGAGATAAAAGTACATGAAAGAGTTTTATAGAATTATGATGGACAACGCTGTTAAAGTTTCAGAAATAACAGAGGTAAAACCAATGAATCACTGAAGTAGTAATTAATACAAGTTTACTGCACACATCCCCCCAAAAGACAGTTTGCAAACCAGGGGCACTCAAGCCAAAATGTGGAATGAGGCTCAGAGATACATTGTTATAAAACAGCTTATTTAATGAGAAGACAGGGACTGTTTATTTACTGCGATTGGTTATTGTCTATTGTGTCTGAATGGGATATATCTCAATCGGATGGTGGGGGAGGATCCCATGGAAGCCGGTGGCCTGGAAGTGAGGCAGACAAAGGAGGTAGTAGTTTATTGAATACACTGCAAGGGAGGGGCCCTAGTACAGCAGGGAGGGGCGGTCAGTAGTGAGGCAGTGAGTGGGGGCTGTGTTTAAAGGTGGAAGGTGAGGTGTGGGGACATACAGAATCCTCCCTTCTGTGGTAACTATGCCTGGTTTTAAGTAGCTCATCGGTTAATGGTCAGCCAATCGGCCTGCCTGTAGTCAGCCAAATGGTCCGCTGCAGGGCCCTTCCTGTGGAGGCCGAGAAAAATCAAGTCCATCCCACCTCAGGTTTAGCCTTAGCATAAGTACAGCCATCTCAGACCCCTGTGCCCAAGGCCTAACCTTTCCCCTACTTTACTTTAGTTCCAGGAAGCCCCACTCTACTTTAAGTAAGGCCCACCCTACTTTGGTTCCAGAGACCCCCACCCTGCCTTAGTAACAGGAACCCATAAATACCCCTGCCTTAACTAAGCTCAGGGTCCAAGTCCCTACTCTGCTGCATCAGGTATATTTGGGCCCAAGCTTAAGCTTGTCAAATAAACCCTCGTGTGATTGCATTGGTGCTTGGCTCCTTGGTGGTCTCTGGGACATGAAAACTCGGGCATAACACTTCCTACATTCCATCGCTCAAACCTGTTTGCCTAAAAGCAGTCTGTACAGTGGTAACATTAAAATTTTCTTAAATGATAAGGAATTGGCCAAGGGTTACCTCTTATGAACCTTGGGAAACAATTCAAGCTGTGCTAATGATTTCCAGAGGCCTAAGCAACATATGACCCAGGTCAAGTTAGTCTTGCAAGAGTAGCTAAATTAAGCCTTGTGTGTGACTAGCCTGGGTTTCTCCACTCAAAGGGTTTTCAAGGCTGATCTCTGTTAGCTTCTTTTGCAATTCTGTATTTTTACAATCTCAAGCACACTAGCAGGTGCTTAGCTGACGGCTACTTCAGTGAGTTGCAAGGGTAGACTCCAGAGCTCTTCTCCTTTCAAGGTTCAATTCTAGTAGACTAAATTTTTTTTAAGATTTTATTTATTTGACAGACATATCACAAATAGGCAGAGAGGCAGGCAGAGAGAGAGGGAAGCAGGCTCCCCACTGAGCAGAGAGCCCGATGCAGAGCTCGATCCCAAGACCCCGGGGATCATGACCGGAGTGGAAGGCAGAGGCTTTAACTCCCTGAGTCACCCAGGCGCCCCTAGTAGCCTAATTTTTTTTAAAAAAGATTTTATTTATTTGACAGAGAGAACAAGAGAGAGCATAAGCAGGAGGAGCGGGAGGCAGAGGAGAGTGAGAAGCAGGCTCCCTATCCCAAAGGAGCCCTGTGCAGTGCTCTATCCCAAGACACTGGGATCATGACCCCAGTGAAAGGCAGAAGGCAGATGTTAAACCGACTGAGCCACCCAGGAGCCTTTCACAGCTGAATTTTTTAAAATTAATTAATTAATGAATTTTTAATAAACATATAACGTATTTTTATCTCCAGGGGTACAGGTCTGTGAATTGCCAGGTTTACACATTTCATAGCACTCATCATAGCACAACCCTCCCCAATGTCCATATCCCCACCACCCTCTCCCGTTCCCCCTCCCCCCAGCAACCCTCAGTCTGTTTTTTGAGATTGAGTCTTTGATGGTTTGTCTCCCTCCCAATCCCATCTTCTTTCATTTTTTCTTTTCCTACCCCCAACCCCCCCACATTGCATCTCCACTTCCTCATATCAGGGAGATCATATGATAGTTGTCTTTCTCCGATTGACTTATTTCACTAAGCACAATACCCTCTAGTTCCATCCACGTAGCCGCAAATGGCAAGATTTCATTTCTTTTGATGGTTGCATAGTATTCCATTGTGTATATATACCACATCTTCTTTATTCATTCATCTGTTAATGGACATCTAGGTTCTTTCCATAATTTGGCTATTGTGGACATTGCTGCTATAAACATTCGAGTGCACGTGCCCCTTTGGAGCACCACGTTTGTATCTTTAGGATATATACCCAGTAGTGCAATCACTGGGTCATAGGGTAGCTCTATTTTCAGTTTTTGAAGAACCTCCACACTGTTTTCCAGAGTGGTTGCACCAGCTTGCATTCCTACCAACAGTGTAGGAGGGTTCCCCTCTCACTGCATCCTCGCCAGCATCTGTCATTTCTTGACTTGTTAATTTTAGCCATTCTGCCTGGTGTGAGGTGGTATCTCATTGTGGTTTTGATTTGTATTTCCCTGATGCCGAGTGATATGGAGCACTTTTTCATGTGTCTGTTGGCCATCTGGATGTCTTCTTTGCAGAAATGTCTGTTCATGTCCTCTGCCCACTTCTTGATTAGATTATTTGTTCTTTGGGTGTTGAGTTTGCTAGGCTCTTTTTTTTTTTTTTAAAGCTTTTATTTATTAATTTGACAGAGAGAAATCACAAATAGATGGAGAGGCAGGCAGAGAGAGACAGAGGGAAGCAGGCTCCCTGCTGAGCAGAGAGCCTGATGCGGGACTGGATCCCAGGACCCTGAGATCATGACCTGAGCCGAAGGCAGCGGCTTAACCCACTGAGCCACCCAGGCGCCCTGCTAGGCTCTTTATAGATTTTGGATACCTGCCCTTTATCTGATATGTCGTTTGCAAATATCTTCTCCCATTCTGTCAGTTGTCTTTTGGTTTTGTTGACTGTTTCCTTTGTTGTGCAAAAGCTGTTGATCTTGATGAAATCCCAATAGTTCATTTTTGCCCTTGCTTCTATTGTCTTTGGCGATGTCCCTAGGAAGAAGTTGCTGCGCTTATGGTCAAAGAGGTTGCTGCCCAATTTTTAAGGCAGCTCCTCCCCCACCCCTTACGCAGACTGCCCCCCTGCTCAACGACGCACTGATCACCCGGGGTCCATAGGGCTCTTGAGCAGTGCCAACGCGGAAGGCGGAGCTGTCGGCAACTTCCGGGCGCTGGTGGGGCGGGGCGTGGGCAAGGCAGGGACCTCCAGTGGGTGGGAGCCCGACACCCGCTTCTGGTTCCTGCGCTTGGAATCCCGCATCCATCTCGGGAGGCAGGGGACAAGAGGTGCGCAGGCGGCAAGCAGGAGTGTAGAGGAGCCGCTGGGGACCGCGCTCGCCCCGTCTGGGAGTGTCGCCCCGCCCCGCGCACACGCCGTACCCAGTCAACCGCACTGCCCCGCCCCGCACATGACGGGGGGCGGCGCCCAGCAAGCCGGCAGGGTCGGGAGTGGGGGAGAGGAGCAAAGTGCGGCAACTTGGGCGGCGGCAGCAGCTAGGGCATGGCGGCTCTCTACGGCGGCGTGGAGGGGTGAGTGCGGCTTCGCGGAGAGAATCCGGGAAGGGCGGCTGAGAAGCGGCCGGAGGGCGAAAGGCGGGAAGCCCGGGGCCAGGTTGGCATGCTGGTGACCTCCCACGTTAGGGTCCGGCCACTTTGGGCTTCTGACTTGCGGGGCCTTGTGGTGGAGGGGTGTGTGCACGCGCTTCAGTGCCCTAGGACTTACGGGACTCTGTGAGTGCACGGCCACACCCGAGGCGCGCGCGGGGGGTCTTTTATGTTTCATGGCGGAACCACACCCCTTTCTCCGGCGAACCACCCACTTCACCGCCCCCCCGCCGCCCGCCAGATCTAGAAGCTCCGGATGGCTGAGAGAGTTGAGCTTGAACAGGTGTCAGGTGTGAAGTTGCTGGGGGGTGAGGGGAGTGGGAGTGTGGTGGAAGCGGGGGACAAAGACCCTTGCCAGAGGGGATCTGGTAGCTACAACAGGCAGCCAACCGAAGTGCTAGCCTGTCCTGATGTCTGGAACTCCCCGTTCTTGTCAGCATTCCAGATGAACCCTCTGTCATTCTTACATTTTTCCTTCTTAGAAACTTGCTTACTGGACTTCTTGTAATACGGCTTCTTCCTAGGACTATGGGCAAGGCTTTTGCCCAATCTGGGCTTCATTTACCCCATGTGTATAGTGAGAAGGGGGATGAATGACAAGTCCCCTGCCAGCGTTAGGGTGTGGAATCTGGGCAAATAGAGAGTGGCTCTTGTCACAGCCTGGACACTTACTTTTGAATCCGAGATTAGGATTACTTGTATGCTGTACAGACTCACAGACCTCCATGTCTTTTTATTTATTTATTTTTTAATGTAAATTGTTAAGGTTTATCTCCCCCATCCTGCATCTGTTGCACTTTTTTAAAAAAATTCAGTATAGGAGCTTGGGCTCATCGCTGTTATATTCATGTGTAAGATATGACCTGTTTCTCTAGATTGTCAAGAGATTCTTTTGGACTTTGAATCTGCTGCCTTGTTCATTAACTACCCCTCGAAACTTCTTGTCACCTTTGAGGTTGATCAGCAGGTCTTTAGTGTCCTTTTCTGATATTCCCAAGAGTTCTGATCAATAAAGAAACATACATCACACCACCACAGACCTCCATCCAAACTACCATTTCCCCCAGTAATAAGCATTTCACCATTTGGTTCCTTAAGTAGGTATAAACTCTCTTCTGCCCTCTCGTCAGTGTTTCTCCTGAGGGTGTCTTGAAGAACGTGGCGCTGTAGCTGGATCTTGAAAGGCAGCCTTTAGCTATTATGAAAGAAGCAGAGACATGTGCCACTCCCTTTAGTCACATTTCCTGAGTGTTGGCCTGTGCCAAGCAGGAAAATGGATGAAGGATCTGGAGCTTGGCACAGTGGAGTTTGTAGTCTCGTGAGAGGCAGACAGAAAAACAACTATAGGCTCTTATCAGAATCTTTACAATTTATAGGGACACTGATGTGGCCCAGTGAATGGAGCTGTGGCGGTAGGCCACACGTCAGAGGTTTCAAGTACTAGATGATAGAGAAGTAGGGTCTTACAGGATAAGTAGGACATCCCTGAGGGAAGCTGTGCAGAAGCAACATTTCAGTCCAGGAGCGTATCAAACCAGAAGTGGGCTTGGGAATGGGAATTGAGTTTGGCAAAGTTGTCACCTGGGCTCTGCCTGGGACTAGGACCCCTGGAGCTTAGCTGTCCCTGTAGGTTTGTCAGAGCAAGACTGAGTGCCCCTTTGTGTTCTCTAGGGGAGGCTCACGGTCCAAGGTCCTTTTACTCTCAGAGGACGGGCAGATTGTGGCAGAAGCAGATGGACTCAGCACAAATCACTGGGTAAAGACCACACTGAGGGACTGGTGGGTTTCTTTGTGGTTGTGGTTTTATTCTCTGTAACTCCCATCAAGATGGTGGCTGGGGCCGAGTATAACAGCCTGTAGGGGCAACATGGGTCATGCAAGACTTTGTAACTCCTCCTTCCCTTGATTGGGGCCAGCTAATCGGGATAGACAAGTGTGTGGAGAGGATCAACGAGATGGTGAACAGGGCCAAACTGGAAGCAGGGCTGGATCCTCTGGTCCCTCTACGAAGCCTGGTGAGTCTGGGGTCGATCCTGGGAATGAAGGCACAGAAACACAGCGATTTTGCTTAGGTGAGTCTGAAGACTGCAGGATGAAAGGCTTTGAGGGCTTAGTCTCTGGTCTAGAAATACATGTTCTCATTCATTCTTTTTTTTTTTTTTTTTTTAAAGATTTTATTTATTTATTTGACAGAGAGAAATCACAAATAGATGGAGAGGCAGGCAGAGAGAGACAGAGGGAAGCAGGCTCCCTGCTGAGCAGAGAGCCCGATGTGGGACTCGATCCCAGGACCCCGAGATCATGACCTGAGCCGAAGGCAGCGGCTTAACCCACTGAGCCACCCAGGCGCCCCGTTCTCATTCATTCTTATGGCTTCAGTTGTCACCTACAAGCCGTAAGGATGGGAAGAGCCCAGGGCTTTGGAGAACCACAGAGACCCTGGTTTGAATACCAGTTTTGTCACTCAACATCTGTGAGACCCTTAGCAGGCTACTTACCTCCACCAGGCTTTGGTCTCATTTGGGAAATGCAGGTAACGGTAGCTACCTCAGTGGTCAGCTAAGAATAATGGCATGGTACATTCCAAAGTGCTTAGCGTAGAGCCGTAAGCACTCCTTTAATGTCCACTGTGAGTCTCAGCTCAGATGTTTCTCTCCAGTTGCTGGGGCTCCGACTGCCCCCTGGCGGTAGCCTCAATGACAGTTCTGCAGGCACAGCTAAGCCCCTTGTAGTCCACACCAAGCCCACCTCCTCTGCTTGCTCTCTTGCCTGACTTTTCCCTTGAGGGCACTGCTAACCCTCCCACCTTCCAAACTTGGCAGTGTTGAGTCCCCTCTCTGGGTTCATTCCCAGACCAGGTTCTTCTTGCCGCCAGCAGCACCTGGTGGGTCATCGTGTGGGGCGGCAGGAGGACTGGAGCTGACTAAGCAGGGTGTGCCCAGATGTACAGAGTTGGGGTAGACACCAGGAAGGGAGGGGTCGGAGAAGGGAGCTGGGTCTGGTCACTTTGCTCACTCGCTCCCATCCCACACGGCCTAGGGCTTGTCCCTGAGCGGTGGGGAGCAGGAGGATGCACTGAGGGTCCTGACAGAGGAGCTGAAGAACCGATTTCCCCACCTGAGCGACAGCTACTTAATTACCACAGACGCCGCAGGCTCCATCGCCACAGCAACGGAGGCTGGTGAGGAGGAGGGCGGGGTGAGGTTGAGAACTGGTTTTCTGGGGAAAGCCCCTTGGTTGGAGCTGACGGAACTTGTCCAGCAGTACCTGGAAGGTGGCCTCCAGCACACCCCGCGCTCTTCTCCCTGCTCTTTTTATTGGCTTAAGTCCCCCTGCCAGAGCACCAACTGGACAGAAGGTGGGGGGGCAGAACTGTATCTGTCAGCCTGGAGACTCTGCTCCAGAGGAGGGAGCCCCCGGGGTGGTGTGGGGGTGAGGCTGGCTGGGAGAGCATTTAAGGGCCAAGAAGAAAACTGGGTGGAGCTCTGTGCTAGTGTAAAAGGCCTGGTATCCTGAGCTCAGCATTTGAAGCTCTGTTCCTGTTTTATGAGTAGTACCATCTTAGAGAAGTTATGGAACTCGTGGGTTTCAATGCCCTCCTCTATGAAATGGAGGTTACTGTATTCACAAATGAGATTTAGGATGTTGAATGAGTATCACTGTGTGAACAGGGTCTAGCGTGATCGTTGGTTCTTAATAGATAGCGTGGTAAGTCAGGTAGTCACTTAGCTTGGCAAGGAGGCTGGCTTATGTTCCTCTTCGTCTCTCAGAGAAGGGCTCTGTATAGACTGGAGCTCTTTGAGACTCAGGCCGTCCACTTTCAGGTGGGAAACTAGCTGGGCTCACTTTTCTGTACAAGACTGGGTGATGATCCCAGGGCTGGTTTCTGCCCTCTTTCCTCAGTCAGAAGCTGTGTGCTCCGTGCAGGGCCTTGGCCACACTGAGCCTCCCTATTCCCTTTCCCCAGGTGGGATCGTGCTCATCTCTGGGACAGGTTCCAACTGCAGGCTCATCAACCCCGATGGCTCGGAGAGTGGCTGTGGTGGCTGGGGCCACATGATGGGGGACGAGGGCTCAGGTGAGTCCATGCCAGCCGGGCCTGGCTCTGGGGCCCTGGACCCTTCCGTTCCTGCAGCTCTCTGTCTTCCTCTCCCCTGACCTTGGCCACCAACCCCTTGTGGCTCTCCAGGGATAGCTCCTGAAAAGATCCTCTGAGTCCAGGGTAATGACTGAGAGAACACAGAGATGCGATGGCAGACTCGTGGCTGACCTTCGACGAGTGGCCGACCTTGGTCTGCAGCGGTGATCTGTATCCAGGTTCAGATTCAAGCCCCGGTATAATAGTTGTCCACCTGTGTGGACTTTTGGAATCCTTAGGAAGGAACTGACACTATAAAGGTTAAGGCCACAGGTGCCAGGACATGCTGGACCAGTCTGCTAATAGGAAAGGGCTATAGAAACTCCTCCTGCATGACCTCTTTGTAGGTAGTAGGTATACCTAGGGGCCTCTGGGGCCAGCTCATGGCAGTGACTGCAGTGGTCTTTGTGACAGTGGACTCTCCTTGTCTTTGTTTTTGGGTAGGAGCTGGTGTGACTTGGCCTTACCTATTGTTTTCCCCCTTGCTTCCCTTTTGTGGATAGGTCATACAGTTGAAATTGGGGCACCTAATTTGCTATAATACCCAAGCTGGTCACTAAACTGTCTAGGTCTGAGTTTCCTGATCTGTGGACTCAGGGAGATCGTCCCATCTTAGCCCTCTCTGCCCTCCACAGCCTACTGGATTGCACACCAAGCAGTGAAAATAGTGTTTGACTCTATCGACAACTTGGAGGTGGCTCCTCATGACATTGGCTTCATGAAATACATCATGTTTGACTATTTCCAGGTACCTTCCCCTGCCTCTGGTGAACATGCGCCCCTGGGATGGGGCAGTGGCATACTGAGCAGGAGTGAATGTAGGAGAAGAACTGGGTGAGCTGAAGGGAAGTTGGGGTGAATTGTGGGTCAGAGCTGGAGGTTGGAGAAATTCTAGGTGAGGACAGGATTCATGATAACGTGGGTGGTGTGTGCCAAGGGGAGAATGTCAGGCACGTGGAATGGGCAGGCTGGGGCCAAATGGTTAGCTAGAATTCATGCTTGGGCAGCTAGGCCCTGCTGGGAGGTGAAGGTAGATGCCGTTTCAGGCTGGAGCGAGAAGTGCTGGGTGAGATCAGGAGGCAGGGTACTCAGACTGAACTGCTTCTGGCCCATATGGGTCAGGGAGGAGAGCCCGTTAAAGAGGGAGGGTTCTTGGGGAGGTGTAGCCTCCTACCCAGGGCTTTCCTCAGTCTGGGCCATGCGTATTTGTAGTGGAGTAGGAAACAGCTATTTTTAGCTGAACCCAAAGTAAAAGGGAAGAGGAGAAGGAAGGTAAGTCTACCCAATAGACCTCTGTGCGTGGCAGCTGCTTATGTGTGCTGGCGATGGGCTCAAGGAAGGAGATTAGAGATGCTGGAAGGCAGATCTGTATAGGGAGGGAGGAGGAAGACAAATCCCTTTCGATAGTAGCTGCTGTGGGAGATGCAGTTAAGCTACCCCAACCCACCAGATTGGTTCTAAACCCAGTTGGTGGGTCTCCCACGCCATCTATTACCCTTAGGCGTTCTCACAAAGTCATTACAAGAATTAAATGAGATTGTGTGCAGAATATGCTTACTGTATTGCTGTAAGTGCTCACATTGAGAGCCCCCCTTCTTCGTCTTAGTGTGTGCTCTGGGAAAGTGCCCCTCCCTTAGGATCTGCAGAGGCCATTTGTTAGAGTGAGAGAAGGACTTTCTGTGGTCAGAGAAGTTTGGGAGAAACAAGCAGATTTCTCGGTGCAGGACTTCACAGGGCCTTTAATTTGCGAATGCACCCTGTGACTTGGAGAGTTGCGACATGCAGTAGTCCTTAGATTCCTCTCGTCAAAGAAATCTTTTCAAGAGCACCTCTAAGAACTACAGAACACACTTTCGTGCTCACAGATCTGTGCCCTGTGCTGTATGTATCCAGGCTCATCTGTAAGGAGTGATGGGATTCATGTGGGGAAAACAAAGAACCTACCTCAAATGAGAAATCTCAAATCTTTGTACTTTCTAGAGCTTAAAAAAAACAAACATTATTCCAGCTTCTCAGAGACATCAGGAAGATCAACTTGGGTGGGCAGACTGTGCATTTTTCTTTGCTTCTGATGACTCTCTGTGCCCCTTTCTCTGTCTCTCAGGTGTCAGACCGGCTAGGAATCCTCACCCACCTGTATAGGGACTTTGATAAATGCCGATTTGCTGGGTTTTGCCAGAAAATTGCAGAAGGTACTGGAGGGGTGGGTACAGGGTTTTATTTGGTTTTGTTCCCCAAAGTTTTCCCTCATTATAGGATGGAATGGGGTTCATATGAGAACTAGAAGCTAATTTCCCTTTGACCAAGTGACTTCAGTTCTCTGCCCTCATGCAGCTTGGTACTAGGATGCCTTGGGCTGGAGCCAGAAGGACATGTGGGGTGCACTGATAATTGTTTTATATTATCTCTGATTTTCTTGACGGCTGTCATGGCTTGGGGAGGCCGTGTGTCTGTTTCCGAGAAATGTATGAAGCAGTTGTCCTTTAGGCAAATCTGTAATTAAAACAAACAAAAACTAAAGATATCTGAAGAACTAGGAGATCATAGAGAGGTTTGGCATGGTGGGTTGGCGTGGGGGGGCGCTAATGCTCAGGAAAAGCTAAACCGTAGGGCTTGCTTGTCTCCACAGTGCTGTTTCTCCACTATAAGGTTCATACTCCCCTCACTTGGATTCCTCTCTTGCTGTACTGAGGCCCTTTTGGAGCAGAGCTGGGTGGGGGGCAGACCGCAGACTATTGGATGGTGGGTGGGGCAGGAGCACGCCAGCCTGCTGCTCAAGTAGGGTCCCCAGAGATGAGACACCTTCGGGGACAGACTCAGTAAGCTGGAGTACAGACCAGATGCTACTGTGCTCCTCTAGTGGGGGCTGCCCTTCTGCGCCTGGAGTGACCCACCTTAGGACAGGACACCCCTGCTCGGGTGGAAGTACCTGGTTGGGGCAGGGCAGTAAGGATGGAGGACCGCTTTTGGAGGCTTGTCTCCCTACATGCCATGAGGTGGGCATCTATTCCTAATTTAGAGCTTTGCTAGCTCTAGGTGCTCCTCCTGTTTCTCCCCTGCAACAGGTACTCACCAGCTCCCTTCCCCCCAATCCCGCCCCAGGTGCTCGGGAGGGGGACGCCCTCTCCCAGTTTATCTTCAGGAAGGCTGGGGAGATGCTCGGCAGACACGTGGTGGCAGTGTTGCCTGAGATCGACCCGGTAAGTCGATGGGAAATGAAATCTGGATGTTGCTGGGCCAGATCTGGCTCTTTCCCATTAGGGATGAGACTGTCCCATCAAACTCCGTAAAGAGGAGCATGATTTTAAATGGACTTAGGGTGTGAGAAGAACTCTGTATAGTCTCTAACACGTAAGAGCTCTCGGGTCTGGTGCCTCCCCTCTGTGGCTGGCCCGAAGCCTGTGTTTATATATAGTCCACTGCTTGAACACGGTGCACGTTTCCATCCATTTCCCCCGCTTCTCTTTCCTGCCTCTGTATTGTTGCTTCACCTTTTTTCCCTTCCATTCTCTCTCTTGGCTTTTTGAGTCTCCCTGTTTTCCTCCCTTTTCAACCCTTTTCTTCAGTCCACCTGGCTAGAGGGAGAGTATCTGGGAGCGGGTGGGCTGGTCTTAAGAGACCATCTGCTTCAGCGTTGGAGAGGTGTGGTCACCCCAGTGTCCATTTCTGCTCTTCGCCAGGTCTTGTTTCAGGGGGAGATGGGCCTACCCATCCTGTGTGTGGGCTCTGTGTGGAAGAGCTGGGAGCTGCTGAAGAAAGGTGAGCCTAGGGTGGGTGATAGACGGGTCGAGGGTGGGGTTACTCAGGAAAGCTGCTTGTCCCAGGGGGAAGACTTGAGACCTGGCTCCTGAGGCCTGCACAGGCCACAGCCCTCCGCCCACAGTCTGCCAGGGAGCCCTTTTATGGTGTCTCACCCAGCTTCCCTGAACTCTTAAAAGATGCTTTTGTTTTAAAGGATTTATTAAATACACACCACTTCTTAAAAATTAAAGACAGACCTCCCTTGAGATCAGAGCTTCTGGCCAGCATGTGGTGACCTCTGTAGTCAACACAGTTGCAGCCAGAAGGTAGAAGAGGGGCCTTCTTCACCCTTGAAGTGTTGGTTCATGTAGCTGTGTCATTAGACATTCTGAAGCAGTTGGGAGGACCCTCTTGCTTCCTTGGAGTTCCCAGCACTGGGTACGGGCTGGCTGCAGGTTCTAGTATCTGAAGGCCATTACTGGGTTCCTGTCCCCTGGTGCCCTGCCTGTTAGGGACTTGGTGCGTGGGCCTCTTGGGGACCTGCACAGGAATGCCTCAGGGCCTGGCCTTCTCCCTTCCCTCGTGTCACTGTCCCACCTTCTCCTGGTCTCAACCAGGGAGAGCTGGTCTACTCTCGCCTCCACCCTCCACCCTCTACTCTCTCTCCCTTCAGGTTTCCTTCTGGCGCTGACCCAGGGCCGAGAGACCCAGGCTCAGAACTCCTTCTCTGGCTTCACCCTACTGAAGCTGCGACATTCCTCTGCCCTGGGTGGGGCCAGCCTCGGGGCCAGGCACATCGGACATCGCCTCCCCATGGACTATGCTGCCAACGCTGTTGCCTTCTACTTCCACACCTTCTCCTAGGGGGCTGGCCCTGGCTCCACCCCGCCTAGCACCATGTGCCGCCCAAGAGGAAGCTTTGGGCTTGTCGTGACTCATTAAACCAGACAAGCCTAGCACTGTGGACATTGGGTGCTGGAAAGGAGGCTTTTTTTTCTTTTTTTAAAAAAACAAACAAACACATATAAAAGAAAATAAATGCACTTTATCCACTCCCCAGTTAGATTGTGTTGTCAAGCACACATGCTGTGTATATCCTGAGTGCATCTACCAGTGGCCATCCCAGAGAGCTCAGGAACAGTTCTAGGTCAGAACTTACAGCCCGGTGCCTTGCTGTTTGGCGCTTGGTTTGCCATCTGCTCACCATACAGTTGGGCAGAGAATTCATGTGTGTCATCCCTCCCCACTGCCCCCAACCTTAGCATACCTCTACGCCGCGCTGCTGCTAGTTAACTGTGACCTCAGTTTCTCCTGTCCAGGTGAGTAATGATTCCTGCCCAGCCGTTTTTCCTGGAACCGAGTGTTCTCTGTGGAGAGCATCACTGGGAGTAACTTTAGACACTTTATACCCTCCCCTGATGGTCCCAAAAGGATTTAGGAGAGGGGACCATTCTGGTCTGGGAGAATTCCCTCACTGGATTTGGTGCTCATAGGTAAGTGGTACATGTTGCAGTTTTTCCCCTATGAAAGCATTCTTGAGAAGTTGGGAAGATGACTGAGATCTAAGAAGGCCAATTAGATACAACTAGGTGGCCTGTTTATTCCTCGTGACTTCCAGCCTGGCTCTGGTTATAATACGACATCCTGCATTTGTTGTGTGACACGAATGATGAACATTGGTGAAAAGCAATGTCCTCTGGATACTGTTACTGGTTTAATGAGTCAAGACAAGCCCAAAGCTTCCTCTTGTGCGGCACATGGTGCTTGGTGAACTGAAGACACAATCTTGACCTTCAACAGCTGCCTCTCTGGGTGTTCAGAGCATAAGGTATTTGAAGGCATGGAACATGTGCACCAGTTAGTCTAGATCTTGTTTTCAACTAAGATCTTTGTCTTCCTCCTCCATCAGGTGTCTGATTCAGTACGTCAAGAAGAGGTGGAAATGTTTATTTCTACCAAATATCTTGGGTGAGTTGGGCTGTAGAGGTCCAGGATCTGCACTGGAGGGAGCTCTACCCTAGAGCTTTTGGGTGCTGATTAAGTCCTTGAAGAGGTCTTGGATGCTTGTTTCTCAAGTCAAGTGACACTTCTTTCACAGTGTAGAACAGAGTGGCAGTGGCTCTCCTGTTTGCCCTAGCCCAACCCAACAAGCCGGGATTTTGACAATAAGAGCTCAAGCCAAGTTCCTTCTGAGGAAACAGCCAGCATTTTCACATCTCCTGTGGTCCAAACTACTAGGGGCCAGCTCTCAGCAAGTCCCATACATCTTCTGGTAAAAAGCTTGCAGTGAGGAGAAAGACACAGAGGAGGGGTCTTTGCTATATCTCACAGTCCTAACAACACTTACTAATGTGCAGGGAACTTTGAAGGTGTTTTGTTTTAAGATTTATTTACTTTAGAGAATGCTTGAGCAGGAGGGGTGGGGGTGGCGGGAGAGAGAAAATCTCAGACTTCATGCTTAGTGCAGAGTCTGATGTGGGGCTCGATCTCATGACCCTGAGATCACAACCTGAGCCATAAAAGGAGTTGGGCACCTAATCAACTGCACCACCAGGCGCCCCTGGAGAAGTTTTTTTACATAATCCTGGGACCAGGAACAAGCCGTATTTTGGGTTTAGAATCTAAAATCTCATTGGTGGAGAGTTTATACATAGAATATAAACAAAAAAGAGTTAATATTCAAGAATATGGCCATCTCTTTTCCTTACCATTGTTGAGGCTCTACTATCCCAGTGGGAGAGCTGAGCAAGGAGCATATTTTGATTTTTTTAGTCCTGGTACATAAGTATTAAATACATATGAGTTGAAAAAAAAAAGCAGTGGGGTGCCAGGGTGGCTCATTTGGTGAGAGCCCAACTTGTGATTTCTGTTTGGGTCACGATCTCAGGATTATGGGATCGAGTCCCGCATCCGGGCTCTGTGCTCAGTGGGGGTCTGCTTGGGATTCTCTCTCTCCCTTATCCTCTGCCGCTTCCCCAACTTGAGCACGCACTGTCTCTTTTTCATAAATAAATCATTTAAAAAATAATATAAAAGTGTACAAGATCCAATGTGTTCCTAGTTCCTTTAGCCAGAGATGTGATGAAATGGCTTACTTTCCAGTTAGTAAGACTCTGTTACCAGAGGTTGTGGTGCAGGAAGTCATTTTTGATGAGTGTCTTCCCCTTTCACTTACACTTTTTTGATAAAAGGAGCAATTAATGGGATTCCATCCTATCAAGGCATCAGAGATGACCCTGTAACAGCCTTGTGACAGGCAAGAGCTTAGGACAAGAACTGGACTCAAATGAAGCCCACGCTGCTTTAATAATCCACCTGGTGATTTCATGACCAGCACAGTCTCCTTATCTGTCACATCCATTCAGCAAACACAGAATGTCATACGGCTGTGAAGGGTGCTCTGAGGATTAAAAATGAGTACCTTATCCCAACTGAGAAGTTGGCATAAATTTATGGAACTGCCTATTTACAATATCTGCTTTTCTGTAATGTATTCTACTTCAAGTAAGGTTAATGAAATGTTTTAAGTGAATGAGTAAGACACACATCTTCAAGGATGTGCGTAGTCCAGGCCTCGTGTATGCATAACGAGAGTATCTCAGAAAGCGCTCCACAGGCAAGTCTGCTCAGCTCTTTCCCCCCCTGGTTTTAGGAAGGCAGTGAAGAAATAATAGCACTCAAATCAAAATGCACGGGCCATGGTCTGGTCCCATGATTTTTCTGCCACGTGATAAAGCCCCTCCGAGAATCCCTGGGAGGTTCAAGTTAGGTGTAAACCAAATAAATATGAATTACCAAACATCCCCCCAAACAATGGATGATGCCCGCTTGTTAACCCAGTAGCCCGGGTACCTAGGCCAGTGTTTGGTAGTTAGAAGGCTCTCAACCTTGTGCAGTAGTTGAAAGGCAGATTCAGAAGCTTTCCTTGTTTTCCAGATAGGAGTCAGTTTTCCCCTGAAGCCGGAAGATAACAGCTATCCAATTTCCTTCCAAGTCCAAGGATTTCCTCTTACACCCTTTGTTCAAAGCTGTACACATGACTGTGTGTATTACTGCCACTATGTATTAAGCACCTTCCTTGTGCCGGGCAGTATTCTGAAATTAAATTCAGTCTAATTTACACAGCAGTCCTAGGAGGGAGGAGCCACGTCTTTATAGATAAACTGAGGTGCAGGCTGAAGGCACTAAGAAAGTGCTGGAGGTGGGATTCACTCAGGCCTGCAGCTTCCAAACCAATGCTTTTACCACTTCGTAACACTATTTAGAATGGAAAATGATGCAGTTAAACCCATGATCCATCTTGAGACTGAAATCTCTCATGAGGGGTACCTGGGTGGCCAAGTCTCTTGGCTTCAGCTCAGGTCATGATCTCCGGATTATGAGACCAAGGCCCGAATCAGGCTCTGTGCTCAGCAGGGAGTCTGCTTGAGCTTCTCGCTTCCCTCTCCCTCTGACCCCTCCAGCCCCTTCTCAAATAAATAAGTCTTTAAAAAAAAAAAAAACTCTCACAAAAACACACCACACACACACAATCACCCAACCATAAGAAAAACAGTAGCACTGCCGGCAAGTAAATGCATTTTATTCTCATTTTATTGAGACTTTTTTCCACAGCTGCCATTTGATTTATATAGCAAAATTTTTAAAAAGTAACTTTTCCCCCATTTTTGCTATTTTTATGAAAATCATTTTCTTCGATTGTAAAGCCCTGCCCCTCCCCCAAAGACATTAATAACTACCACATCATGTGTATTTAGAGGAGAAAAAGGGAACAAAAACAGCTGTTAAACACTTGTGAAACCGGGATCAAAGTCGCAAGTCAAGACTTGCCCACTGGAGGCACGAAGCCGCTGGGGGCCGCTGAGCAAGCCACACACAGGCCCTTGGGGGCTTCTCGTCCCACAGGCTCTACTCCCTTTCTCCCCTTGACCTTCTCTGCTGGCCATCGTCCTTCTCTCCAAATCCATCCAACAAAGGCAGCACAATCTTTAATACGTGTTCAGCTTTGTAATGGAGACAATACTGTATCCAGAAGTTCAGTGATTCCCCTCCATCCAGTTCTGGAGGGTAAAATAGCCAACAGCATACGGATGGCTTCACTTTTGTGTCCACTCAAAACAGACTCATTAAATTACCAGATGCTTCAAAAGTCCTGTTGTGTAGACAGCACAAGAATTCCTTATAAAAAACAAGTTGCAAAATGATAAAAATTTCTGCAGCAGTTTCGGCTCCTTACACAGAGCCTCTGATGACACAGCTGGTTCTGAGGAGTCGTTCCTGGGACACTCACAGCAGCTCGCCCAGGAGTCCCCTGTTCTGAGGGTTCTATTTAGACCACAGGGGGCCGAAGTCCAAGTTTACAAGATTCCCTGCTGACAAAATTAGCCTGTCTATCAGTGGAATACTACTGAGTGCTCTAAAAGAATAAACTACCAATACAAGTTACAGCTCAGTGATGAAACTCAGAAATATGCTAAGGGGAAAAGCCAGCCAAAAGAGACCACAGTTTGTGGGATTCCACTGATATGATGCCCAGAAAAGGGAAATTTGTAGAGACAGAAAGATAAGTGGTTGCCCAGAGCTGGGAGCAGGGATTATCATGTAAATGGACACGAAGGATCTCATGGCATGGGATGGAAAATGTCTAAAACTGAGTATGGTTATGGCCTTACCACTCCGGAAGCTTACTAAAATAACTGAAATGTACAGTTGAAATGGGTGAATTTTATATGTAAAATATGCCTCAATAAAGTTGTTAAAAAAATCCCTGCTTCCCAAACCACACATCAAGCATTGAACATTTCTGAAGGCTCGATTTGTAGGGTGGGATTATCACTTAGCATCAAGTTACATGGTGAAAACACTGTACTATTTTCTAGTAAATAACTTAGAGTTTCCCAGTGCCCACAGGACCAGATCAATCTCACCACTCATTTCCCAAATGAATGCATTATCCCAGGGGAGAGGGGCTGGGGATACAGAGTCTTCCCCAACAGGTGGCCATGTCCAATTCTTGGTTGAATTTGTGAGGTGTCTGCTCTTTCCATACCTAAACGTTGCCTAAACCAAGAACCATTATTAACCTGTGATACTGGGACCCTTATTGAAGATCAACTCTCCTCTTCAATCACAGCAGGGTCGATTCCTGGGCACCCGAGGTTTCTATGTGGGGTCTGCAACAGCACTAACATGAGAGGATTCAGTCAACGGTTTCCTTCAGCTCCTTCGTACAACTTTCCTCTCTGACATCTAGAATTGCCAGAGTATTATAATGACCTCCTTACTCCCTAGCTTCCCCCAAATCAAGACAAAACTGATGGTAGGACAATACACAATTAAAAAAATCCTGCTTAGTATTTCCCTAAAAACATTTTTTAAGCCATCGTTAGTGTTATAACCTTAATTAAAGAGACTCCAGCTGTTTTGACTTTGAAAACTGAAGTCCTGCCTCTCCCTTAACAATCTGTCTTGGTTTGACCACACGTGATCCCAGAAGTCCACAGCTGCAGTCAGAAATGCTTAGGGCCTCACAGCTGCAGGTGCTCAGGCCTGGGCTATAGCTGTCAAGTTTTCTCCTGCGGTTCAAAGACCTGGAGAAGCTGAAAAGGCCTTTCCTTGACTTTTTTTTTTTTTTTTTCTCTTGAAGAGCAAGAGATAAAATAATTTTCATCTTGCAGTTTTAGAGTCCAACAATCACAAAACTCCGAAACCAGTCACTGAGAAACTACCCTGGGCCCAGCCAGAACTGGCACTTAGAAAGAACACACATACTATTGCTATACACATCGTCCAACTTTCAGTTTGCCAACAAAACAATTTTAAACAGAGTGGTGGCTAAAATTCAACATCAAAATAACTATTTATAAATACCTGTCTCACCCTTAAAGGGTCAAGGTGCCCAGAGGGCATGCACCCAGATTGGTTCCTACGAGGAAAGGTCGGAGACAGGGGCCCCCAGTCTTTCCCCAGCGAAGGTCCAACAAGACCTCCCCACTTTTTCTAGTGAGGAGCTTGCAAACTCTCTAGATGAGCTTATGATCTGGGTAACAACTGTGCTCCCGCCTTACAACACACAACGGATGGAGAAAACAGCTGGGCTACGGGAGAGAAACTGTCTGCAGCGCAAGCCGACAGCGCTGCTAGCTGCTTCCTGCTCCTGGAGCCAGCAGACTCTCGGGTCTGAATGGGACTGGAAAGTCCAGCCCTCAGGTTCTGCTGCTCATCTGGCAGGAAGCTCTCTTACTCCGGACCAAATCAGCCTGGTGAAACCCCAGACTGATATCCAAAATGGAACCCCAAAGCAGACAGACAAGCCCTTTGCACTGCCCCCAACATCTCAGCCGATCCTGGTCAGGAGAGCAAGCCTTCTTCAAGATGAAGAAATGGCTCCATCTGGATCCCTGTAGGGCTCTCCAGACTAGGAGCCACACTAGAATCATTTGTATCTTTCTGACGGAGACGCCCACACTCTAGAAAATGGCTCTTCCTGCAGTCTCAATATATTCCCTGCAACTCTGAACTCGGACACACTAACAGGAGGAGGAAACGGAGCCCCTGGGACAGACAGACCTCTTTATTCCTGCACTTCCAAGGCTCTCTCCCCATTAGAGGTGATGAACCCAGTTGGAAAACTGAAGCTGTGCCTGCATGGCTCAGCTGGTTTAAACGTCTGCCTTCGGCTCAGGTCATGATCCCAGAGCTCTGGGATCAAGCCCTGCACGGGGCTTCCTGCTCCAAGGGAAGCCTGCTTCTCCCTCTTCCACTCCCCTTGCTTGTGTTCCCTCTCTCGCTGTGTCTTTGTCAAATAAATAAATAAATAAATCTTTAAGAAAGCGGAAGGTGCAATAAACTCGTTTCTTTATTCATAGCCCTCCCTGGAAATGAATTAAATGTTCCATTCTCTTGAGGTAGAGGCTTTGGGATTTAATGTGCACACCTGGCAATAGGAGCTCCTTAAGCTACTCTCCTCTGACATGTGTCCTAACGAGGAAGGCCATTCTTTAAACGATGCCATCCTATAGACTTCTGAGAAAAAGATGTGGGTTCATATTTTAAATCTGACATTAGACTGTAGCTATTCAAAAAAGTCAACAAGAGAGGACCTAAGAAAAGGGAGAAATTTCTAAGCTTTCTAGACACCGGTCCTTTCCTTCCAACCTCTGTCCCATATCCACATACTGAATTTACACAGACTTTATTTCATTACGTGGTCTTTTCCTGATAGCCTGACACAACACAACAGCAGTCATACAGAAGCCACTGTCCCCCTCAGGCCTCTGCAAACCCTCATCCTAGGAGAACGGCCAGGACTCCACATGGTCTACTTTAGACCTGACTCTGCCACATACATTCTTATCACACAAAGGCACCTTCTGGTGGCCAGTTTAATCCCTTATGAGTATCAGCTGTTTTACAGTCAGGAAAAACAAAATGAATATACCCAAAGAGCTCAACCTAGAAAAGCTGTAAAGCTGGGTATATGGCAACAGCAAAATTTTATAATTACAGAAACTGTTCTGGTGGGTCACATGGTCACATGGGTCAAGCAGGACTCCCTCTAACAGGCTTTTTTTGAGTTCTTTTGCATAAATCTGTAAGGTGGGAAGAGGCATCCAAATTATAAACTGAGTTTCTTGCTGGTGTCTTGAAAAATGTTTACTTGGGAAAAATTACTGGGAATAATTTACTAAGGGAAGATACCAGGAGGACCAAGTCTTCATGGGTCTGGCAAAAAATTGCCAAAATACTCTTAAGACACAATTAATAGGACTCAGGGTTGGCTACTCCAGAGTGAAGCTGATGGCCAGCATAGCATGCCTCTCCTTTCCCTTTGGTAACAATATCTTTTCTCAAAAACAGAAAAGGGTTGGTATGGAAAGGAGACAGGGGACTAGATGCCATGAGGGATAAAGTGGCCAACCCACCCTAGAGCTCTTTGACCTCACAAATAATGAATGATGACTTTGATGGTGGCTGTAAGCAGAGACTTAAGAACAGGCCAGCAGTGACAGAGTGACCCCCAATGGCAATCACTGTCACAGCCCACCACTACTGGTTTGTAACTTTCATGAACCATCAGAAGAGTTACCAGAAACCAGTCCTTGGAGTCTGGATTTTCTTGAACGGGGTTCCAGGCAAGAACACGCTGGCTTGGCAGGCCATGGTAATCTGCTTCATCACAGGAAAGCCCTCGGGGTGAGGGGAGCTGGGCTGTGAACCCCAATTTGCAACACCTCCTTCTTCCACTCGTCCCTCTTCTCATCCAGCTTAGCAGACTCAGTAAGTAATTCTCTAGGCAATGAACATTGCCCTCAGTAAGTGTACAGTAGGGTGAGAAGGGCATTCTTAAACACCCAGATTTTCTTGGTCAGCTTATTTTGTTTAAACACACAGCAGAACATTCCTGATGAAGGGGAAAAAAAGACTGCGATTTCCTTAACTCAAAAAGCTAATAATAATAATAATAACAATAGGAAACTGCACCAAACCAAAGTCAGTAGAACAAAAGAGAAATACTCAGAGACTCAGAGGCTTGTAGAGTAAGACTGAGCACATTAGTTACTCCAGTCACAGTGTCAAGTTAAACCACTATCCCCCTTCCCCACTGTGCACCCCTCGCCCACCCCACCCCCTTCTTCTGCTCTGCCTCTTTGTGCAGCGCTATCCCAAGGTGTGGGGACATACAAGTTCTCCTCAAAGCTTTCTGTCAGCTCAGTACTTCACTCCTGGAATAAATTCCTTGGCATCCGGGTTCAGATTACTTTTGCTCTGAAATAAGAACCAAGAGATAATAAATCCCACTTCAAAAGCTGTTTACTCCCAGCTTCATTATTACCAGCACCTTCCTCTCAGCCACCAAGAGGGAAAAAAGCTCCGGCTGCTATTGCCAGGCTGCTCTCAGTGGCTCCTGACGTACTAAGCCTTGACCAACCTCATTTTCTCCTTCCTGCTCTAGACTCCTGTTCGCCTCATGATGCTTTCATTAGAGGTCTGGAAGCCTGACTCCAAAAATAATTTTTCAGTTCACTGGGTACCTTAACGCGATGAGAATCCAAGTTTTCCACCAAAGCAGTTTGGTGACCACAGTCCCTTTATTTCCCACCTCGCTATATTCTCTTTGGGTTATCTACCCTCTAGTGAATGTCCAAAACCTGAGCAAACCGCAGGGCACAGTCATCTGGAACGTGAGTTCTGTGAGAACTAAGTCACTCACAGAGTTCTGACTTTAAGTAAACACGAAAGGCAGGAAATTGGTTTATCCAGTCTTCTAATTTTAAGTGGAAGATAGCCTCTTAGGAGAATGTTCCTTCCAAAACCGCACCATTCAGAACTATAAATACAGATTTGAGGAACAGTAAAAGGAAAGAACAACAGCAAGTGATCATTTGACACCAGACCTCTTCTGTGTTCAAATTCTTATCCTTGATCCCAATTCTACTTTGAAAGGCCCACTGCGGGAAATGAAAGCTGGTGATGCTGCCCCTTTGCAATGTGTGGTGCAAGGTGTCTTCCATGCACCCTCTTATCAAAGCCCATGGGATGATGGGTGAAGAAACATGGGCCAGAGACTTGCCCAAAGTAGGAGGGCCAGAAAGGAAGTCTGTCACTACGAATCCCATATTCTTTTCACTATGTCTCATGTGCAACTACATATGCCTCTTACCAAAATATCTTCAGAATCATGACCATCGCCGACCGACAGTCCATTTAACTGCTGCTGCAACTGTCCCATGGCCTGAGGCAGGTCCCGTGAGGGAATGAACCACTCTTGGTCTTCTTCATCCAGCATCTCCTGGAAGCAGCGGTCTAAGAAGTCTTGCTCCTGCAGTTCCTCCTCCACCTAGCAAGCAAAGGGCGAGGAGCTCACACTTACTGTCCTAGTGTGACTTGCCCCTTCCAGTTTCCTACCTCTTTCTTTCAGAGATTATTGGTCTGAGGTTCAGAATGATGTTGTGTACTAAGAATTAAGACGCTTCAAATGACTGGCTAGAGAAAATACAAGTTTTAGATTTTTCAACCAAATTCCATCCACAAAAAGACTAAGGAAATAGAAGAGCAGAAAGTCTAGGCCTTCACAACTCTTCCAACATCTTTGTGTGACACAGACATGTTCCATCCAGATGGCACTTACAGAGAATCATTTTAAAGCTTGAGATTCTTTTCTCAATCTTGTTCAGAAGCCACATTTCTTAAATTTCTCATTTTGCAAGTACGAAAAAGGCACAGGAATTACAGAACTAGACCACTACCTGGAGAGTGGAGATTAAATCAAAATCAACTCTCAGCTTCTGGCCCTCTTTTCTGGTAATGAGGCCCCTAAAGGAAAAAAATACTTTCAGAACCTAAGAAAGATATAAAGAACACTTTTTGGCAAACCAGCAGAAAATGATGTCATCAATGTAGGTATCCTTCCAAAACAAGGAAAAGTATGAATATTTAAACAGCTCTGTATTTCTTAAAGATTGCCCTAAACTAAAGCACTATGATCTAGGATATTATACAACTCTTTGCAGACATCATTAACTCTTCCTAAAGAAAATGGTCCAGGCTGCAGATTAAGTGTGGTTTTAACAAGCCCTCAGCTTCACATGTGGCCATCCCTTTCGTGCAGGCTAGTGGTGGACAGATTCATAGCTCACTAGCACCACCATTAGAGGGGAAGTCAAGTAAAAATAATCACCCAGGGGCACTCAGTCGTTAAGAGTCTGCCTTTGGCTCAGGTCATGATCCTAGGGTCCTGGGAGTGAGCCCCACATTGGGCTCCCTGCTTGTTGGGAAGCCTGCGTCTCCTTCTCCCACTCCCCCTGCTTGTGTTCCCTCTCCTGCTATGTCTCTCTCTGTCAATAAAATAAAATAAAATAAAATAAAATCTAAATAATAATAATAATAATCACCCAAACTAGCCCCTACACTTATTCATGAATTCAAAAGTCACCAGTAGCAGAAGATGTAAAAGTAGTCTTCAACATTACAATTAGCCACACTGATCTCAAGTAAATTAGATAGTTATGAAGTACTTATAGTAACAACCACCACAAAATATTTCCAAGCCATCAGATTTAACATGACTGCTCAAGATTTGCCTTGCCTCTACCTAAGAGCATGACAACGGGCTCCTCCTTATTAAATCTACCCTGATTCACAGGTACAACCCACAGAAATGGTTACCTGGGCATAGTGATGTGACTACAAGCATGTTCTGTGTGCCAGTCACACAAATTATGACACAGTGGGATTAAGGGGGTGGGGGAGGAGCAGAATTGCTGGCCACTCTGCTAAACTTGTTCCCTTGTTCCCAGAGCACCAGGCTGTTCAGTTAAAAGCACATTTCCTGTCTCCCATGCTGGCGATGGCCATGGAACTATTCATCATGTAATGTCCTCCCTGATGGATGTGAATACTTGGGCATCACTTGGTTAAAAGATCCCTTCTTTGGCCTTTAGCTCTCCCCTTTTCCCAGTTCCTAGAATTCCAGTTACCCTTCAGTTACTCAGATGATCAATGCCCTGGCTGGGGCAGAGCAACACCATCGAAGAACCATGTGGTCACCACATCACTGTCTACCTGGAGTGCCTACCTTGAGCTATTAATGTCACAGAGATGCAGGACAATGGATTACTGCTGATTCTTTGTTCAGACTCTCTAGCCTTTCCCCACCTAACACACTTGTCCATCTCAGACATATATTCTGCCATTGCCTGCATTCCCACGTTGGGAACATGGCAGGCTGGCCCATCTGCACACAGCTGCTGTTCCCAGGTCTATACCACATCACCATGGCATGAGATTCTCTTGCAACAATGTGATGGAAAAGATCAGTATCTTCCTCCAAAGTACCCTATTCTGGTGTCTAACAAGCTAAAGGGGCTTCTTGGTCAGCCCAGACCAGGCCTCCATGCATTCTTCAATTATTCTCAAGCCAACAAATCCATTTATTTCATTACAGACAGATGGTAAAATACAGCTGTTGAGATACATGTGTCTTAGCCTTCCACTTCTTTCTTTACCTGTCTGTTGAAATCTTCTTCGTTCTCCATCCACATGTACTCTGCAAATGGGTTTTCCTTCTCATCGTGCCCATTTAATCCCTGATCCTCTTTGGATTTCACATTAGGTGATGTATTTGCTACACTGGATCCATTCATTATGACAGAACCTAAACAGAACCAAAAGAAAGGATCAAGGAAAGGAAAAGCTGGAACATCCAGATTCTTCCAGAAGCTTCTGAAGTTCTAAGTCGAAGTTCTAACTATAGATGAACAGAAGCTATTGATCTGTAACTGTTAGAAAACTAACCATATTCTGCAGTTATCAATTATACAGATGATATAGAGTTAACAGAGTTAACCTCCTCCTCCTCCTCCTCCTCTTCTGTTAACAGAGTTAACAGAGATACAGAGTTAACAGAGTTAACTCTTAAGAGTTCTTTTAACTCTTAAGAGTTAAAAGAAAAAAAAAAAGTCCAGGCTTAGCCATTCTAGGCAAGTGGGAGGAGGAGATCTTTTCAAGTCTATTTTTTGCAGGTTCTAGAACCTAATCAGGGTCACATGGCCTCCTTAATGATAAGGAATATGTAGAGGAAATCCATTCTTTTTTTTTTTTTTTAAGACTTTATTTGACATAGAGAGACACAGGAAGAGAGAGAGAGAGAGAACACAAGCAGGGGGAGTGGGGATGGGAGAAGCAGGCTTCCTGCAAGCAGGACCCTGAGATCATGACCTGAGCCGCAGGCAGAGGCTTTAACCCACTGAGCCACCCAGGTGCCCTATTATTATCTTTTAAAACATTGCCAATCTCCTAAGAGAAAAATTGTCGTATATGGTTTACATTTCCATTTCTGTGATTTTTACCAAGACTGAATATTTTTGAGATATACTTACCTGTCATTTGAGTTCTTATCTTGTCATTTTTCTGCTGAAGTATTTTGATCATTTTTCTATCAGGGTATGTATCTTTTCTTTATCTGCTATAAGGACTTTTATTATATTTGTCATAATTTTTATTTTTCATAAAAGAACTTACAAATTAAAAATACTATATTTGTTTTGTTTGCTTAATTTTTTTGATGGCAGTTTCTGCTGACCTTAATTTCTGTCTGTATCTTGTGTGAGTGTCTGCCTATCCATTATCTTTTTAAAGTACATATATGCTTTTTAAATTGCTTACACTTGGCTTCCAAATTCACACTGATGTGTTTGCTATCATCTGGAAGGTGTCTTTTTTCTGTTCTTGATTTAAATCTTAACCATTCTTCAAAAATCACTGTAGTCTTTACTCACTGCTTTCCTCCTCTATGTTCCTGTACCTGCGAGCTTGGAATTCATACTACTTAACTACTCTGTTTCATAATTCAAAATAATGAAACTCTGTTTCATAATTCAAAATTGCATAATTTTTCTCTTTCCACTTAGATTTTTGACTTGTGAAAAGCAAGATGGAGGTTTATAATCTCAATCTCAATTCCAACTCTTCCTCTCTCCTCCTTGGGGCATCTTTAAGTTTTCTTTAACAATTTTTTTCCGAACTCATTTCCATCTTGGCAACATTCATGAAAAAGTCTTATTTCTCTGCTTCTGGGTACACTAAAAAATTACTGCTTACTCCCCTTTAAAGTTCTTTCAATTTCCTAACCTGTTTTGAACATTAGAAAATTCAATCTTCTTAAAAGACAAGGTAGGAAAAAAAAAAAGACAAGGTAGAATTGTGATAGGTGAAGAATTAGATGAAAAACCAACTCATTAATATTTCAAAAAGAATTTCATTTATTGACAAAACCCATTTAATTCACTACTGATTTAAATAGGGCATTCCTAGTATAAAACATACTGGTTTAACACATTTTAAATAGAGACAAAAGAAAACAATGATTACTCCAAATACTGCTATAAAATAATAATTCTATAAGCCTAAAGAAGGTAGGAAACCAGTTCTTTCATTTTACCACCTCCATTTGCAACACAACAATGACCGAAGCAAGCCTGCCCTAAATGCCAGGGCAACTGCATGACTAAGTAGGGTATACCTAAGCCCAGAAACTCTTAAAGGACCTGACCCTTGCTGGGTAGCAGGTTAAACAGAATTATATTTCCAAAGACTCATTTGGCAGTTGGTCACAACCAGCATAGCGATTTCTCCCCATCAGTATGGAAATCACCCAGAGAGAACCAGTATTCAGTTTTCCAAAATATCTGCCTTTGCCTAAAAAATAAATCCTAAGTGCACATGACCATAGGGAAAAGAGAAGGCAGACAAACAAAGCATAGAATAACCCACCTAATTCCAGAGTGGGTTGGAACGCCAAGAGCAAGCCACAGGATGCTGCCATTCATGAAAAAGAGAACGGAAATGTACCATAATCCCAACATGGGGATGTTACCCAATTTAATGCAAACACTTGGGAGAAGTTGAAAACATTGAGATATGGGACTGTTAATACCAGAAAAGTGGTTCTCAGCAGGCTATATTCAGTGTTGAGGTGCAGTTTATACCATTCTACCTGTGTTTTCTACACAATTGGAAAGCTTAGGTTACCCTAAATAGAAGCAATCCAACAACTTAATTTGGATAATGTTTAACAATTTATTTTTTTTAAGATTTTATTTATTTGTCAAAGACACAAATAGAGTGAGTACAAGCAGGGGAAGCAGCAAGCAGAGGGAGAAGCAGGCTTCTTGCTGAGCAAGGAGCCCGATGACAGACTCAACCCCAGAGCATGACCTGAGCAGAAGGCAGATGCTTAACTAACTGAGCCCCTCAGGTGTCCCTAGTACTTTTATATCTACACTCTGACTTCAGGTACGTAATCTGTCCAACTTCATTCTAAACAAAACAAAACAAAAACATTAAGCTAGTGCTATATGTAAGACCAAAGAGGGTACCAGATTCAAGGGTTAAGCAACTTGAGTTGCTGGGTTTGCTCAAGAATAACACTGGTTTGTGGGGCCACTGGGTGACGATGCACTGGTGTTTAATGTGCCCCTAGACTTTAGTAGCGGGGTGGGAATGGGGAGATTTTGCTGGATAGTGGTAACTCCTAAGTAAGGCATGTGGGGAATGTCTTCCAACTCAGGGAAAACAAGAGGTAAGACAGGACCACTGTGCATAACTTCCCTGAATTTCCCGCCTCAAGAGTTTCATGTAACATTCTCTTCCTGTTCCCAGCTCCTCTCTAGGTTCATCATCCACCACACTTGCCCTCTAAGTACCCAGCATTTTCCTAACTATCCTATTTTGACCTTTGACCATTATTTCACTTGATCTTCACCCACGTCAAAGTATATTATGTGTCATCCTAGTGTAGTGGGGCCAAAGAAAATACCCTCAAAGCTTCCAGAGATGGGAGAAATGTTTGGGTACATAAGTAGGATCACAAATCAGAATGGCTGCCATGTTGTCAGCTATGTTATGGAGAGGCCCATGTGACAAGGAATTGAATCCTGTTAACAACCATGTGAGTGAGCTTAGTACATCTTTCCCCAGTCAAGGCTTCAGATGAGACAGCCATCCCAAGTGACAACTTGACTGGAACTTCCTAAAAGGCTCTGAGGTAGAAGCATACCCTGCTAAGCTGCTCCCAGATTCCTGACCCACAAAAACTGTGAGATAATAAATGTTTGCTCTTTTAACCTGCTAAGCTTTGCAGTAAGTTGTCACATGGCAATAAATATAGGCATTCGATAAAAAATGACAACTAGTTCCGCCATATGAACCATCTGTTGTCACTTATTTCCTCTTATTTTTCTAGAGAACAGGTGTGCAGTTTGAAGTAGGTCATTGCTTGAGAAGTTCCTCAAGAATTAAACATCAAAAACAGATGAAAGAGTTTATATCTGGCGTGCCTCTATATTACATTATGAAATCTGAGAACTATTTGGAATTTATTCTCCCCCACCTCAGTTTCTCTCTTACTTGGCAAATATCCTGAAAATGAAAAATAAGACTTGTCATTTGGATTAAGATGGGAAAGCATGTAGCTGACAGAGAGTCAAAATAGGGGTGCTAAAGCCTGCTAGGCATTTATTTGATTTAGCACTTTACGGGGACCAAGGGCTCCTGTTTAAAACATTGGGCTTGAAATAGGGGCCTCAGTTCCCAACTATTAAGAACTTTGGGACTTTTAATGTGCCTAGGACATCTACAATACATGCTTCATTAGTTTAAAAATTTGAATACCCACAGCTCTTAAATCCAATGTGCTCATACCAGAAACTAGCTATTCTTTGAAACTGATATTTTTTCAGAAGCTATAAATCTGGATTGTGCCTATGATAACAGCTTGACTCTGAAAAATACTTGGTACTTTTGGCTGAATTATCTAGAAAAAGTCTATTGAGCAATTGCTATAAAAACTAATCTCTACTATTCTGTTTCCTACAGTTTTATGAACTTTGTTCAGTCTGGTTAATACCATTTTTAAATTAAATATTGTGAATAACCATTTAAAATGTTATTTTAGTTTAAATATGTGGTACTAGATCCCAGTTTGGTCCATTCTCAGTTACATCTTAGCAACTCAGGTCATTAGATGCACTTATTCATTAATATCAGGTGCCTATTTACCCTAGACACTGTGCTTGACTGGTGCTTTAACAGCTTAAATAGTCCTTGCCCTGGTGGTATTCACATTCTGTCAGGAAAGAGACAAATAATTAAGGATAATTATGACCCATGTTATAAAAGCCAAAGTAAATCTAGAAAACAATGGGGATGGTGGGAGGGACCTAATCAAGTCTGAGAGTGGGGGGATGGTTAGCAAAGGTTTCCCTGAGCAAACAACACTTTTTTTGATACCTAAAGAACATAAGTTAGCTAGCAATAGGGTGAAGAGGGTGTACGGGCCAAGTGTAAGAACCCCAAGATAGGCCACTTTGGCATAAAGATTATTTTGAGATAAAAGCAGCTGAAACTCAGCAGATTCAGGAAAAGCTCTTTACCTCCCCCTCAGTTGCCTAAATTTACATTGGAAAGAAGAGCCTGTACCAGGAAGAGGGCTACTAACCAAGATTCCTCTTTACCTAAGAAATTTTTCTGTATAACAGGGCAACCTTTGTTTCCAAAATATCTCTTCTCCCTATTGTGCTAAAGGTCTTCCTCCCCTTTGTATTCTCAGATTCTTACTCAGGATGTCATATAAGCTTCAAGTCACCCAACTGTCTTTGGAATTTCATGTCTATATGGATTCCCATATATATGAAACTAAATTTAATTTCACCTGTTTATCTGCCTCATGTGAATTTAATTCTTAGTCCAGCCAGAAGAACCTTGGGCCAAGGAAAATATCTTCCTTCCCAATGAGGAAAACACATGTGCAAAGATTCAGAGGCAGGAAGGAACTCTCAGGAAACACAAGAAGGTAGGGATGCATACAGTTGAATGGTCAAAGAAAGATGGAAAGGAAGAGAGATGAAGTTGCTAAGACAGATGGGGCCAGATCATGCAGGACATTAGAGGCTACATGAAAGATTTAAAATTTTATCTTAAAAGCAATAAAAGCCTTCAAAAAGGGTATCCAGCAGCACAGTGATATGATTCAATTTATATTTTGAAACCACTCTGGCTGCCATATGGAAAATGGATTGGAGAGACTGACAGTGGATAATGGGAGCTAATGCACTAATCCAGATGGAAAAATGGTGGCTGCTTAAGACTAAGGTAATGGCAGTAAGAAGAGAGTAGGCAGATTCTGAACTACTGTAGGTTGTTTTTGGTGATGGACGTGGGGAGACAAGAGTGAGGGAAATATCAAGAATAACTTTGGCACAAGCAACTAGATGGATGGTAATGCAACTAGATGGATGGTAAAGCTCAGGAATTCTGTGGGAAGGGCAAACTTTTCTTGGGTGGTAATGAGGAGTGGGGGAAATAAAAGGGGTGATGTGTTCTATTTTGGATATGTTAAATTTGTGAAGCCTCTGAAACACTCAAGTGACTATGTTAAGTAGGTTATCTATATGCATCAAGAATAGGAAAGGCCTGGTTAAATAAAGAAATTTGGAGTGGTTGTTTATATAAATGATTATAGAAATCATGGGGTTAGAAGATATTACTTAGAGAGAAAGGGCAAAGTGAGATGAGAAGAGGATCCAAGACCCAGATCTGATGCATATGAACATTTTCAAAAGTCAGGTAGAGAAGGAGGAGAATACAGAAAAGGAAAGTAAGAAGAAGCCATAGAGTTAAGAAGGAAACCAGAAGAAGAGTATCGCATCAAAAGAATCAAAGGAAGATAGAACTCCATATAGTGAGTTGAATGGTAGCTCCCTGAAAGATATGTCCACATCCTAATCCCTAGAACCTGTGAGGCCACCTTATTTGAAAGAGGGTCTTTGTAGATGTGACTAAATAAAGAACACTGAGATAAGTACATCATCCTGGATAATCCCAGTAGGCTCTAAATCCAATGACAAGTGTCCTTAAAGAAAAGCAGAGAAGAGAAGGAGGCAATATGACCATGGAGATGGAGATTGGAGTGATGTGGCCACAAGTTAAGGAATGCCTATAGCCACCAGAAGCTAAAGAGGCAAAGAACAGATTTTCCCTCTCCTAAAGCCTCCAGAGGGAGTACAGGCTGAATGACACCTTGATTTTTTACTTCTGGCCTCCAGAACTGCAAGAGAATACATTTATGTTGGTTTAAACTACCAGTTTGTGGTAATTTGTTGAAACAACCATAGGAAACTAATAAATCCAGTAATGTGAGTGTTTTGAAGGCTTCTGAAAGGTCAAGAGGAAGGTGAGGAACATCCATAGAATTTAGGACCCTGGAAGTCTCTGATGACCTTAATGAGAGCAGTTTCCATGAACAGAAATAAGGAAGAAAACCAAAAGGAGGGCGTGTGAGTTGTATGTGACAGGAAGTATGTGATAACTCCTTCAAGGAGTCTAGCTGCTGAGGAAGGGGAAAGGAATGGACAGAAACTAGGGGTGAGAGATCCCTGGAAACTATTTTCAATGACTAGGGAGTCTAGAGATTGTTTAAATGTTCATAGAAATGGTTTAGTGGAGAAGGAGAAGCTACAGAAACTGGAGAAAGAAGGAACGACTGATTGTGTAGGCCAGGAAGGGATACTTAACTCTTCATTTTTTGAATAGTCAATACATTCCCTGATTCAAAATCTAAATGCCAGGGATTCTTAATTAGTAATAGATAGTTGCAAGATGAGCATGAAGATAGAGCTGAGAGAAGAGCATCAGGAAAGTGATTTTATCCATCACAAAGGCATATAAAACATCCTTCCTCCATGGCAGGATATTTTACTTCCCTGGTGGCAAGAATGCTTAGGCCCTTGTTGGGGAGGAAAAAAAAATTTTTTTTACCTATCAAGGTTCTTCTAACTGGTCTAAGAATCAAACTGACATGAGACAGATTAGCAGGAGAAAATCAAAAGTTTAACATATACACCTCTTGTAGATATGGAAGAGACCCAGGAAAACTTAGTAACTCACTGAAATGGCTAAAGGCATCACCTTAAATACCACCTCCAGCTAAAGACAAAAGAAAATGTTGGCGGTGGGAAGTCAGTTATGGAAGTCTACAAGAAAAGCACAGTAAACAGGGATAAGGTTGTTATACAGATTTAAGTCTGCCTTAAGATTTAAGTCCATCCCTTCTTCATTAATCACAGTTCCTAAAGATTTAGAGTTTTCCCCCTTCTTCCTGGTACTGAGGGAGACTACAACAAATAGAGATTTCCCTTATAAAAGTAAATGTCTCTACTCAGTTTTCAGAGCTTCTTTTGGATCTGCAGTTTCTTAAAAATAAACAGCTTGAAATAACTAAGATGCCAAAGGGCTATCTTGGGGTGACTAAACTTGCTCCCTTTCATCCCCCAAGTATAAGTCTCCCTACTTGCACAGTTGATGGATAAACCTACCGAACTCCAACTTTCTGGGTTTCCTCTTCTAATTTTTTGCAGGGTTGAGTATATGTGAGTGTGTGTATTTTATTTTAAAGATACATAAGCAGTATAAGAAATAGTTTCATAAAGCCTTTTAAATTCACCTAGAACATATTTTTGAATACCATGTCATACTTCGCACTAAAATAATTTCTCTATTTCCTTGTTCAACCATGCCTTCTTTTACTAAGTAAATAAACCCATCAGCTTTTCTCCATTATTTGGTGGACGATCCAGGTGGAAAGAAGCAGGATGAGTAGTTCAGCTTTTTGGGGGGAGTGAGGTGGGAAGAACATGTAGAATATGTACATGGTGGTTAAAAAACGGGTTCCAAGTCAACCTCTAATTAGAATGATCTTGTCCCTTCTATTTCCATTTCATTGTTCTTGGAGAAGCTGCACAAACTTTAACAAAAAATAAGTAGTCACCTTGCTTAACTTTCCTATGCTGACCTCAATACATAAATGCTCCAATAGTTATCTCCCCTTTGATGCAAGAAAAGGGCTTACAAATAGAATGTCAATGTGCCTGTTAAGCATGCAGAAAACTTAACTTGTAATTAGAAGCTGAAAGATGCTTTCAAAAGCTTATTAGCATACTCAAACAGGATTAAGAATGCAGTCAGAAAATATCCAGAAGGCATATTCTTATTCAGTAGTTCTCAATTTCTCTAGAATTCAAAGAACTACTGAATTTCTATCCAGTAGTTCTCAAACTTTAGTCTAAACATTAGATGCACCTGGAAGCTTTCCTGCATCATACCTTTCAGACATTACAATTTATTAGGTCCAAGCCAACACCCAACATTTGTATTTTTGCCTGTTAACTGCCATAGTTTATTACAAGTAGAGAAAGACTAAAGACTAAGAATAATTCCTCCAATAAAGTTGCAAATTCTATATGGAATAATCCAAATCCCAATTACCCTAATTCCTACATCAGCAGCTCCCAAATTAGTGAATGCTCTTCAAAAAAACAAAGAGCCCAAAAACACAGTCAAGTGAATTCATTTCTCGGAGAAGACCCATTTTTTAACTACCAAGCATTTCCCTAATCAATTAATGGCCAAATTATTCATTTATTACATTTTTAATCTGGCACCTATTAATGACCCACTAACTTCTAGAAACAATGCCTCAAGGATGCCTGTGATATTATCCTACTGGAAATGTACGAAACAGATATAAAATGCACTCCATAAAACATTTAAACTCACTTCTAAGGTAGAATCAACAGACTTGCCTACCTACTTGCCTACATCAGTGGTAAGCTCTCTGTACCCCAGAGGTCAACCCTCAAGTTCTTCTTCCCCAGGTAAAGGCCATCAATTTTCTTCCCAGGATAACATCAAATGGTGGTCATCACAGGGACCCTGACTTCTCCATATCCAGCTCCAGATGGATATATGCTATTAATAGCGGAAACAATGAAAACTGAAGTCTTTAGCAGATTATGCTAATTGAAAACATTATTATGGGCAAATTATTACATATGAAATAGGTGTAACTTTTCCCAATCACAAAATAAAGGACCTTAAATGTCTTAGACTAATCTGATGCCCCTTTTACTTGACTTTTAAGTGCACAGTAATACAGAAATGCCACTGTAGAAACCTGAATACAATCTCTGCCCACGGTCTCTCTACGTCCACCATTTCACATTTGATTATACCTATCCTTGAGTGATTATTATTCATTTGTTTTGAGACCAATCTCTTTATAACCTCAGAAGTTTCTTGAGGGCAAGAATCAAGTCTTTACAGATTTTAGCATGCCTCTGTGTGCCCACCAGGTCCTCAATACATAATTTGTTGACTAAGTGCCATTTTCAGAGTGCTGTATTCTTTTTTTTTCTTTTTAAGATTTTTTATTTATTTTATTTGAGAGAGAGACAGTGAGTGAGAGCATGAGTGAGGAGAAGCAGATTCCCCGTGGGGGGAGAGGCAGACTCCCCATGGAGCTGGGAGCCCGATGTGGGACTTGATCCCGGGACTCTGGGATCATGACCTGAGCCAAAAGCAGTCGTCCAACCAACTGAGCCACCCAGGCGTCCCCAGAGTGCTGTATTCTAAATCTCATTTCCTAGGAAGGGCTACCTTAGGGGAAGCCCTTAGGGGCTATGATCCGTGGTTGAGCATTCTTCATTGAGTGTTACAGATATTGCCCATAGCCAGTGACAACATAACTCAGGAATCTGTTTTTGACAGGTTAAATTACTCTTGAGGTGGAAAAAATTCTTATTTCTATTCTAGGAAGTATTTTTATATGTTCTTGTTAACTATTTTAACATTTAGTAAGACCAGGTGGCTATAATAGTCTCCTCATGAGTAGGCATAAAAGCTTGCCACAGTGCAATTACCTAAACTGGAAGAAATCCGTATCAGGGATTCTCAATAGGTATCACCAAAAGGGACCACATGCTCATTTAATCTGATATATTTTTGGAAAAAAGGAATGCTGCCCCAGCAAAGTGGGAAGAAAGGAGCCAACCACTCTAAATACATATGTAATGAGATTAAGAAAACTGTCTTTACTCTATGACTTTTCAGGAAAGGTACCATTTTGGGTGAGGAAAGTCCTTGAAAATTAATTTGGGGTAGAAGGAGCGTCCTTGAAGGACCAGAGTAAGAGAACTGCTCCATAGGAGAGAGGGGAATGTTTCCCCTAGGGGGATTAAGGGGGACACAGTGCTGGAACACAACAAAGAAGAAAAAAAATGAGTCAAGAGTGGTATATTTCAGAGAGTGGGAGGCCTTATCCTGCATAATATGGTCTCCACTCTAAGACTTTCAATGTCTAGCAAACTTCTAGGGCCATATAAAGCTTAGGAGCTAATGGATTTTTTGGTGTGGGAACCACTGAATAGGTAGGATTTGATGTCTAAATTACAGAGGCAGAACAGAAGTCAGTTGTGAACTGGGAAAGTATTTGAAGCAAGTTTACCCAGATGTCTAAGGGAAAAAGAGGGCACCATAGGACCATTAAGTTACAAAGAGGAAACAAGTAATCTACCCAATACAAGGGGAAAAGATAAGAATAAAGTAACAGCTCTTCTGAGTACTTCACTTTCTTTCTTCAATGTTCACAAGATTCTATGAGGTAGGTGCTGACATTATCCCTGCTTTTCAAATGAATTCTCCCCCATTCAGAAATTTATTAAATACCTTGCCTAAGGGATAATGTAGTAAGAGCCACAGTTGGGGCTTAAGTTTAGGTCTTTTTTTCCCTAAAGCTCATGCTCTTAGCTACTACCTTACCCTCTTATACTTCCCACTTTAGCTCCAGAATGCTTACGATATAAAACTCGAAATTTTCTCAGATATTGCTAATGGAAGTGGGGGAACCAGGCTGAAGAAAAATGATATTCAACAAAAGGACTAGGTCTTGGAAGGAAACTGAACAAGGTCATACCACATGCTGGTATATTTAAATAAAAATAAATTGTGTTCTCTACCATAAACATACAAAGCTCCATTTAATTTGAAGCTTGCTAGTCCTTTTAGGATGAGGAAGCAGATCCCCAAACATGTATATAATCCCTTATGCACAATTCCAAGCATCTACAAAGCTCTAAAAACTAAAAATTTTCCATATGCTTTATGTCAAAACTCAGATGACATTAAAACTTGAATTGATGTGAAGCTAGATATAGCCTGCATTTATCCCACTTAGTGTGAATACTCCTGTTTTGCTCAGAAATACTAATGTGTGTGACTAAAGCTGCTGCAACAGACCACAGGGGCATTACATAACACACACAGAAAGCATTTCTCTAAAAATTGAAAAATTCTAAATTCTGAAATTCATATAGGCAAAGGTTTTAGACCTTCTATGGGCTTGTATTCCAAAGCATTTTAAAAACAATTTCTCAGAATGATTAGATCAGAGGTACTTGATCTTCAGGACCTCACAGGCCAGTAAATTTTAAAACTATTTTGAAGACAACACAGAGTTACAATTTTTAAAAACTAAGTATGATAAAAACTAAGGATGATAAAAAATATCCTATCAACATTGTTTTATAAAAGGATATTTTCAACACCAAAAAACACAGGTAGGCCTCAATTCAATGCAAAAGACAATTCTTTAAATTGAATAAATTTAACTTGATGGAAAATTTAACTTGATGTCTGTGGTCTTAATTTTTCTTATTTCACCACAGGCTGGGGAAAATTCACTGGAGACCAGCACCGTTCTGGTTAGAGGCATAGAGCCCAGCTGGCTACAAAAAAAAATTGCTTCAGGAAATGGTCAAGAGTGCAGTCCCTGCAGATCTATCCTACATGAAAGTCTAGGCCACATCTATATTGTGTTTTAGAGAGCCTGTGGGTTGTCTCTGATGTGTAGCCAAGCTTCAGAATCACTGGTCTGGTCTGTAGGATCTAGTTCCACCTCCCCCCCCCCACCCTCAATTCTTTTCTGAGGGAGTAAGGAGAGGAAAACAGAAATGTTTCCAAGTAGGGAGCCTGCCCAACCTATTTTTTATAACACCAGTTATTCCTCCAATAGTCAATGCTGGACCAGCTCGTCAACTTGCAAACTGAGGTTGTTAGCAGAGAACAACAGAAATTAGGTAGTAGACAAGCAAGAAAAGCCTGCTGAAGCAAAACTCCTCTATGAAAAAGTGTGGGTTCCAGAATTTCTTTCTCTTTAACTCAAAGATTAACTCACAGGTGTATTTGTCTTTGCTGGAAAAAATAGTAATTTAAAAAATATATGTGTGTATGAATATGTATTTATACATGTATGTGTATGTCTGTCTCTATCTAATCCTTCATAGCTGTCTTCTGTGTCCAGCTGCTGTGCCAGGTCTATGATTTTGACTTTCAATTTTCATTTTTAGAGGGATTACAAAAATCACTATTACCTCAAACAATACAATGACAAATCATAAAAACAACGGAAAATCCACAGCATGCTTGATGTTTGATGCAGCAGGCTACATTCCCCAACATTCCAAAAAGATAAAAGTTGGGCGCCTGTGTGGCTCAGTTGTTAAGTGTCTGCCTTCCGCTTGGGTCATGATCCCAGGGTCCTGGGATCAAGCCCCACACTGGGCACCCTGCTCTGCAGGAAGGCTGCTTCTCCCTTTCCCACTCCCCCTACTTGTGTTCCCACTCTGCTGTGTCTCTCTCTCTCTCTAAAACAGAACAAAACAAAACAAAAAACACAAAAAAAGTTCAAAAAGATAAAGTTAATTCCAATAATATCTTCTTTTTTTGGCAAAAAGTTTTACTCTCTCGCTATTGTTTTTAAAAAATTCTTAAGAACACACATAGCTATTATAATATCTTGAAAAACACACAAAACTTTCAATAAGCTATCAAACTTCTGTCCCAGCTAAAAAAATTAGTGGAACCTTCTCAAATAAGGCTAAATGGTCAGTGACAGGACATATAAGGAACTCCTATTGTGATGGGATTAATCACTAAGCCCTATTTGACCAGAATCCCTTGGTCTCTAAGCTTTGCAAATGAAACAGCATCTCTCATTTGATACTCATCTGGGACTTCCAATCACGAAACAAGAATTGTTTTATGTCACTGTGTATTGCTGATTACCTAAACTCAACACTATGCTGGCAGCAAGAGAAGTGAATCTTTCATGATTTGCTCCATAACCAGTTTACTTCTTATACTCCCAGACCAAATTCAGCTTTCTTCTAGAGCCAGAATTCTAATACTGAGTTAGTTTACAGCAATGGTTCTCAAAATTTAATCCCAGGCCCAGCAGCATCAGTACTTGCTAAAATGCAAATTCTCAGGCCCCACGCCAGACCTTTTGAATCAGAAACTGTGGGTGGGGCCCAGCAGTCTGTGTTGAAATAAGCCCTTAGGTGCTTTTGAAGCCTGTTCAAGTTTGAGAACAAGTAAAAAAGTAAAGACAAGTAAAAAACATGAGATTCCTTCTGTTGGTCCAAAGCCAGAGGTGTCGTGTACTCTATCTTGGTAGGAAATAAAGACATCCAATTAAAAGACACGCTCTCCCCACAAATCCTACCCTCATTTGAGTATTTTATTTTTGTGAGCTAAATAAGAAAACAAGCCGCAATCTGAGATTTAGTAAAAAACATATACTTAACAGTTCCCTTCCAGCTTGATTTCACACAATGCCATTTACATCTTCTTACATCTAAAGTTCCAAAAAAGGATCTTCATAATGTAAGCCTCCGACACTTCAGGAATTGTGTAATAAAACATCAACTAGGTCTGAATCTATCAAGTTTATTAGAGAAAAAAAGTGGAATTATTTGCTACATCTCAGAACTGTATTCAACAGGGAACTGGGGATTTCTTTTCACTTTTATACTTCCAAGTTAACACAATTAAACCAGAACACCCCATTCTTTAAAAGGTTCTAGCTAAGCAAAGTTTCACTGCATTACTTTTTGCTTTTAGTGGGGATAAAGCAGAGTCCTGGGAGGTCCATTTTGCATACCTGCAAGGTTGCAGAATAAAACGGTCACATCTGTTCCATACTGAAATAAAGGTCCCGTAAAACCTCAGATAGTGAGTGTTAATACCTCGGCACTGGCCTAGGTAATAAAGACACCAAGAATACCACTATAGCACAAATCCAATTACATCCTGTTTTGCTCTTGTTGATATTAAAATCACTGTGATAAAACTTCACTTGCCCTAATATTATTGCATTTTAAAGAAGGGGCAACACCAGTCTACAGTCCACAAAGCACCAACTTTCAAAAAGCAAACAGTTCCCATGCAACTGTTTCAGAGAACAAGTGAAGTGAGCCTTGAAATGATTAGCTTACAGCTCAATACATTAAACAGAAACAAAAACAACACAAAAGATAAACCACAGACCAATTTCCATGCTATAGATATGCACTTTCAAATAAAACAAGAGCAAATAAAGTCTAGCAATTTATTTTAAAACAAAACAATAAACTGATCAATAGGGTTCAGCCCAGAAATGCAAGGATAGTCTAAAATAACAAAATATAAAAATGTAGTTTTTCATATTAACAGGCAAGGGGGAAAATTTTCATGATTACATGAAAATCTCAGTAGTTGCCAGAAATATATATATCCCAAGTCTACCTTCAAAGATATTTCTAAGCCTAAATAAAGGGCTAAAAAGCAAAAAACTAGAATGTTTTGGGTAGCAAAATTACAGATCATTTTTCTTTATATTTTGTTTCCTAATTATTATAAAGAAGAGTATGGCTTCTTTTACAATTAGGGAGGAATGTTTTCATTTATACATATTTAAATCTCTTTCTTATTTTCCTCATGTATGTGTGTCACACATAGACAACAGGGCTTGAATTCCTGTCTCTTGAGGTTGAACAGCAAACTTCTGGGATGTGCGCTGGACAAAGTTGCCCTATCTTCATTAGTTTTATTTATTTGTTTGTTTGTTTATTTGAGAGAAAGACAGAGAGAGAGGGAGCAGGGGGAGAGGGAGAAGCAGACTCCCCACTGAGCAGGGAGCCCCATTGTGATCCTAGGACTCTGGGATCATGACCTGAGCTGAAGGCAGATGCTTAACCAACTGAGCCACCCAGGCACCCTTATCTGAATTATTTTTAAAGGTCCTCCAGTAGCAACACAGAAAAAAAAAAAAAAATTAGGTAAGTTACAAATACGAAAAGTGTGATTACAATTGAAAAGAATATGTATGCATTAAAAAATACTACAAGTGAACATGAAAAAGAAAGCAGCTACTGAAGCCATGGGGCGGCCATCTGGAAACACTGTTTTCAGTTGTTTTATTGTGTTCAAAGTATTTTTTAAATATACAAAGGAGTAAAGTAAGGAAAAAAAACCCTGCCAAACTCTTGTTACTTGGGGCCACTCTTTCAATCTTTGCTACTGTTGCTATGTATTCACCTGATATCAAGAAAATGGGCAGCCCCTCACACCCTTTCTCCTTTCTCATAACCCCATTTCATTCATTCATTCACACATTTCTTGAAAAGGTAAAAAACACAAGCACATGATTCAAAAAACTGTTATTAAAACAAATTTTTTGAAAGATTTTTATTTATTTATTTACTTATTTATTTATTTGAGAGAGAGAGCACAAGATAGCGAAGGGGCAGGCAGAGAAAGAAGCGGGCTCCTCGTTGAGCAGGGACTCCTATGCTGGGCTCAATCCCAGGACCCCAGGATCAGAAAGCAGACATCTAACAATTGAGCCACACAGGTGCCCCCCAAAGTATTCTAATATATATAAAGGCATATGGAGAAATCCTATCTCCACTCTGTATCTCCCATTGGTTTCTTATATTATGGTTTCAGAACTTCTTTTTGCACTTATAAGCATATATAAATAAGTGTATATTCTTATTCCACCCTTCTTTTTCTCTCAGCACAGAAAGTAGCATATGAAATGCATGGTTGCATGCTGTGCCTCTTTTTTAAAAAATCACAATATATCTTAGAGCTCTTTTCCATCCCATCAGTCCATAGTCTCCCTCATTCTTTTCTACAACTATGCAATAGTCCATGGTTTACATGGGCCACAGTTGACTTAACCAGTACCCGGCTGACAAACACTGGGGTCATCCCTACCATGCTATTACAAACAATACCAACCATAATCACATGCATACATCAAATTTGTTCATGAAAGTGCCTTGATGAAGCTTCTGGAATGGTTCAAGATATTAGATGATTACAAGGTCACCCGTTCACCAGGTTGAGAAGTTAGCCCCTTTTCTAGTTCTCATTATACATAGCATTATATAGCAAAAGATGGAACAATTCCATGAATCAAGCAATTGTACTCTGAGGGGATTCATCTCATAAAAATAAAATGACTAAAACATGCAAATGAACACATCTATAAAAAATGATGAATGTACATAAAAAGTGTAAAATATACTTATCAAAATGTGAACCACTGCCTTAGTATGGTAGATCTACAGAGTGCTTTGTAGCTCACCTCTCCACCTCTTTGCCCATCAGTGCTTTCTAATTTTATAAAAGTAATGTACTAGTTCTGTAATATAAAATTAAAAATGGTAAGTAAAATGTTAATTCAAATTAATCTAGATACATTTCTTTGATCTGTCTTATATTTGTACAATGAGTGCTTCAGAGTTCCTGAAATATGTTTATGTGCCTCATTTAATTCTTGAACTAATCTTATGTAAATTTTCATTCTATCAAAATGAAAAAGGAGGCAACAAATGGTTAGGCAGTTGTGCTCAAGGTCATTCAAATAGAAAGCCTGGCAGAGACAAATTTCAAACCTAGATCTTTGGAATGCAGATTCAGTGTACTTTTAAAAACATAACTGTTGCTTCCTTAATTTTAATAATATTTCAGGAGTTACTCACATAATCAGAATTTGACAGATGAATTAAAATTATACAGTATAAGGCCTCAGTTCCTAAAGATCATATAATCAGATCTTATTGAAGGGAGAATGCTAGCATACAACTGGCAAAACTCCAGAGTTAGGAGAGGGATGTTTATAAATAAATTACTTAACTGGCAAAGTTTATGTCTAATATGGTCCCAAATGAATGCCTAATAAAAGTAACATCCTCTCAAGTTGGAAGATTCTCACCTTCAAGACAACCTTTGTCTTTGACTCCTGCTCTAGTCTGGTCTCCAAACTCCTCATGGAATTTCAAAATATGAATAAGCCATATTTTCAAGATGGTGATTATAAAATATACATATTTTCAAGCTTGGGACTTATGGACCAAGATGATAAGAAGTTGACTAGGGGGGCGCCTGGGTGGCTCAGTGGGTTAAGCCGCTGCCTTCGGCTCAGGTCATGATCTCAGGGTCCTGGGATCGAGTCCCGCATCGGGCTCTCTGCTCAGCTGGGAGCCTGCTTCCTCCTCTCTCTCTCTCTCTGCCTGCCTCTCTGCCTGATTGTGATTTCTCTCTGTCAAATAAATAAATAAAATCTTAAAAAAAATTAAAAAAAAAAAAAAAAAGAAGTTGACTAGGATGTACTCTTTCTCCCCATTGTCTCTCCTTCTTTCCTATAAAATCATACAGGGTAGGGGCACCTGGGTGGCTCCATCAGTTAAGTGTCTGCCTTTGGCTCAGGTCATGATTGCAGGGTTCTGGGATGGAGTCCTGTGATGGGCCCCCTGCTTGGCAGGGAATCTGTTTCTCCCTCTCCCACTCCCCTTGCTTGTGCTCTCTCTCTCTCTGCCAAATAAATAAATAAATAAAATACTTAAAAAAAATTATACAGGTTATTTTATAATATACATGGAGACCACTGATAAATCTTGGTTTGTTAAAGTATGTTTTTGAAAGGTTTTATTTTTTAATTTTACTTTTATTTTTAATAGAGGGACTGGGGAAGGGGCAAGAGGGATAGGGGAGGGAGAATATTTTTTTTTTAAAGAGTTTATTTATTTATTTGACAGCCAGAGATCACAAGTAGGCAGAGAGGCAGGCAGAGACAGAGGGGGGAAGCAGGCTCTCCGCTGAACAGAGAGCCCAATGCAGGGCTCCATCCCAGCACCCTGGGATCATGACCTTAGCTGAAGGCAGAGGCTTTAACCCACTAAGCCACCCAGGCACCCCGGGGAGAGAGAATCTTAAGCAGGCTCCACACTCAGCACAGAGCCCAGTCCAACTCAGGGCTCGATCTCACAACCCTGAGATCATGACCTGAGCCAAAATCAAAGTTGGATGCCTGAGTGACCGAGCCACCCAGGTGCCCCAAAATATATTTAATTCATTATTCCTCAAACTATGTCTCATATAACTCTTTTCCAAAATATGATTAGATATGTTTCAGAAAGGTGGAAAGGAAAGACCATAGTTAAATACAATGCACCCCTTTTGGAGATCCACAGTTCACAGTGGACATTAATATAATGAAGGCTCTAGAGAAGTCCTGTGTCACAGAAACCTCTGTTTAACCCAGTTTATTTTGACACAGAATTCTTCTACTGTAGCGTAACTATTTACATCTCATGTTTAGACTAACTGCTTGAATAAAAGTAGCTATTAATTGAACACCTGCAACAGACATCCAAAAATGGGTAGTTCTTAAATCTTTCCTAACACAGATGTCTTAATTCTTTAAAAAGTTCCTAGATTCAGGGGCGCCTGGGTGGCTCAGTGGGTTAAGCCGCTGCCTTCGGCTCAGGTCATGATCCCAGGGTCCTGGGATCGAGCCCCGCATCGGGCTCTCTGCTCAGCAGGGAGCCTGCTTCCTCCTCTCTCTCTGCCTGCCTCTCTGCCTGTTTGTGATCTCTCTCTGTCAAATAAATAAATAAAATCTTTAAAAAAAAAAAAATAAAAAAAATAAAAAGTTCCTAGGTTCAATCTAGTGAACTCCTTCTTCATCACCCACCAAAGCCTTGCTCAAATATCTCATTTGAGAAATCTTCCCCAGTGCTCACTATATTATTAATTGCTCCTTCCTCCTGGTTTATGCAGCATTTATTTATATCTCTATTATTTCACTTAACACATGATAAATCAGTTCATCTGTCTCCTTGCTAGATGGTGAGTAAGTTTGAGAGTAAGTTTGATTGTATTTTCAGCACCTTGAACACTGTAGGGCACATACGAGCTTCACGATAAGCAGGTAAACAAAGTCACTTCTTCAGGTGTAATAGTTCCCCAGAATTCAATTCTTGTTTCTATACTGTTAGCGAAACCTTGCCAACAGCGTGAGAATATTATGCTCTCTCCCTAAAACTTGCATCCATTACTGAGCAACAGTGGTCAGAGTTAACTCAGTTGTGACATGTCTTCTAGTCGAGCCCATTCAGTTTTTTCTTTTCTTTTTTTTTTTTTTAAAGGAATTTTTTTTTTTTAAGATTTTATTTATTTATTTGACAGAGAAAAATTACAAGTACACTGAGAGGCAGGCAGAGAGAGAGAGAGAAGGAAGCAGGCTCCCTGCTGAGCAGAGAGCCCGCTGCGGGACTCAATCTCAGGACCCCGAGATCATGACCTAAGCCGAAGGCAGCAGCTTAACCCACCGAGCCACCCAGGCGCCCCCATTCAGTTTTTTCCTTAGGTGATTTTTTTTTTGTTTATATCTCTGTGCCTTTGCACCCGCTGGTCCCTGCTCAGAATGCTGTCTCAAAGTTTTATGCACCTGGAAAACATTCTTACTCATCCTTAAGAATGGTTAAACAATACCGTCTTTGGAAAAGCCTTCATATCTTCCCATCCTTCCAGGAAGAGTAAGGAAATTTCTCAAGTCACACATTTATGCATCTACTACTACATAAGCACCATGGACAGAAAGATGAAGATGTGGAGTGGCACCTGGGTGGCTCAGTCAGTTAAGCATCCAACTCTCAATTTCAGCTTGGGTTATGATCTCAGGATCCTGGGATTAAGTCTCATGTTGGGCTCTGCTCTCAGTGTGGACTTGGCTTATCCCTCTCCCTCTGCTCCTTCCTTTGTTTGAGCCCTCACTCTCTTACTTTCTCAAACAAATAGTCTTCAAAAAAAACAAAGAAAAGAAAATGAAGATGTGGACCCCACATTCATGGAGCTCACAGTCTAGTAAGAAAGAAGATAGCCATATAAACAAATAACCACACTGTAATAATACTAAATGTAATACCGAAAGGAAGACTTATGAAATAGTTGACATATGTTTACTTTGTTACATTCTTCATTAGACATTAAAGCTCTAAAGACTGCTATACTCTCAACTGTCTTCTGAAGAAACTGCCTCCAAGCAGTTCTTCTTATATATGCTAAGATCTATACAATAGATAATGCATGAAACCAACCCTGCTTCTTGGGCCACACGCAAATGGACTAGCACATAGAGCCCTAACTAAAGATAATCTACAGGCTGAACTTGAGAGAGAACACCTAGGACATGTCTTGGCTCAAAATTCTGCCCAATAGGGGTCCTCTGTTTCAGGTGACAAACCAACCCAGTGAAGTTCCCCTTGGGAAATACAAATGTTAGGTGAGCAAAGTAAAAGAAGACAGGGTTCGAGGTCCAAATCCTATTCTAAATAATGCTTAGTTCCTGTTTTTTAAGGTTTTGAAAGCAGTAGGGCCAAGGGACAATATGGCTGCTGAGATGATTTCCTATTTAAATTTACATTAAACCCTCATCATCAGAGGCAATACATGCATGCCTCTTCCTTTCAATTGATAAAGGCTTAACATACCATATCACTATGTTTGAAATTAGGAAACAGGCTTAAAAGTCCTACAACTTGACCACAGTCCCTCAGTTGGTAAGTGGCAAAGCCAGAAATCAAAGACCAAATCTGATTTTTCTTGAAAATCTGCTAGGTAAATGGCCTCAAAAGCAACTGAGGACACTTAAAAAGTTGCCAAAGGTTAATGGAGAGAGGCTTAAAAGGAAGAGTTTATGCACAGAGTAAAACAGAAATGTTCTGGAAGTCAATATGCTAGGAAATGTGAAGTGAGGGGGGCACATCAGATTTTATTTTGGTCAAGTTAGTTTATCATTCCAACCTGGACCTCTCCCCTGAGCTGTTAGCTGTCTGTCTCTTACTCAAATATAGTATCAGTAAGGGCAAGAGCTTAATCTATCTGTTCACCAGAGTCTAAAACAAAGCCTAGCTTACAGTAAATGCTTAATAAATATTTGAGTAAGTGAACAAATTCTCGAAGAAGATATAGGAACATTCTACTGTGGACTCCAAGAAGGGTTATCATGAAATAAACTCCAGAGGTCATTTACAAGTATAGTTGATCCTCACTTTTTTATGGATCCTGTATTTGCAAGTTCTCCTCCTTGCTAAAATGTCTTTGTAACCACAAAATCAACACTCTCCGTGCTTTCTCAGTCATCCACAGACATGCCCAAAGTGCAAAAATTGAGTCACTTCTGCAACACATTCCAAGCTAAGTAGAACAAGGCAGGGCTCTGCATTTGTGTTTCCAGCCTCATACAGGGATAACTAGAGGACACAGATGGTAGGGGGCAATGCAGGGCAGTGCAAAGAAATCTGGCTCAGGGGCCAATCAATCAGACAGGGTTTGAAGCCTAACTCTGGCACTTGTTAGAGGGCTGCCTCAGGGAAGTCGCTTAACACTTTGGAACCTCTTTTCTCTTTTGTAAAATAAAGAAAATAGAATTTACCATGATGAACTGTATTTATATAAGATTATAATCTATGTAAGATGTATATATGGACATATTTTCCCTAGAAGCAGTAGTTCGGTATTTACTAATCTTGGTGATTTTATAGAAAATTGCTGTAAGTAATGAGAACTAAAAATAATCATTTGCAATGAAATAACAGAAAGATATAGAACACAATTATTTGGATGGAGTTCAGGTCAGTGTTAGAGTTCAAGAGATTCTGAAATAGAACCTCACCAGGCATACAAGGTATGGATAAGGCTTTTAAGGAGAGAGAACAGCACAAATAGAACCCCAAGTATGTAACAAACAAGTAGGTTTAGGAAATGGCCCTGCAGAAAGTCTGGAGCAGGAGAAGAGGCCAGAACAGGGGGTCACAGTGCTTCTCTGTGCCTTCCATACTATTCTGCACTGCAGAACCTCTCCCTCTGCATTTAATTCTTGGTTTACAGGTCTCTCTCCCATTAAACTGTGGGCTCCTTAAAGACAAGATCTCTAGGAAAAAATCATAGTTATAATCTTTTAAATCTGCAAACAAGTAATTACTAAGCACAAATACACTTGAAAAGACTGTAAAAAAAATAACTTTGGTTTTCAACCACAGCCTATACCAACTCAAAATAGCAACCAACTCAGAGATTTGCAGTTTTTCCAGGACTTTTCTTTGCTGACCATTAATAATTCTGTAATTAATACTTTTGTTTTTCTTAGTACCTAGGCATTTGTTAGAATGGCTTTAAGATCTTCCTCTTTTCACATGATTTATTAACAGGGTTCAAACATATGGTCTATAGACAATGCAGTGTGCTGGCTTCTCAGAGTCAGAATTCCTATTACTTCACTCTACTAGACTTATTTCTCTATATACAAGGTACAGTCTCTTACCATAGTAAAATACAACGTGTGTGTGTGTGTGTGTGTATATATATATACACACACACATAAATATAACAACTAAAGAAAACAATGAGAATTTTTCACAAAAACTTGCAAAATTCGGGCCCAAACACAGTGTACATATTAAACTTACTGCTTACATTTCGCCTCTGTAAACTGAGAAAAACAATTCCAATTTATATGAAGTCACAAAACTAAGTACTTTGAGAACCTACAAAGTTTTGTACACGAGTATTTTCTCTTGCACACTCTTTCTCAAACACATGCAGGCTAAGGGGCCCATCACTCTTATTCCAATACTTCCATTTTCTTAAAAAAAAACCTCTACAGTCCAGTATTTAAATAAATATTTTCAAAACTCTAATGTGACTCTTCCCCATAAATTTCTTGGCATAATTTTATTTAGGCATAACATAGTTTGCACTATTATCCAGAAGCAACACCATTAAAACACAAACTGATATACTATAAATGTGAATACAAATCCTCTGTGAATGAGGAAAAGAGAATATTGTTTTTAAACAGTTTCGATGCTACATTATCCATAGTCTTGGTGTGGGCAAATCACATTGTGCTACACAGCTAAACTATGTTGTATATTTTATGATAAATATATGACAGGCCCTTACACTGCAAACTCTGCGCCACTAAAGTTAGGCTATTTAAAACATAATGTTAAGCAAAAAAAAAAAAAAAAAGAAGAAAAAAATATATAATGAAAACTGCCTACTTAAAATAATCCACTTTAAATTTCCCGTGGCCAGGGAACCCTTCCCACCTGCACTTTCAGGAACTGTCACCAAAACAACTGTACTGGGACAAAGATTTCAGAGAAAATATTATGATCAAATGCCACTTTAAGGAAGGCAAAAATAGTTTACCATTAACAAAACCGATTAAACTTTCCAACCTTGCAAAGCTCCCTGTACTGTGCATTCTGCGTCTCTTGCGTTCACCTTCCAGCTGCTTGGAAGGACCAAGTGGAAAATGTTAGTTTCCATGAGAGATGTGGATGAAATTTAAGGGGTGGGAGGGGTAAGGGGCTCCCTGGCAGAATGGAAGGCAGCAGAGAAGTGACCAGGACTAATTCAAATTAGGTATCAAGAACGAAAGCTGGAGTAAAGTGGGAGGTGGAGGGAGTAGAAGAAACGCAGATAACGCACCCCGGCCCGCGAATGGGGGAGGGGTGAAAACGCGCAACTCCTCCCCATACTCGCCCCGGGAGGGGACCCGGGGATGCAACACCGGTCAGTTTGCCTCGCCGTGTTACGCTGGGGTAGTGAGGAGACTCGCAAGCCAGAGGTTTCAGTCTGAAGGAGGCTGAGGGGGCTCTGGGAAGTTGAGGGGCGGGGGAAAAATTGCGCGCCTGTGCGGGGAGAAAGGGACTAAGACCCCCTAACACCAGCGGGAGGCAGAGGGTAACCCCAGCGGACGCCCCTTCTCGCCAAGGGCCACGACGTGGGACCCGCCGGCTTACCCTCACCACTGGAGCTCGGACAGGCGCGTGTCGCCCCTCACAGCCCCGACGGCTGCGGAAAGGGAGGCGCAGGGCGCCCCCAGAGCCTGGAGAGCGGCGCTTCCCGCGGGTCTCCTCCCCGGCAGCCCGGGTCCCCGAGCCCACCTGAGCTGACCAGAAGCCCTTCCTCCAGGTTGTACTCCTCTGCTTCTCCGAGAGCCTCAGCCGTCGCCGCAGAGGTCGCGGTCGCCAGAACAGTCTCGGCCTCCAGTACCAAAGCGTGAGCCACAGCACGGGAGAAGAGCCGCTGCCACTCGCCAGGTTACCTCTTACAGCACACTGGCTCCTCACTCCGCCTCCGAACCCAAGCCATTGGTTGCTGGGCACCGCCCCATTCGCCTATTGGACCGAAGATGATGCCGCTCAGTCACCTAGAAGGGCATGTGTGTTGCTTATTGGTTTAAATGTGAATCAGTTCCCGCCCACTCCCTCAGAAGTTCCAGCTTCCGATTGGCATAAACATCTGTCTTTTCGCTCCCTTCGTTCTTTCTCTCAGGGTGGAGCGCCCCCTTTCGGGAGACATCGGCTCTGATTGGCTGAAAGGATATTACGCTCGTCCTGGATAGGCATGGAGCCAAAGATGCGTCCAGCCCCCACGTGGGGAGGAACCCTAGGCGCCGCACCTCTGGGTTTGTTTACACAGGCTTTGCTGGCGCTTCCTTCTATTGGCTGGGCCAGCGGCCCCTCCCACCGGGTTGCGCCATTCAATCTAGGAAGGAGGAGCATGGGGGCGGGTCTCAGTGGGATTTCCCTAACTGTCCATTAGCAAGGGAGGAGCTTTGAGCTAAGCTGGATAGGACTCGCTGTGCTTCACAATCAGGAAGTTGGGGAGTTGGGGTACTTGGAAGGGCTGGAAAGAAGCAGAGGACTCTCTCACACGTCTAGAAACAAACTTCTTGAGGGCTCTTAAATTTCCCCCTAAATTAAGGGTATCCCATTTTTGTTTGCTAAGGACTTTGAATCGTATCCCTCAGAAGTAGGGATTTCTTTATGGATATCTTTATACATCTTTGTCTCTCCCCACCTCTCATGCTAACTGCACACATAACACAAAGTAGAGGCTTTGTAAGTGATTACACAATGAGTGGGTAAATGATAAAAATGAAAAGGAGAGTGAAATAAAGTCTCCGATTAAATAACAATGTTAAATATATATTTAATATAAATAAGCTAATACAAAAATTCATTCATAAAACAATTTTTTTTTAATTTGACAGAGGGATATCACAAATATGCAGAGAGGCAGACAGAGACAGAGAGGAGTAAGTAGGCTCCCTGCTGAGCAGAGAGCCTGATGTGGGGCTCAATCCTAGGACCCTGAGATCATGACCTGAGCCAAAGGCAGAGGCTTAACCCACTGAGCCACCCAGGCGCCCCCATTCATTCAACAGATCTTATTGGGCATCTCTTCTAGGCTGTGAATATATGATATGAGTAAGACAATGAAAATGCAACAATGGTGCTTTTTCTCTAGTGGGGAGAGTGACACTAAAGTAACGAATAAATAATAAAATGTCATGTTATGATTGAGTACTACAAAGAAAAATAAAGCAAGGGTTAAAGAATGGTTGAAGGAAAGGCTATTTTAGGCAGAATGGTCATTTTAAGATCTGCTTGAGGAAACACCACCGCAAAGATATGAATAATGTGAAGAGCAGGAAGGAGGCTGGTAAGCAGGGCCACTATGTTGAACAACACCAGGATCACTAGTCACACTACTTCATGTATTACCCATTTATGTTGTTAGGTATAATTTTAGGATCGCCTGCTCTGGTTTTAATTTGTTTTGGTTAAATAATGTAAGTGGATCCTACAAGAAACACTTATCTTCCTTAGGGGAAAAAAATCTACTACAAAATAACTTCGCCACCCTCCATTGCTTCTTTTCCTAAGGTGACCTTCAGCTATTTGGTGAGAGAGGTGCTTACATGATCTCAAAACTGAAGAACAGGTGCTCAGGTCCATATGGTGCTCTTGTACAATAAGAAATACTCTCCAAGGATGAAGATACACTACAGGATAGCAATGGGATGTAGGGAGGTGTTGGTGGGCTCCAGTTGTTTCTCTTCCTACCATGTACACTGTCTTACAACTTCATGACTGGATATCATCAAGGACAAAGAGAAAATCTTAAAAGTAGAGAAAAAAGGTACATAACATTCAGAGGAGGGAGGGAGGAAGATAAGAATTACAGCAGACTCTTTATCTGAAACTATGGAAGAAAAGATAATGAAGGAGGGAGGTAGCGGGGTGGATATCTGATAATGGTATGCCGGACAAATAGGTGTCCAAAGTGAGAGACAGTAAACAATAACCAGTCATAAAGTTATAGGGGATGCTGTCAGTGGAGAGAGGAAAACAAGAGGAGTCCACCAATCCTTCCCACACATCCCATTTTTGTAGTGGTGATAACTCTTCATCCTCCAAGAGTATCTTTTATTTTTATTGTGGTAAAATAAATATAACATAATTTTTTTCCCTTTTAAAATATACAGTTCATTAAGGTTCGTAAGTACATTTGCTGTTGTGTAACCATCACACTATCCATCTCCAGAATGTTTTCATCATCCCAAACTGAAAATCTGTACCCCGTAAACAGTAACTTCCTATCCTCCCTTCCCCTACCCTCTGGAAATCACCATTCTACTTGTGTCTCTATGAATTTGATGATTATAGGTACATCATATAAGCACAATCATATAATATTTATGCTTTTGTGTCTGGCTTATTTCATTAGGCATAATATCTTTAAGATTCATCCATGTTGTAGTATATAACAGAATTTCATTCTGTTTTAAAGCTGGACAGTATTGCACTGTATATACATAACACCTTTTGTTTATCCATTCATCCATCAATGAAATTTGACTTTTGTGACTAATGCTGCTATGAACATTGGTGTACAGTATCTATTTAAGTCCATGCTTTCAGTTCTTTTGGGTAAATACCCAGAAGCAGAATTGCTGGATCATATGTTATTCTAGGTTTAATTTTTTTAGGAACTTCCATACTGTTTTCCACAGCAGCTGTACTAGTTTACAATCCCACCAAGAGTACAAAAGGATTCCAGTTCCTTACCAACACTTGTTGTTTTCTGTTTTCTTTGTTTGTTTGTTTTTGTTTTTGTTTTGGTGGTAATACCTATTCTAATGAATGTGAAGTGGTATCTTGCATTTTTGGTTGCACTGTCCCAATTATTGGTCATGTTGCACATCTTTTCATATGTTTTTCAGACTCATTGCAGAAATATCTATATAAGTCCTTTGCACATTTTTGGGTGTGCCTGGGTGGCTCAGTCATTAGGCATCTGCCTTTGGCTCAGGTCATGATCCCAGGGTCCTGGGATAGAGCCTGGCATTGGGCTCCCTGTTCGGTGAGAAGCCTGCTTCTCCCTCTCCCATTCCCCTTGCTCGTGTTCCCTCTCTCACTGTCTCTCTCTCTGTCAAATAAATAAATAGTCCTTTTGACATTTTTTAATGGAGTTGTTTTATGCTTTGTTTTGTTTTCGACTTTTAGATGTTTTGTACATATTCTGGATATTAAGCTCTTATTCTGATACAGGATTTGTAAACATTTTCTGCCATCCTGTGGGTTGCTGTTTTCTCTTTTTTCTCTGTTGATAGTGTCTTTGATGCTCAGAAAGTATTTCTCATTGTGCCAGGTCCGAATTATCAAGGCTAGTTAAAAATCAGGGATCTACTATTAATTAAAAAGAGGAGAATGGAGGGGCACCTGGCTGGTTCAGTCAGTAGAGCATGTGACTCTTGATCTTGGGGTTATAAATTTGAGCCCCATGTTGGGTGTAGATGACTTAAAAATATTTTTTTGTTTTTTTTTTAAAGGAGAATGGACATAAAGCCCACCAAAAATGAAGCTAGAAGATAAAGTTGAGGAAATGTCCCATAAGGCGAAACAAAAAGCAAATTTGACAGAAAATAGGAGACAAAGTGTGAGAAAGTTTTCAGAAGTAGAGAACAGAGGCAGGGATATGATTAAATGATACCAAAAATATGTGTCATGACTGAATTAACCTGAGTCCTTTAATTGAAAGAACTCAACAAGTGCCCCAAACTTTAAATTAAAAAGGTTCACACCGGTAGAAATACTTGTTAAATTTTTACTATGTACCAGGCACTGCTTTAAGTCCTTAATATGGATTAATCCATTTAATCTTCAAAACAACATGAGTACTGTTATTATCCCCATTTTCAAACAGATAAACTGAAGTAAAAACAATTATGTAATTTACCCGAATCATTAGTGGTGGAGCTACACTGTGGTCCCTCTGCAGATGATGAACGGATTTGGATGTCAATACTGATGATACCACACATGTACTAAGAGTGCATTAAGAGATTTATTATGCATATAATGAGGTCTTTCATGCCTCAGGCTCCCACGCAGGGCAGAATATGTCTTGAGAGAGTCAGGAGGGGGTACTGACTTTGGCTTTAATTGTGGTTAGTGAGTAGTGCTGTGATAAGGGTTTTCAGGTACAGACTGGTGGTGGCTCACATGACCTGAGCTTCCCAAAGGAGGAAACACTGGGCTTACTGCTTTGCCTGCAAGTGGGGCAAGAGGAGAAGAGGGAGAGCTGGGGATCAAAAAGCATCAGCAGTCAAATGTAAAAAATGGAGACAGATTCTCTATTACAAGTCAAATTCAAGTCAAAGTAGTAAGGATAAGGAGATGATCCTAAAAGTTTCCGGAGAGAAATAGGTCACATACATAAAATTAGGAATTAAGAAAACCAGATTTTCTATAGGTAACACAGGAAGACAGAAGCAATGAGCACTACCTTCAAAATTTGGAGAGAAACTATCTCTAATCTAGATGTCTTAGTCTATTTGGGATACTATAACAAAATAGACTGGATGGTTTTAAAACAACAGAAATCTGTTGTCTGCAGCTCTGATGGCTGGGAAGTCCAATATCAAGGTGCTAGCAGACTCAGTATCTGGTGAAAGCCATCTTCCTGACTGACAGATGGCAGTCTGTCTGCCACAGCCTCACATGGCAGAAGGGATGAGGGAACTCTCTAGGGCCTCTTTCATAATGGCACTAATCTTATTCATGAGGTCTTCTAAAGGCCCCACCTCAAAGTACCATCACATTGGGGATTAAGTTTCAACAATTTTGGGGTGACACAGGTGTATGGCACTAGAAGCTGTCCCCAGCCATACCATCCATTAAGTGTGAGGGTAGAATAAAAACATTTCACACAATCAAGTTCTCAACAAATTTATCTCTCAGGTATCCCTTATCAGGGACTATTGGAGGATGGGCACCACCACAGTTAGAAAGTAAATCAAGAGAGAAGAGAACACAGGGGGTTCCTGGGTGGCTCAGTAGGTTAAGTCTCTGCCTTCAACTCAGGTCATGATCTCAGGGTCCTGGGATCGAGCCCCACATCGGGCTCTCTGCTCAGCAGTGAGCCTGTTTTCCCCCTCTCTCTGCTTGCCTCTTCCTACCTGTGATCTCTCTCTCTTTTTCTACCAAACAAATAAATAAAATCTTAAAAAAAAGAAAGTAAAAAAGAAGAGGACACAATTCTATCCCAGTTAAGCTGGGAGTAAAAGAAGAATGAATGAGGAAGACATAGAATTAAGGAAAGCAGGTCTAACAGAAGAGAAGAACGAAGGGAATCCCTAGAATGACAATGAAGGGGCAGTGTGCAGCAGGCTTAGAGAGCAACCTGCTTGGAGTGAAGAGGAGAACTCCAGTCTCTAGAAGGGATGGCTCCCAGAAAAAATGGGAGTGAATATGTCACCTACATTTATAGCCATATGGACAGGTGATTTCCCAACTGGAAGAGTTAGTGGTAAATCACAGAAGACTCAGATGGAATTATGAGCACCAGGAAAGGACAAAAGAAAAGGCACATGATCATACTACTCTTGGCGAATTAGCTACAAAGAATGAGAGCAAATATACATATAGCACTATATGCTAGGCATTGATCTAAATGTTTTACATCTACTAACTCATTTCATTTTCACAACTCATTTTGTAAATAAGAAATCTTCGGCAAAGAGGTCAAATAGTGTATTCGTTTCTTCTTGTTACTTCAACAAATACCACAAACCTAATTGCCTAAAACAACACCAACTTATTATCTTACAGTCCTGGAGGCCAAAAGTACCAAAATGAGTTTCAGTGAACTAAAGTCAAGGTGTCTGTCTGCAGGCCTGCATTCATCTGGAGGTTCTCAGGGAGAAACCACTTCCTTGCCTTTCTAGAGGACACTCACATTCGTTGGCTGTGGCTCTCCTCCATCTTCAAGGCAAGCAACAGAGCATCTTCTCTCCCTCTGACTTCTGCTTCCATCCTTCCATTGTCTCTCACTGTCTCTCTTTGACTGATTCTCCTGCCTTTCTCTTATGAGAACTTTGGTGATGACACTGGACCCACCTGGTAGTCCAAGATAATCTCTCCATTTCAAAATCACATCTACAAAGTCCACTTAACTGTATAAGGTAGCATATACATAGGTTCTAGAGATTAAGGTGTGAGCATCTTTAAAGAGACATTGTTCAGCCTATTACGCACAGCTAGGAGCAAAGCCAGGATTCAAATCTAGGTAATCTATTTCTGAGTTCTTACTCTTTTTTTTTTTTTTTAAGATTTATTTATTTATTTGACAGACAGAGATCACCAGTAGGCAGAGAGGCAGGCAGAGAGAGAGGAGGAAGCAGGCTCCCCGCTGAGCAGACAGCCCGATGCGGGGCTCGATCCCACGACCCTGGGACCATGACCCGAGCTGAAGGCAGAGGTTTTAACCCATTGAGCCACCCAGGTGCCCCCTGAGTTCTTACTCTTAAGCATTGTTCTCTGCTGCCTCTATGACAATATTTACATAGTCACAATCATGGTAACACTAAATAATGGATTTAACAAAATTTGGGAACTAAACACACTGGGAAGACAGGGAGAAAGGAAGTATGCTCGGAGTAACATAATCGAGCTAATTCCCCATATTTCACAGCAGAAAAGTGACAGACTAAATAGTCTGAAACTAAAAAAATTCTAAGAATAAGCATATGGTGAAATTATTAATATATAAGGATATATATAAAAGAAATAGGGATGTACACACAATCTGTAAAAATGCTGAAAAATAAAAAGTTGCTGCAAGGGCCAAGGAGGTGATATTTGTTAAAGGCTCGTTTTTTGTTTTTTGTTTTTTGTTTTTTAAGCCTGATAAAACTAGCTGATTTTGCAAAACATGTGTAGGCATAGCTTTGACTACAGACATTTAATTAGAAAGCCGTAAGGTGTGAATATGGGAACCCTGTTGGTAGAGTTTCTATTTGTAGTGTCCTCCATGCTGGTCTCTACTCTCATGTTCCCCAGAGCCCTGACCTTGTCTCTGTCTCCGGATCTTGTTACTTGCCTCTGGCTCCTTGCATGATGACTAGACTGGCTGAGTTCCTCAGTGTTGGCACCAGTCCTTGGACACAGCTTTGGTATTTGTCCTCCAGCTGCAAGTCTGGGACTTTGGGTGTCTAAACCTCTGCTGTCAGAAGGTATCTAAACCAGACAAGGACTAATGCCAGATTAGTCAGATTAGGCTTTGGTATGTTGCAGGCCTCAGATGTGGACAGAGCTCCTCCTTCCCATATTTATGTGGCCTGGAGCCACAAACAGAGACCAGAATCAGGGGCAAAAGTAGACATCATATACTGGAAATTTCATCCTACAGACAATGAAGAGTAGGAGCCAAGTGGTAGAGCCATGGAATGAGAAAATAGGGGAAGGAATGGAAGTTTCTTCCAAGAGCAAGGAGTGACAGAGGGAATGGAGGCACAGGAGTGGGCCTTGACCAGGGGTAACAAGCAAATGTACCATAACAAGTGGGTCTTCACTGATGAACACAGTGGCTGTTGGAGGAACAGAGGGGCCGATATGGAAAATGTCCAATAGGAGTTTGGGTCAGAAACACAGAAGGAAGCACTAGGAGGATACATTAGTCCTTGGGATTCCCAGGCACTTCTTGACATGAGGGTGAGTCTCATATAGAAGTAATGTGCAAGGTGTCAACTTTGATTCTGTACTTTGGAGACCATATTCAGGGCTCTTTAAAGTTAGGCAAGGAGCATGGTGACAGAGCATCACCCTGAGCACATGCTTCCTGAACTTCAGGGAAAGAGATAGTCTAGCTGGAAGTTTGGCTATCTGGACTGGATGAGGTTGAAAACTCTGAACACTTAAAGAAGCAGCCTTCCTGATGTGAACAAAACATTCCTGCAGCTGCAGAATTGTGGCAGCTGCCCAGAGGCTGTGACAGGATGGGTCACTACCCTCAGATGGAAACCGTGCCTGCAAGCTGATTTTAGGCTGGAATTCCCATTCTCTGGGATAATATTTGACCTGCACTGGGGTCATCTTCTGTGAGAAATGGGCACACGGTTAAGGTACCCGACCAGACATTCCTCTGGGATATAGTTGTCTCTATTACTTTGCTATAAGCTGTGGGTCTAGAGACTATAAAATGCCAGACTGGCTTAGAGAAGGTTAGATAAACAAGCCTACAGCCCTGGATTGTAAGGCAGCGTCCAGGGAGCTACCAAAGCACCTTGCCTTCTGAATGAGTCAAAGGTGTTACTTTCAGAGTATGAGAGGAGTAAAGGAACATTCCTAATATTCGATGCCTCCAGATATGGTGATGAGCTTTTTTTTTTTTTTTTAAAGATTTTTATTTTATTTATTTGTCATAGAGAGAGAAGTGAGAGCAAGCACAGGCAGACAGAATGGCAGGTAGAGGCAGAGGGAGAAGCAGGCTCCCTGCTAAGCAAGGAGCCCGATGTGGGACTCGATACCAGGATGCTGGGATCATGACCTGAGCTGAAGGCAGTCACTTAACCAACTGAGCCACCCAGGCGTCCCTGGTGATGAGCTTTGTTGGGGCCTCAGTAACCCTGGGAGGAGTTCTTTATCAAGGTCACTGGGGTCTCACTGGGGGAAATTGGTATTGTGGTTAGTGAGAAGAGCTTCTGCTGCAGGCTAGAAGAGGGAATGCAGCTGTTTGGCAGAAACTCAGGGTGAGCACCTGTTCAACTGAACGCTTGTACTAGGGAGAGGGAGGTGCTAACAAGAGAGCTCCTCAGGCTCTCTGTAGGGGGTGTCCATCTGGCTCCAGGGACCCAATCAATGCTGATGGGTGGGAGGCATGAGTCCTTCAAGGGATGCTTTGCTCATTGGACCTCAGTCTGGAGAGGCCAAGGAACTCAGACAGTGAGGGCAGCATGGGACTAACAGCAGCTGGCTCTGGACATTTTGCCCCCAAAAACAGCTAGAATGAAGTGGTCCTCTGGGTCACTGCTCCTCCCTCTATTTCAACCTCTGCAACATTGCTTCCTTTCTTCCTTCCAACTATTTAAAGAAGAGTGGATCCAGTTAGCTGAAAGTTTTTGTTTTCCTCAGTCAAGTATGCAAGTGGTACGTGATTACCTACTGTCCTTCTCCACACCACTCCATGTAGTATGTGACTTTTCCTCTAAAGGAACATTGAGCAGGGTGTCTGGGTGGTTCAGTGGGTTAAGCATCTGCCTTCGGCTCAGGTCATGATCCCTCAGTCCTGGGATCGAGTCCTGCATCAGCTTCCCCACTCAGCAGGGAGTCTCCCTCTACCCCTGCCCCTGCTTGTGATCTCTCTCTCTCAGATAAATAAAGTTTTTTTTTTTAAAGAAACATTGAACAAATATTTATTAAGCATTGATTTAATGCTGCATCAAATCATCAGCTTCCCTGGGCCCCTGTGTGTCCTGAACTGGACCTTCTCTCCCTACACAAGTAGGGAAACTCTACACAAATACAGTTGGAATCAGAAAAACTCTGCTTGTAGTTGAGGCCTGAAGCACACTAGACCTATAGGTAAATGAAGCATCAATCTGAAGATGCTAGATGGAGAGATAAGAGCAACAATGAAGCCATGAAAGAGTGGTCAGCCACAGCAAAGGCAGGGCAAGATTAATCTACATGGTGCCTAGAATCTCCCTCTACCCCACTCACCATGGGCTAAATACAAAAATGTCCCATCCCCCTAGATGGGGATGCTGGAACATCTCCAAGGCATAGCTTGGTGAATGTTGGCACCAGTTTGGTCAAGTAGAGTAGAAATGGCTGAGGAAAAGAGATACAGAGGAAGGTCCAAAAACTGTTCAGAAGTGAGCCAAGACCAAGACTATAAAGGTCCATGGTATCAGGTTGGAAGGATGGCAAAAAGCAGGTAAAACTAAAAAGTTGGGATCCAGGTAAAAGAAAGGTGAGGACCAAAGGGGAAAGATGGGGGAAAAAGTCTAACCAGGGCTTGTAAATTGGACCGAGATACCCAAACTTCCTTTGTGTTAGTTTTTGGCCTGACACAGGATAGAAGGGATTATTAAGTAATTTAGAATATAAGTGATAAAAGTGATACTAACAGTAATTACTTATTGGTAATGGTGATTTCCGTGAACTTTTAAGTAACAAGGTAAAAGAGCTGCAAAATACATTTGGAATACTTGGGAAAATATAAGTGTGTACTAGATATTAGTATAAGAGAATTATTGTTCATTTTGTTGCTATAATTGGTAGCATTGTGGTTAATAAAGAGAAAATTCTTAATTTTTTAGAGCTACAAGATAAAATATTTAAGGATGAACTGTCATGATACCTGAAATTAGCTTTGAAATGGTTTAACAATACACACATACATACACCTAGAGAAGGTCAATATGACAAAATGTTAACTAGTTTTGGAATCAAGTAATGGGTATATTGCTGTTTGGTGTACTATTCTTTCTAATTTTCTGTTTATTTCAATATTTTTCTCAATAAAACTTAAAATAAAAAAGCTAAAACATTAGGTTTTATAAGTGGATGAATCAGAAACTAAAATACAGCTATGTAATAAATTATTGATTATACTCATGAGAAATCAAGACTATGTGGGTGAAAATGTTATCAATTATCAACATTGACCAGAAACTTTTTTAGGTTATTATAGCACATCATTAGTTTTTTGATATATCGTTCAATGATTCAGTGATTTGTTTGCATGTAATACCCAGGGCTTCTCACAATACGTGTCCTCCTCAATACCCCTCACCTGGCTACCTCATCCCACCCACCCCCTGTTTCTGTTTGTTTCCGAAAGTCCATAGTCTCTCATGGTTCGTCTTCCTCTCTGATTTCTCCCTCTTCACTTTTCCTTCCCTTCCCCTATCTTCCTCCCTGATATTCCATATGTTCCACATATGAGTGAAACCATATGATAATTGTCCTTCTCTGTTTGACTCATTTCACTTAGGATAATCCCCTCCAGTTCCATCCATGTCGATACAAATGGTGGGTATTCATCATTTCTGATGACTGAGTAAATATTCCATTGTATATATGAACCACATCTTCTTTATCCATTCATCCGTTGAAGGGCATCTAAGCTCCTTCCAGTTTGGCTGTTGAGGACTGACCAGAAACTTTTGGCCAAACGTCTTTAACATAGACTCTGCAGATTAAATCTGAATCATATCTGACTGATAAAATATTTTCTTAAGCTCTCCAACAGCTTCGTAGGTGTTTCCTGATTTTAATAATCTAAATATTTGTTTGCAAATTGATTTATCTTAAGGAATTGGGAGTGATGACTTCTTTCTTCTTCTGAGTGTTTGTATCTGTGATTCTTATTATTTTTTGCCAAGCATTTTTTTAAAAGATTTTATTTATTTATTTGCCAGAGAGGGAGAGAGAGAGAGCGAGAGGGAGCGCACAGGCAGGCAGAGTGGCAGCAGAGGCAGAGGGAGAAGCAGGCTCCCTGCCGAGCAAGGAGCCCGATGTGGGACTTGATCTCAGGACTCTGGGATCATGACCTGAGCCGAAGGCAGCCGCTTAACCAACTGAGCCACCCAGGCATTCCTTGCCTAGCATTTTTAATTATGTTGTTGTGACTCCCTAATCTATTACTCAATAATACTGCCACTTCCTTAAGGGTCACAATTTAGAATTCTTGATTTCTCTACCCCCCCCATGCACATATCCCAAAAATATTTATTTATGGATGGCCTTTAAAGATTCATATTGTGAATATGTTTGCAGAACCCACAAAACTCTACTACTTGTGACACAATTTGTTTTGCAAACCATTATTTTTATATAATAGCTTGCATTCTGAAAGCAAAGCTTATCCACATTCCCAGTGACAAGAAGGATCTCTATACTATAGGAACAAAAATTCCAAGAATACCTCCAGGTTCCAAATTTACCCCTCCTGTAATGGAAAATGCAGCTCCTGCTGAGGTGGTAGTTTCTGATTGCACAGTATTATGTTCCCTTCCCAGGGTGGCAGGAGCAAACACTCTTTTGAGAACCTCTCTCTCACTAGAAACACAGACTGTTCATTTAGCAATTAGAGCTGTCAGCACAGCAAGCTGGCAAGAGTGAGAGACCAGCTTCTGTCCCTGGGCAGGGAGCCCTTGGCAGAGCTCAGACTTCAAGGCCTAGGGAAATAGGTAGGACACTGACTCTAATTTGTTACTTCCCCAGCACTTGCTTATTCGCATCTTGTATCCTGGCAAATGACATATGTTTTAATTGCATCTGTATGGCAGAGAGGAAGTTAGGAAGTGTAGTAAGGAAGAACAGGAATGGTCTGTGGGTCTAGATGGCTTGGATCTAGATGACGCTGCCTCGTTCACTCATCCCTCCATCCAGTACCCACCTACTGACCATCTATGTTATACCAGCTGCTGAGCTTCATGCCAGGGACTTACTGATGAATGTGACATAGTTCCTGTCTTTGAGGGACACACGGGGAGTGGAAAAAAAAACAAAATGCAAATAAGAGCAACAACAGGTTTCGGACTTTATGGAGCATAGAGAGGACGTACAAATAGGAATGGAATAAAGAAAGAGTTTCCACCTGTCCCTTTGCCCTAAGGAGCCAAATTTGCTAATTGTTTCAGTATTATACTGAAAGTATTATACTGAAAGTATAATACTGAAAGTATTATACTAATACTTTCCAAGTTCTTCTTTGGGGTTTTCTGTTATCTGACCAGGAAACTCTGAAATTTCTCAAATTTTGATGATACATGCTATTCATGCATTTTATTTTAGCCTATAAGATGTACTGAGCCTGTGATAGCTATTTAGGTGTTGCATGTATATAAATCTTGTCTCCCTGAGATTCCTTACTTGATGATCGTGATGGTCCTGTACTTCCACACAGTGGTAAGCACAATGCCAATTATATACTACTACTCAGTATACTGTATATTCAGTATATATATATTACTCAGGAGACATTTTTTTTAAAGATTTTATTTATTTATTTGACAGACAGAGATCACAAGTAGGCAGAGAGGTAGACAGAGAGAGAAGCGGGGAAAGCAGGCTCCCTGCTGAGCAGAGAGCCCGATGCAGGGCTCGATCCTAGGACCCTGGGATCATGACCTTAGCTGAAGGCAGAGGCTTTGACCCACTGAGCCACCCAGGCACCCCCTCAGTAGACATTTTTAATTGAACAGCTACAGAGTTATTACAAGACCCTTCATCTTTCTCTCTCTCAGATGTTACATATGGAAAATGAAGGAATTTCCCTGCCCTCTTTTACCCCCTCCTAGAACTGATGATCAAGAGCTCTGAAGAATGAATATATTCTGGCTAGATAAGGGTGAATAATTAGTGTTCTCCCTTTCACATAATTCAAGATACAGGTGTCAGGGAAGGATCAAAGGTAGTGCCCTTTGCTAGTCAAGACTCTTTAAGTACAGCTGACAGAAACCCAACTCCAGATTCCCTTAAGCAGAAAGGGAATTTGTTGGTTCAATTAATTGAAAAGCTCTAGGATTAGTATTATCTTCAAGCATGGCTTGATCTAGGTGTTCAAGCAATGTCATTAAGCCCTATTTCTTAAACCCTCTCTTACCTCTCTTCTATGGTAGGAAAAAAGAACACACGCAGCTTTTGACTTTATGATTCTGACAACTTTCAGTTCCAGAAAAAGATAGAGCCTTGCTCTCCATCCATGGTTCCAGCACATCTCATGTAGTGACGGTGATTGTCTATAATCGTGTCACATGACCCTTCATTTCACTACCGTGGACATTAGGAGGAAGCATCACAACTGTCTAGCCCTAGGCACTTTCCCACCCTGCCCCGTGATGGGCGAACAGCACTATGATTGATACTACTACCAGAACTGCTAAGGACAGGGAAGGGAATGTTCTCCATGGAAAAAGGGATATTGGGCAGACAACAGATATCCACAGTTTCCTCAACCATTCTTACCTAATCTCGAAGCAGGGAGAGTTCAAGTGCATATGTGGGCAGTGGAACCTACTGAGGGACCATTATTTATCCTTTGGTGGATGACTACATCTTGACTTCCCTTTCCAAATGCTGATGGCCTCTAACTAGTAGAAAGTAAGGCAACTGCTTTAATTTGTCCCTTACTAGTTCTCCTCTCCTACTCATAGATGAGGTAAGTGGGCTCCAAGCCGGTTGTACTCCTTATCACAACTCGGGGTAAGCTGTGGTTTATTTTATAGGTGGGTCAAGGCATGATACATGGCCAGGTCACCTCAGAGTAAAGAACAAGGAGCCAAGGATGAAACACACTGCAGGCTCCAAGTCTAGATGGGAGTTGTAGTGTCCAGTGCTTGTCTCAAAGCCTAGCTGTAGACTGTGCCCATCAGGGATGAGATTTGATGGGCTCTACTTAGGGACTTATCAGCAAGCATATGAGCAAAATAATTGCCCCACACCAACTACTGGTGGACTGGGGGTTACTAATAATTTTTCCAGCTCTTCCAATTCCTCCATATCTACCCTAGGAAAGAGAAATTTCTGATCTGATTGATTAGATTGTAAAATGTTAATTGGGTCCTGTTAATTAGTGATCAAAATCATTTGTGGGGGGTGCCTGGGTGGCTCAGTGGATTAAAGCCTCTGCCTTCGGCTCAGATCATGATCTCAGGGTCCTAGAATTGAGCCCTGAGTAGGGCTCTCTGCTCAGCAGGGCGCCTGCTTCCTTCTCTCTCTCCTCCTGCCTCTCTGCCTAATTGCCATCTCTCTCTCTCTCAATCTGTCAAATAAATAAAAAAAAATTTTTTTTGTTTAAATTATTTGCAGTTGGAAGATTCACTTCTGTCTGTGGTAAGGGATGCAGACTCAGTTGGGACTGTCAACCAGAGTGTTGTGGCTCAATCCATATGACTTCTCCATTTGGCTTGGGTCTCTTCCCAAGAAACCCAACCCAACTTCCACCATAACAACTGGATTCTAAGAAAGTATTCCAAGAAAAAAGAAGCAAGTAACCAGTTCTCTCAGGCCTGAATTCAGAAGTCCCAGAAAAACGTATCCATTTCAGTCTATTGAAAATCAGTCACAAGGCCAGGCTGGAATCAGTAAGAGAGGAAATTAATTTCATCTCTTGATCTAAGGAGGGGCATACACATAGAGGGAAAGGAAGAATTTTATTGTTGTTGGAGGCCCTCTTTGGAGAGACTAGCTACCACAGTTTGGGCTTTACTCTTATACGATAACATTGCACATTTTTAATTTTTTTTAAAGATTTTATTTATTTATCTGACAGGCAGAGACCACAAGCAGGCAGAGAGGCAGGCAGAGAGAGAGAGGAAGAAGCCGGCTTCCCGTTGAGCAGAGAGCCCGATGCGGGGCTCGATCCCAGCACCCTGGGACCATGACCCAAGCCGAAGGCAGAGGCTTAACCCACGGAGCCACCCAGGCGCCCCGCACATTTTTAATCTTTTAAAATATTTCCCACTTGATAGTCAAACAGTACTATTTATTTAAATTGCTTATCCTTAATTATTAGTGAGGTTATAAAATTACATGTATATACACACTCAGATATACAGTTGACCCTTTAATGCTGGGGTTAGCAGCACCCATATCCCCATGCAGTAAAAAAATCCATATATAGCTTTTAACTCCCTCAAAACTTAACTAACAGCCTATTGTTGTCTGGAAGACTTACCAGTAACATAAACAATCAATTGACACATATTTTGTATATTATGAGTATTATATACTGTATTTTTACAATAAAGCTAGAGAAAATAAAATATTAAAAATCATAAGAGAAAATATACTTATAATACTATACTGTATTTATTGAAAAAAAAATCCAGGTATAAATGAATCTGTGAAGTTCAAGCCCATGTATATAGATAACCATTTGAATTTTTTTCTAAGAAGTATCTTCATAACTTTGCTCATTTTCTCCGTATGATATCTTCCTGATTCATAGGAGCCATTAATATGTCATGAATATTAATCCTTCGATGTTTGTTGCAAATATTTTCTTCACATTTGTGCTCTAACTTTATTCATTTTGCTATTTGAAATTTCAAAAATGTTATATAGTCAAATCTATTCAATGTTTCCCTTCAGGTATTCTGAATTTCATATACTCCTTGGAAAGGCCTTCTCTATCTTAATATCATTCAATCCTGTCCTCCATCTTTTTCACTGTGTAGTTTTCAAAGATTTACATACAGAGGTAATAGGTTTTCATATCAGTTACATGAATTGGGTATATATTAACTCCTTGTTAGTCATATTTGTTACATACATATTTCAAGTGTAGCAATTTAGTGATACCATTTTGGATTGAGTACAAAATCCAAATTTTCATAGAGTTGATTTGCTGACTAGATTTATAATACTGCATTAATGCTTAAAAGCATTTTCTTTCCAGGATCTGATACTAACTTCTGTTTTATTTCATTACTTTTTAAATATATTTTACTACATTTTAATATTTTGCTTGTTCATGCATCTGGAGGTTACTTTGGACTATAAACCACTTACTACAATAACATTTATTAAGTAATCCTCACTCACTTATTTCAGTGGTGTCTCTTTTCATCATGTACTAAATTTTGACATACTTGATACCATTTACCATAGTCCAATTTACAGAAGGATACTACATTATTTTGATTATAGTTACTTTGTTATACATTTTAACATCTAAGAGGGTGAGATTCCCTTCTGTGCTATGCTTTATGTTTTAGGATATAGTCTGTTTCTTTCACATAGTTATTCTTACTGATGTAAAAGTTAGGTGGTATGCCAGGAGTCCAGTCAACCAAGGTTTCTAGAATGGCTCTAGTAATGAGACAGGAGATTATACAGTTCTACCAAAAGAAAGAAGATATAATGCAGGGACCCAAACCTATGGGTGGGGGTGGGGGTCAGCATGGGCTTGAGATACACAGTGAGAAAAGGGAAAGAAATGCCTCAATGCTAGAGGTATATGAAAACCCTGGGTCAATAGGGATGGGATATATTTATCAGTTTTAATTTAATTAATGAAACACTCTTTTAGTATTTCAATTTTTAAAAGTTAAAAACTATTTTATGGACAAAATGGTATGTTATATTAATAAACATCCAATGATTCAAAAAATATGAAGAAGGCGGCAAATGTTTCCACAAATAATATTATCCAGAGATAACAACTATTAAATTTCCTTCCATATACCTCTCTTTTTATTTAACCATACACATAGGCAGGACCATTGTACACATGATGTTCTCTAATCCTCTTTTTCATGTGGAAAATTATTGTGGATATCTTTTCATATTAATATATCCAGACTAAGATCATTTTTAATGTGTTTGTAGCATTCCATTGCTTGTATATAAGTCATAATTTATTTAACCAGATCCCTATTAATGAACTTCCATTTCATTTATATATAGTATATATATTTCATTTATCTATATGATATATATAATATATAATACTGGCATTAATACTCTTACAAATATATCTTTAGATATTTGTATTATTCACTCCATATGATAATTTATAGAGGCAAAATCCTGAGTAACTTTCTCCCCAAAGGTTACCTTTATAAAGAATTTTGTACTAAACATTTATTGTTTTTCTTTATAATCTACCCCACCTATAATGACTCCTAAATGACCACATAGAAGCTTTTTAAATTCTTGTGTAGGTCAAACTAATCTATTCTCCTTTATGATTTATGACTTTTGTTTTGTGCTTAGAAATGTCTCTCTCATCCATATATTCACTATATTTTCTTTTAGGACCAGTTTTAATTTTTTACATTTAAGTGCCAAAACACCTGAAATTTATCTATTTGATTTAGAAATTGAGGTAGAAAATCCAACTAGTTTTTTTTTTTCCAAGCTGGTTAACCAGTTGTCCCAATAGCATGGGTTAGAATAATTCCTTTCTTTCTTTCTTTCTTTCTTTCTCTTTCTTTCTTTCTTTCTTTCTTTCTTTCTTTCTTTCTTTCTTTCTTTCTTTCTTTCTTTTTCCTTTTTAAGATTTTATTTATTTATCAGAGAGAGATCACAAATAGGCAGAGAGGCAGGCAGAGAGAGAGGGGGAAGCAGGCTCCCTGCTGAGTAGAGAGCCCTTTGCAGGGCTCCATCCCAGGAAGGCAGAGGCTTTAACCCACTGAGCCACCCAGACGCCCCTCGAATAATCTGTTTCTTAGGAAGGATAATACAGGGCACCTGGGAGGTCCAGTTGTTAAAAATCTGCCTCCGGCTCAGGTCATGATCCCAGAGTCATGGGATCGAGCCCCAGCCTGCTTTTGTTCCCTCTCTCACTGTCTCTCTCTCTGTGTCAAATAAATACAATCTTAAAAAAAAAAAATGAAAAGAAAAAGGATAATACAATCCATCTCCCTGCTCCTTTATAGAAACCAAGGAAGATGTTGTTCTGGGGTAAGAATGTAATTCAGTCACTAAGAACATTATAGTAATCTCCACAGCCTTGGCCAAGTCTTTGTGCAACTGAGGAAAGTCCATAAAGAGCTACTGGGCTTCTTATTCTCAGCAAGCCAGAATGAGCACAACGTGGGAGGCCAGAAAGGGGAGAGGAATGAACAGTGTTCTGCATAATAATGGGAGACTTGGACACAAGTGTGAGAGGCTCTAGATATTCAAGTGAAGAAATGCCTGTCCTCTTTGAGGGTTTATACTGAATCAGGAGTCACATATGTTCGATTTAATAGTTCCTTCTTTTGTCCATTCATTTATTCAACAAATACTTACGGAGTGCATACTGTGTGTCATGTACTGAGGCTGGATTTCAATGCCCCAGTTGTCCCTCTGGCCAGTGGCCCCAGGCAGGGATGATATCCTTTAGAAGGAGATTCTTGAACCAGTGTCTGAAGGAGGTGGAGGACAATTGGGGGAAGAGCATTCTAAGTAGAGAGAATAGCAAGTGCAAAGGTTCTGAAATGGAAATGAGCCTGGCTTATTTAAGGCAAAGCAAGTAAGGCTCACATGACTGGAATGAAGTAGGTAAGAGGGAGCAACTTGTAGGTCATTGTAAGAACTTTGACTTTTACTCTGAGTGAGATGATCTGACTTCATTTTTAAAGGATTTCTTCTGTTGCTGGGCAGGAACAAACTTTAGGAGAAGCAAGGGGCACAAGAGGGAGATTAGTAAGGCAAGGATGATGGGGGCTTGGACCGAGATGGCAGCAGTGAAGGTGGTGAGAAGTAACTGGATTCTGGATATATTTTCAAGGCAGAACTGACAGGACTTGTAGCTGGCTTAGATGAGAGAGGTGAATGAGAGGAGTCAAAGGTGACCCCATGGTCATGGCATGGAAGACTGGAAGGACCAAGTTGTCCATTTACTGAGATGGGGGAAGACATCTCAATGGGAGGAGAAAATCTGGGGAGAAGCCTAGGATTTTGGCTTTGGACATGTTAAGTTTGAGATGTCCATTAGATATCCAAATGGAGACAAGTAGATAGTTAGATTTATGAGTGTGGATTCCAGGAAAGAGGTTCAGTTAGAGATATGATTATGGGAGTTGAAAGTCTATAGATGGTGTTCAAACCCACAAGACTGAATGGCATCACCAAAGGAATAAGTGCAGATGCAGAGGAGGAAAGGGCCCCCGCTGGCCTTCTTGCTGTATTTCAAAGATTGGAACTCATTCTTGCATCTTTAACCTTTACCAAGAACGTTCTACTAAACATTTACAGTGCTCCCTCCCTGGCTTCATTTAAGCCTCTTCCAAATATTACCTCTTCAGAGGTCTTTCCTTGATCACTCTATCTAAATAGTATCCCATCCTCTTAAAACCACTAATCTATCCTTTACCTTGCTTTGTTTCTCTTCATAGCCCTGCTCCTTTCTTAAACTCATATATTCATTCGTTTACTTATTTATTGTTTGTCTTCAAGAGGTCAGGACTTGGCCTTTTTTTCCAAGTATTTCTCAATCATTTGCCTTAGTTTGGATTTCCCTAGAGGTACACCCGAAATGACAGTTTGAGTGTGATTGCTTCTATGAGCCACACCTCCAGGGAATACCAGTAGCAGTGTGGAGAAGTGAGGCAGAGATGAGAAGATCCCCAATAAAGAATGCACTATCCACAAGTCTTCATTGCATGTAACTGGGCCTGCAGAGGAACCTGGCCCTCTAAGAACAAACCCTGGGGGATGTGGTTGCTGACATAGTCATATACCAATTCCTGTTATTCACCAAAGAATGGCTCTTTCTAGGGTATGTTAATCCTATGTACTCCTGGCCTGAGGGACCTACTCGCCCTTGGCCATGCCATGTTCTGGTTGATGAAGAAAGTCAACAGGCAAAAAGATGCAGATACTGCAGATGAGAAGTGGGATAGGGTGCACTATAAGACCCAAGGTATCGGGGTAGAGCCATAACACCATCTGCTACATAATTCTACCCCCAGCACCTAGAACTGATACATAGAAAATACTCAAAAAATACATGTTAAATAAATACTGTTCACATGTTAAATAAACATTATAGGTGTTTTCTGGGGAAGAAAAATCTTATTTTGCATTCAGCTCTTAAGTTCCCCTCACTACATTGTGATTTCCTGTCCTTTTCCCCAATCCTTCAGTAAAGTGAAATGCAATTGGAGGGTCCTCTGTGGTGGTGGTGGTGTGGACACTGAAGGAGCAGAATCTATGGGGCTGTGTCTAGGAGCCCCAGGTGGACAAGTGGCAAGCTGGGAGGAGCAGAGCCAGAATAGATAACTCAAGAGAAGATAAGGGGGAAGTCTGACAAATGTCGACTTTTCCAGTGCTTACTAGATGAAGCTGACTCTTTAATGAGTATTTGGGCATCTATCTTTCCCCTCCAAGCCAGATGTCAAATAAGAAATTCTAGTGCATCTTTGAGTCTATTCCTGGATTCTGTTTTGTTTGAGGGATCCTTATCTCTAGTCTTTTGCCATTCCTGAAATGGGATTTAATTCTCTAAAGCCACCTGGGTTTTGTTTTGTTTTGTTTTCATTTTTTGTTTCTTTGGTTGGAAGCTTATAGGATTATTATTTTTTTTTAATTTATGCCTTCCTAAATCTGTCTTCAGTAAGTGATGCTTGAGCTAACTCTTAAAGGAGCTGTAGGAGTGTGCAGGTAGAGGAAGCAACAAGTGCCAGAGGGAACGGCCAGAAGTTTGTGTGACCAGAGTACAGAGGTCAAGGAGAGATGGCATAAGGGGACGCTGGACTTGTCAGCAGGATTTGGTATAGTTTGTGCGGCAGATTGTATTTCCCATAGATAGCCACAATGCCTCCCATCTCATATGCTAATCTACAGTGTGACCTGATACTCTTTCAATGGAGAGGTAAAGTCTATGTCCCCTCACCTTAAATCTGGATAAATTTGCCTATAACCAACAGAACTTAGACATGACACTGTGTGAACCCTCATAAAGGGTTATGTAGCTTTCACCTTATTTGCTAGAGCACTTGTACTTGGAACTCTGAAAAGTCACATAAGGCAGGAGGCCACCATGCTATGAGGAAACCAAGCTAGATGTAAAGGCTACATGAAGGTGCTCTAGTCTGCAGACCTAATAATCTTCTCCACATAGCCCAGGTTCCAGATGTGGAGGGATTGAGCCTTCTGATGATCTCAGTAAACAGCTCTGGAGACACCCCCAGATAAGGGCCTAGACATCAAGAACAGAGCCAAACCATTCCTGCTACGTCCTCTCCAAATCTCTGACCCACAGAATCTACAAGTCCAACAAAATGGTTAGTGTTTTACCCTACTACATTTAGAGTCATTTGTTACATTGCCATATTAACTGGAACAGTGTGTTGGGGTCTGGGATTTATCCTGGAGGCAACAGAGCAGAGTGGTTTCAGGCTATGGAGGAACCTAGTCACGCACGGGATTTAGAAGACATATGTCAGCAGCAGTGTGTACGAAGCCTGAGTGCTGCCCAAGGCCAGGGAGTACCAATAATACAGGATCTGATGTAATGACAGTCCCTATAGACATGTAAGGGAGCAGCTCCTGCCACTGTGCATGAATTGTCAACAGCCACAACCAGAAGAAAGTACGCTACCCATGAGACTTGGGTAATAATCCAGGTAGGAGAAGAGGATGGTTTGAACTAGGGTCAGGGATATTGCAAAAATGTTCCAGAGGTCAATAAGAACCTCCGGGCAGATGCTAAACAGGGGTGAGGTCAGAGAAGTCTGGAATGACTTTCAAGCATCTGGCTCACAGAGGTTGGTGGTGTAATTCCCTGGGTGAAAGACCACAGGAGGAGTAATCATTTTGAAGGGAGAGATGATCCGTCCTAACAGATTTGCATGTCTTAAGGTACCTGAGAAATCTCTAGACATCATTTGGATATATGACAGCAGGCTGGGCTGTAAGTAATGTCTTTGGGTGTTAATAGCGTATATTTGGTAATTAAAGCCAGGGAGGTAAATGATGTGGCAGTTGGATAAGTTATCGAATGAGAAGAAAGAGGGGCCTGGGACCGAACATGGAAGAAGGAAGATGTTTAAGGGACAGGCCAAGGTAAAGGACCTCATCGAGAATTTTCTGAGAAGGATTTACTGGAGAAGCAGCTGAGAGAAATAGAAGTTGTCTGGCGTCAGAATAGCCAATAGAGGCGAGAATCTGAATAAAAAAGAAAATCGTCAATAATATCCCATGTCTCAAAGAGCAAGGAGGATGAGGACTGAAAAGCGGCACTGAATCTGGTCATTATAAGGTCGTTGGTGCCTTTAGAGAGAGCAGCTTCTGTGGAGTGAGGAGAATAATGAACAACGGGCAGTGTACAAGGACTTACTGCAGAGTGAAAAGGAATATGAGTTCCCGAAACACGCAGGGAGAGAGAAAAGAGCATTGAAATCTAAAATGGCAGGGGGAGGGAGGGAGAAGGGGTGGCTGAGTGGGATGACTCAATCCTTTGTGATTTACACTGCAGGCCTTTGTCCCTGGGAGAGGCAGGACAGTGGTGGTGAGCACAGGCCCTGGGGCCAGCCAGCCTGCGTTCAGACCCCAGCTTCACTACTGCTCAGGACCTTTGGCAACTTGGGCAAATTACCCCCCTTTTTTGTCCTCATCTGGAAAATATAATTATAACCTCTTCTTTGGTTCTGGTGAGTGCTTAGAAGAGCACAGAGTAAGCACCCAAGAAATGTGAGCTATCGATATTATTAATAGTATTCTCATCACCAATTACAGTTGTAAATTCTGGCTTTTTCTCTCAGGAACATCTACTGCTCCTGCTCTGGGGCACTGATTTTCAAGGTGTGGCCCAGAGACTTCCAGAAGTCCCCTGAATTCTTACAGAAGGTCTGGGGAAATTGTGTTCATGAATGAAAACCTATTTTGTCATTCTCTAAGGAGCACTGAGCGCCCTTTGCCAGAGGCGATGTGATGTGTGAGATAGCAAGAGATCAATGCAGAAAATCTAGCTGCTTTCTATCAAACCAGATACGAAAAAGATTTTCAAAAATGTAAAAGAATGCCACTCTTCTCTCTTATTTCTATTGTGTTTAAGGAAATACAGTTAATTTTCCTAAAAATGTGGTATTTATATTTATAGGTTTATTATCATTATTTTAAATGCTTACAAACTACATATTTTAAAAAGTTATCTGTTTTAATTTCTAATACAGTAAATATTCAAAAAATATTATCCACATAAACAAAAGCTCTTTGAGTTTGCCCCTCATTTTTAAGAATGTAAAGGGAAACCAACACCCAATGTCTAAGAATCACTAGTTTAGAAACCAATACAGAATCAGAATAGGAGATGTTAACAAGATGTTTCTCTGATCAACCAGGACTACTTGCTTTTCCCTAAAGAAATGATTTCTCTTTACAGCTCTGAATCTTTCCATGTGCTATTCCCCTAGTTTGTCTATTTACCTTTCTTTGCCTGTCAGAACTCTGAATGTCCTTTAAAACACCTATAACCTAGTTTTCCTGGCTTATGATGACAACAGTCCTCAACTTCCCTTTATGGAAGCTGCCCTGCATCAAATGTGCTTAAGCTCCTTTCCCATAGTCTCTTTTACTGCTCACCAACCACAAACATAGAAAGAGCTATGTGCCAATCCTAGGAGAAGCAGGAGGGCCTTGTCATCTCCACTGTGACCAGTGTCCCACATGAAAACCCTTCCCCCCTGGTCCTACACTCCACGCTCCCAAAGCAGGAATCTTGAGTTAAACAACTGCACTATCCCTTGACTTCAGTTTATAGCTGAAGCTATATGTTCTCCATGCTCCAATCTGAGCAGAAGTGGGAGAATGACCCCCTCCCCGGGTCTTGGTGAAACTCTGTCACCTGGACCCCCACGCTTCTTGTTCACTGGCTCTCACAAACCTGCTACTTTAGCTCAGATCACAAGCCCCTTTCAATCAGAGTCAGACATAGTCTGTGTCTGGTTGAGAAATAGGATACCCTGTTCTTCATACTTTCTTTTCTCTTGTACTCCTCCAGGGGCTCGAGCACTAGAAATAACTTCACAATAGAAGCGTTTTGCAGGTTCTGAATCTTAATTTAAGCTTAGATCCCTGGGATCCCCTATTGTCCTTGTTGTTATCATTATTGTCATTCTTCTATTCCTCATATACATTCCAATCCTCATGGTAATTCTTCAAGAAACATGCTATCCCATTGTACTAGCTATCTATAGCTTTGTAACAAACTACCCCCAAATTTAGTGGCTTTCAACAACATTTCTCTTAATTTCTGTAAGGTCAAGAGTGTGGGCTGGCTTAGTGGGGTCTCCAGCTGCAAGGGCTGGATCACACTGAGCTATGGTCATGGCAAGCCCCTCCCGGGAAAGGATTTGCTTCCAGGCTGACTTACAGTCATGCTGGCAGGATTTAGTTCCTCGCTGGCTGGAGCCTGGAGCCCTCTCTGCATTCTTTGCCATGTGGGGCTCTCCAATATGTCAGCTTGCTTCATTAAAGCACATAAGCTAAGAAGAGAAGAAAGAACAGCCAGGAGGACAGAAGTCAGTCTTTTGAATCCTCGTTGTAGAAGTCACATCCTATCACTTTATGGTGTTCTCTTTTTGGAAGCAAGTCACTAGGTCCAGCCCACATTTGAAAGATTATACAAGACCAGGATCCCTGAGAACCATCTTAAAAGAGAACTGCCACACTCATTTCCCTGCATGGTGACCTTGATACTCAGTGAGGCTCAATAATTCTACCAAGGTCACTTGGTCAGGGAATAGCACAGCCAGATTTTAACTTAAGTCTTTCTGACCCCAAAGCTTACCTCTAGCACTTATTTTGTATATTCTTACATTGTGTTTGTCATGTTGGCTATCTCTGTCACACAACTGCAGCCTTATTAAGCATAGAGGATGCTTGGGGTGCCTGGGTGGCTCACTTGGATAAGCATCTGCCTTCAGCTCAAGCCTGGATTCCTGGGATTGAGTCCTGCATCAGGTTCCTTGCTCAGAGGGGAGCCTGCTTCTACCTCTGCCTGTAGCTCCCCCTGCTTGAGCGCTCTCTCTGACAAATAAATAAAATCTTTAAAAAAAAAAAAAAAGGTAGATGATGCTTATGTGCCCTGGAGTGACAAAAATCTTGCTGAGTAAATGGATGACTATGTGAAATCAATTAAATAGTCCATATGTTGGAACTGTGCGTACAGAAGCTGCTAAACCAAGGTTCATTATAAAACAGAACTGGACAACTGAGAAGGGTGGAGTAGAAGTGAGCAAAGGGATGACCCAGATACACTGTGGACTCTTTGGAACTTTTCAGATTTCTCTTCCTTCTGTGTGAAACATAGGCTACCTGTTTCAGTGAGCAGAAACAAACCCCGTGTACAGCCAGAATTTAGACAGAATGGCCAAAGTGCTCAAAAGGTATTCTGAATAACGCTGGATTAACTTCCCACCCCAAATGTGTTTAATCTAAGTATTTATGTGTATTTAACCCAGAAAGTCTTAACCTATGTCACTGTACTGCTTAAAAGAAAAAAAAATGGTAGCAGTCAAAATATTTATGTTAAAAGAGCCTGAAAGAGGGGCACCTGGGTGGCTCAGTGGCTTAAACCTCTGCCTTTGGCTCAGGTCATGATCTCAGGGTCCTGGGATCGAGCCCCGCATGGGGCTCTCTGCTCAGCAGGGAGCCTGCTTCCTCCTCTCTCTCTGCCTGCCTCTCTGCCTACTTGTGAGCTCTGTCAAATAAATAAATAAAATCTTTAAAAAAAATTTTAAAAAAAGGAGCCTGAAAGAGCCAAAAAATTTCATGCAAATTTGGGTGTTTGGATTTTTCCTTCACCTCACAATAACTGGCTTAGTAATATATTAATAAAATACCTGCAATAGGTAACTATAAACATAAAATAACAATAACATGAAGTAACAATAAAAATAAAATACCTGCAAAAGATAACTACTTCTAAAACCTGGATTTTATTAGTGAACACTTTGATCTGTAAGATGGTTTCAAATATGATGTTATGCTATAGAAAGGGGACTAGCTTCCATTACTCTTCCCAGAAGTTAAGTGAGAGTTCTCTGAGAAATAGTGGCTGGATGTATCACTTTCTTTCTTCTGCTGTACAGTTAGATTTTATCTTTTTGGTCAGGGTCTTACAGAAGGAGCCACCAAAGCACTGAGCTAAATAGTAATGCTGCAGCCTTTTATGTGAAAGGAAGGAAACTTGCAGTCAAGAAGTCCATAGTCTATGATTGTGATATTCTCTTAGAGCTGGCCCAAAGTTTTTTTTTTTTTTTTAAAGATTTTATTTAGTTATTTGACAGGCAGAGATCACAAGTAGGCAGAGAGGCAGACAGATAGAGAGAGAGGTGGAAGCAGGCTCGCCGCCGAGCAGAGAGCCCAATGTGGGACTTGATCCCAGGACCCTGAGATCATGACCTGAGCCCAAGGCAGAGGCTTTAACCCACTGAGCCACCCAGGCACCTCCCAGAGTTTTTTGTTTATTTTATTTTATTTTATTTTATTTTATTTTATTTATTTATTTGACAGACAAGTAGGCAGAGAGGCAGGTAGAGAGAAAGGGGGAAGCAGGATCCCCACCAAGCAGAGAGCCCGATGTGGGGCTCGATCCCAGGACCCTAAAATCATGACCTGGGCCAAAGGCAGATGCTTAACCCACTGAGCCACCCAGGCACCCCCTGGCCCAAAATTATTAACCCAGCACAGCAATCATCAAAGAACCTTTCTGAAAAGTGGGAATGGGATTAGCAACACTCTTGAAAACATAAATTTATAAAGCTTTTTGTTGACTAGATCAGTGCAACGTAAAAATCTACTCTAGACAAGGGTCACCTAACAGTGATACTCACTCTAGTGTTTTTCCTAAAAATATGAGCATACTAGCCCAAGCAGAGCAGCTGGCTAAGCAATCCCTTCATAAGCAAACCCATCTTCTGGGTACCCAAGAAACATAAATTTCATGGCTAAGCCCTGGAACTCTAACTACCTGACTATCCCATTGTACTTTCCAGTTCTTTTAATTCAGTAAGGAAACTTACAGAACATTATCATTGAGACCTAAAATCCTACCCTTCTAGAAATCCAGAAAAATCCTACACTTCTGAAAATGTTTAGGCAGTTCTGTCAGATCATCTAAGGTTGCTGGTATTACGTGTTAAGAACTATCATTTGGGGGGCACCTGGGTGGCTCAGTTGGTTAGATGTCTGCCTTCAGCTCAGGTCATGATCCCAGGGTCATGGGATGGAGCTTTAAGTCAGGCTCTCTGCTCAGTGGGGAGCCTGCTTCTTCCTCTCTCTCTGCCCCACCACCTGCTTGTGCGCGCGCGCTCTCTCTCTCTCTCTGTCTCTCTCAAATAAATAAATAAAATAAATCTTCAAAAAAAGAGAGTTATCATTTGGAAGTTTAGTCTTTAGAGGAAGAGGGTGACTATCACTAAGGTGTATGCATTACACAAGTAGTGGCTTCGTGATCATGGAGCTGTGTATATTTTAAATTTTGCTATTTTCAAAAAGCAATTTTTCCTTAAAATTTTTGCTTAATTGCCTACACTGTCACTGTTTATAGGATTAAGTAGGTCATTTGCTGTTGTCAGGTGGCATTTGCAATTGTTGAGCAAGGCTCCTTTAGCCGTAAAACTATGCTAACCTCTCCAGGACATTCATTCCTCCACTCTTTGCTGACAGTACACAAGTTATCATATAGCCTGCATGGGAGTGTGAGGTACGGTTCTATTTTCGGCTTACCCTCTGGCTTGCTCTATAACCTTGGGAAAATCACTTCTAGGCCTTCTGCCACAGACCTGCCATCTGTAAATTAGGCCTGGTTAGTAACCTTCCTCTGGCTAAGTTAGTGGAAGTCATTAATTCTGGAGTTGGGCAATTAAGAACTTCAGCATGCTCACTGAGAGTGATTTGCACATTGGTTCTTTTGAACTTTTTCCACAGACCAGCCTTCTTGAACATTTGATCATATATTTGCTCTAATAACACTTTAATGCAGAACACATAGAACAATGTTTCCATAATACGACAGCCTAACTACATCCCTTCAGACTTTACTGCTAAGAGAGAATGAAGATAAATTTTTTCCATTTTACACACTTATTTCCATTCCCCCAGCCATTAGCCAGGGTGTACCTGAACATCACTCCCACTTGATTTTTCCATGACAGGGGCTTGGCCAGGATCCATTCGTTTTGGTTTTTGGATGAGGATCAGTATTTTTAGAACAAATGAGAATTTTGTTACTCATTTTTTTTTTAAGATTGTACTAATTTATTTGAGAGAGAGAAAGAGAACATGAGCAGGGGGAGGAGCAGAGGGAGAAGGAGAAGCAGGCCCCCCGCTAAGCAGGTAGCTCAACGTCGGGCTTGATCCCAGGACCCTGAGATCATGACCAGAGCTGAAGGCAGACGCTTAATTGACTGAGCCACCCAGGTGTTCCAAATGAGAATTAAAATCAACCAACCAATCAATCAATCATACTTTTAAGCCTGTCATAAATTTAAAACACCTGCATTTACTTCATGTTATTTTCCCATTCTTTCTGTAAGGCAAATGTCAGCCAGAACCTCCCTTCCCTTGTAATCTCCAGGAGACTGGACCAAGCATCCAATCCAGGTGTTCAGAGCCCTTCCCAAGATTACTGGTAATTTCCCCCAGGGGCTCATTTTCTTGTCTTCTCTGCCCTGAGTCTGTGTATCTGTGGTTGCTGGTTTTTCCCTGTTCCATCTGTCCCATCTTCAGCCTCTTCTTCAGTTTCTACAAAACCCCATTCACACACAGCTTTAGTGAGATTTTAAGATTTGAGAAAACAACTAAAAATTTATACATTAGACACTCTTTTCTTTAAGGTTCATTTTTCTGCCCAGTCACCAGAGATTTCCCAGTAGCCCTTCACTCCATGCAGGGACCAGCTTGCCCTCCTGACTCCTCTCTCCCACCCGCCCTTCCTTGTGTGGTCCCTCTCCTCTCACTGCTCCTTTCCTCTCTCTCAAGAGCAGATGTCAATTCCTCCAGTGTCTACATGGAAAGCAACTTTTCTGGTGTTGCTAGGGCTTTTAACTGCTCCCATTTCCCCCCCCCTTAGAATCTTACCTAATACTGGGAAGAGCTTATCAGGTTATTTTTCCAAATGAAGACAGTTTCTTTTGAAAAGGAATCCTGGTGCCATTTAACACTACATTTCCTCCTCATACTCAACAATGTACGTTTATTTATGTACACTTAACAGCACTCCCAGACTCATTTGAATTCTACTTTTCTCGTTATTTTGGATATACTTTCCCATTTATGAATGCAGCCCAGGCTTCCCACTCTAATAAACACCCTCCCAATTATCAGGTACTTGAGGTATTCCCAGTTCAGTTTTGTATTATAAAGAGTGGTGCTATAAACTTTTAGTGAAAATTGGTTTTCTCACTTGGATTGTTTTGAGGGAATATATTCCCAAATATAGATTATGGGACAAATATGAGTAATCTCATAGATTTTGTGCTTGCCTCAGTATGTTCATCAAAAGTTGCCCTAATAAGTAATTTTATCAACTTACAAGTTCAGCCATTTTGTTTGGCTCTGCCAACACTCTCCCTTGTGATTTTCAATTAACCTCTCAACAAGGTTAATCATTTCCCCAAAATTTACTTCTCTGAGTTATTCCATGTATGGAATATTTGGTCGGATACTTTGACCTCTATCCAGTGAAGTCTGGGTACGGATTTTAACACCTTGATTGAGATATAATTCACATACCCTACAATTGATGCATTTAAGTGTACAATTCAATTAATTTTAGTATTTTCAGGGAGCTATGCAATCATCTTCACAATAAACTTTAGAACATTTCATTACCCAAAAAAGAAACCCTATGGGGCGCCTGGGTGGCTCAGTGGGTTAAGCCGCTGCCTTCAGCTCAGGTCATGATCTCAGGGTCCTGGGATAGAGTCCCGCATCGGGCTCTCTGCTCAGCGGGGAGCCTGCTTCCTCCTCTCTCTCTCTGCCTGCCTCTCTGTCTACTTGTAATCTCTCTCTGTCAAATAGATAAATAAAATCTTTAAAAAAAAAAAAAAAAAAAAGAAAAGAAACCCTGTACCTCTAGCCTTTATCCCATAATCCCTCTATCCCAACCCAGACCTAGACAACCACGAATCTTTCTGTTTCTATAGATTTGCCTGTTCTGGAGATTTTATATAAATGGAATCATATAATATATGGTCCTTAATGAATGACTTCTTTAATTTAGCATAACGTTTTCAAGGTTCACCCATCTTATAGCATGTGTCAGTCCTTCACTCCTTTTTATTGTCAAATAGCATCCTGTTGTACAGTTATATCACATTTCTTTATCCATTCATAAAGTTGATGGGCATGTGGGTTTTCCTCACTTTTTGTCTATTATGAGTAAATTTGCCACAGGCATTCATAAACAAGTTTTTCGTGGATATATGTTTTGGGTTATATATGTAGGAGTGCAACTGCTAGGTCATAAGGTCAGTAACTCTCTGTTTAACTGTGGAATTACCAGAGTGTTTTCCAAAGCTGCTGCATCATTTTACATTCCCACCAGTAGTGTGTGAGGGTTCCGATTTCTGCACATTCTTGCTGCATTAGTTTTCTAGGGCTGCCAAAACAAAATACCACAGGCTGGGCGTCTTAAACAACAGAAATTTATTTTCTCATAGTTCCAGAGGCTGCAAGTTCTGGATCAAGATGTCAACAAGTTTGGTTTCTCCTAAGGTTTCTCCCCTTGGCTTACAGATAGTCACATTTTTTGTGCGCTCACAAAACCTTTTCTGTGTGTATCCATGCATATCTTTCGTGTCTCTTCCTTTTTCTTTCCCCCTCTCTTTTTTTTCTTCCTTTTTTTTAAGCATACCTGTCACACTAGATTAGGGCCTCAATGACCTCATTATGACCTCATTTCATCTTTATTCCTTTTCTAAAGACCTTATCTCCAAATATAGTCTCATGGGGGGGGGTTAGGGCCTCAACGTATGAATTTGGGGAGACAAATTCAGTTCATAATACTTGTCAACTGCAACAGACTGAAATGTTTACATCTCCCCAAAACGCATATGTTGAAACCTAATCCCGAAGGTAATGGTATTTGAAGGTGGGACCTTTGGGAGATGATTAGGTCATAAAGGTGGAGGCTTCATGTATGGTATTAGCGCCCTTTAAAAAAGAGATCCCAGGAGCACCTGGGTGGCTCAGTGGATTAAAGCCTCTGCCTTCAGTTTGGGTCATGATCTCAGGGTTCGAGGATTGAGCCCCACATCGGGCTCTCTGCTCAGTGGGGAGCCTGCTTCTCCCTCTTTCTCTGCCTGGCTCTCTGCCTACTTGTGATCTCTCTCTCTCTGTCAAATAAATGAAAAAAATATTAAAAAAAAACCTCCAGAAACATAAATAAAATCAATTAATGTATTATATGAAAATAAAATCAATTCATTGCAAAAAATACAATAAACAAGACCAAAAGACCAGGTGGGGGAAAGATATGCAATTGATTCACAATGGACTAATTTTATTTATATATAGAGAGGGATAAACAAATAAATAAATAAATCCTCAACATTGAAGAAAAAAAGACCAACAGTTGAACAGAAAAATGGGCAAAGGATATGAGCAGACAGTTCACAGAATGGCAATTTTTAAAAAATTAAGTTTGATAACATACTGTATAAAGAGATGTGAGGAAACAGACACCCTGATAAATTGCTATGGGAGCATAAACTGACACAAACTGTATGGAGAGCAGTGTGGCAACATTTATCAGAATTTTTAAAGTCCATACCTTAGGAGCCAGCATTCAACAGCCAGCTATTTAGCCTAGACAGACGTTTGTTCACATGCCAAGTGGCTATAAATAAGAATATAACTACTGACTACAACATTGTTGTAAAAGCAAAAGAATGGGAAAAATTTGAAACAATAATTTGATGAAATACTATGCAATCAGCACAAATAATAAAATTTGCCAAAATATAGTGTTAAGAAAACCAAGATGGCAAAACTGTGTACAGTACCGTGTATGAGAGAGAGAAAAAGAGAGAGGGAGGGAAGAGGGAGGAGATTGAGGAAGAGTATATATATAAATACACAGCGCATATATGTTATATATATATACTTATATATTTTGTATATTTTTATTTATTTGTCATTTATTATTTTATTAATTAGTTTTATTTTATTATATTTATTATACTATGTATTTATATATGTATTTACTGCACAGAGTGTCTTTGAAAGGACATACAACAAATTAGCGGTGATACTCTTAACAGTAAAGAAAATTGAGGAGGACGGAGCAGTGGATAATGGAAATTTTTTTCTCATTGCATGAATGTATTTTTGATACTGTTGAAATATTTAACTATCGTGCATATTATCTGGACGTCATTAAGAAAAAAAAGAAAACCTAAAGATGCATGCACTGTTCACTGCGAATCCTGGCTACAAGTATTGGAGAGTAACAAGCCTTTTAGTTCTCACCTGGCAGAACCTCCCCCCACATTCCCCATTGCAAAACCTGACTTTTGATTTTGGAATGCATCTTAAGAGGGCTCTGCTAGTTACCTGTTCCCTCATCTGCTCCTCCACCCGACTGATTGGGAGACCCCCGAAAGTAGGGGCTGTTTCTCATTCCTGCGCATCTCCAAACACGGTGGTTGGTGTTCTGGAAACAGCGGACGAAGAAGTCTAAAAAGAGAAAAAAAGAGACCCCGCAAAATCAGAAGTGTGTCCCGAACGTCTCAGACTCTCACAGATCCTTTAAATGCGGAGTGTGGTTCCCCTACCCTGTCCACACTCTCCCGACACACATGATACCAAGGAGAGGGACCTGGAAAGCGGGGCTGCTCTGTGCGGGTAGGCGAGAACCTCTCAGTCCGCTGCGTTGGGGGGCGGCCGGGCCTCTCGCGCCCCGCCCCCGGCTTCCCGCGCTCTGTGCCCATTGGCCCTCCTCGGGGGTGGGCGGGGCGCGCCGGGGAGCCCAGTGCCCTGCGGCCCAAGAGGCTGCTTGCGCCGAGCTGCTCCAGCAGCCGGGGTGCTGTGGTAGCCGCAGGCGATGCCCGGGGATCCGGTTCCGGCCGGGGCTCCAACCCGGGCTGCAGCAGGGGCTACGGTGCAGAGCTTGGTCTCCGCGACCACCGCAGCTCGGCGGGCTTCGGAGCATCTGAGGCGGTGAGCGCTTCCTTCGCCCCCTAGGCTCCCCGACCTGCTGCGTCCTCTGGGGCTATTGGCAGTGGGTGGGCTGGCGAGAGCCGGCGGGCCGGCAGGGTCGGTGCCCAGGCATCCTCGTGTCACGGGGCTCGGGTTCAAATTCCGCTTCCTCCCCCCCTTCCCTCCTTGACTGTCACCTCTCCAGCAGGCCAATCTGAAGCGCCGCCCAAGCTGTGTGTGCGGCGGCTTCGGGCGGTCAGCGAATAGCGGTGGGACGCTTCACGGACACTTGTCGCTGGCTTCGCGGTCCTAGCAGCTTTCCCCCGGGTCTGGACACGCTCTGTGGACGCGGCGCTGTGAGGGCGGGTCTTGAGAGAGCACGATTAAGTAAACGATCGTTTACACTGCAGGGGCACGGGCGCCGCGGTGATGAGTCTTCCAACAGTGTGGTGTTCGCTTCTCAATCAGAGGAACAGATCCGACGAGCCGCAGCTTTTTTTTAAAGCTTGCTCTTTAAAAAAATTACTTTGTAGCATTGCATAATACACTGTATCTCATCCAAAAGTAGTTTTTGATCGCAGGGTAGTCGTCATTTGAATGCAACGTTGACACTTTTGTTACTTAAATAGTAAGTTTGAGCTTTCTTAGAGTAATAGATTTCTTAATGAAAGGAATTTCTCAAAGTACGGGGGGGGGGGGAAAGCAGTGGATAGTGTTTTGAATTTTTTTTTTTTTTTTTTGAGTCATCCGTTTTGAGGGATTTTGCTTTTCCAGTTCGGTTCGATTTGCTTTCACCCACAACTGCATGCATAACCAGGTTCCAGACTTGGGAATGGTGTAAATAGCACTGGCGGCTCCGCCCCCAGACCACTTGACAGCAGCTCCGCCTGCAGACTCCGGGCTGTCCCTGCTCCAGGAGGCTGTCGCGCTGTCCCGGCAGGGCAAGAGGACGCCCGCCGGGGCCGGCTGTTTGTTGCAGCGATTTGTACATTCCGAGAGCCCCCAGAAAGGCGAGCTGCATACCTGTTAGGATATTGGTCACATCCCAGCCAGGGGAGGTGGAAGGGGGCGGGGGGCGCCCAGGAACTCGTTCTCGGTAGCAGCATCAGCTCTTTTCGCTCTGTGGCGGGAGTCCGCGTCCGGTCCTCTCTCTGGAGCAGACTGAATCGAGGCTTAGAGTTAGTTGTTAAGTGAATTGCTCTGACAACCCCGTATCTGTGCTGTGCTGCCCTCTCCCAATCTTTGTGGCGTTTGTGCGAGTCGATGGGAGTCCAGAGAGGACAAAGAGAGACATTTTGCAGAATCGAACGTCCAGTGTTCTGTCATGCTTCTTGGCGCTCCTTTCTAGATCTACGTTCTGGTGACGTTGTTTGAGCTTGCTCTGCTCTTTCCCAAGACCCCGTTTATTGGTTTAAATTGAAAAGGAGTGTCTATTTCTTATTCCATAAGGATTAGGGAAAGGAGTTCCTAGCTTGAGGGAAAAGGTGCTGGAATTTAGTTTGCTGCTTTCCAAGGATCAGAAGATTATGGATTTTTTTTTTTTTTTTTAATGAGAGCACATCAGAGATTGGAGAATACTGTAATTATTGTTCTTATTGGGGATTGGAAAATTAAAAATGTTGCTCTATTTTATTTAGTAATTAGGAAAAGTGTATGTACTTGAAATACACCCTTTTACAATTGTGGATGTTGCTATGAATTGTTTTGTAAAATCAAAAGGCATCCTTAGTTCATCTTTTCTGTATATCTTTTTTTTCTTTTCTTCTTCTTCTTTTTTTTTTTTTTTTTGCATATGCTTAAAGGACTTGAATAATGTTTCGCTGTCCCTAGCCATCGGGATTCTTAGTAACTTCTTATTTGAACTTTAAGGTTTTTCCCCTCTTTTTGAAACAAAGGTGCCTTTTAAACTGCAATCAAAAAAAATTTTTTTGAACCTTAAGTGTATTTTAGAGAGGAAAGGTGAGTGAGTTATCACAGGTGTGATTTTTTATCTTTGGCCTCTGGGGACATTTTGTGGTAGTAAGGAAAACTTACTCAGTTTTGATCTGTGAGAATATCATGGTTTAAAGAATTTGTAGGGATTGCTCCTTTTAAGAAAGTTACATTATGAAAAAAAGTTACATTATGTTTCTTGTGATTTCTACAATTTTATAATATGCTGTATCTCATTTAAAAAATAGTTTTTGATGTCAGGGTAATGGTTTGAATGCAACACTCACATTTTTGTTTCCTAGATAAGTTTTAGCTTTCTTAATGTATGTTTATGCACTTTCTTTTATTGAGGAAAATTTGCAAAATGCAGAAAAATAAGAGAAAAATTCACGTACAGTGTTTTGAGTCATCAATTTTGAAAGTTTATTTTTTCCCAGTTTACTTAGGCCTGCTTTGGCCCATAACTATGTATATATTCAGGCTCCAAATTTTGAACAGTGTTAAATTATGGTGTTGAATATGCAACCTCAGGGAGTGTGGGGCTTATTGGTTGTGTTAACAATTTTATTTTTCTCCATTGGAATATCAGCACCAGCAGAAACTTCTATGGCATTTTCTCCCTTAAGATATGGATATGATGACAAAAAATGCTTTAATAATTTTGAATGTTATAACTAACAGGAGATACTATGACTTTTACAATGACATTAAATTGAAGGACTTTGAGAACTCGAATCTCCCATTTTTCAGTGATGTGTCTGTCATTGCTAAGAGTTCTTTCTCCCCTTTCTCTGAAGCTTCTACATTTCTTGCAGCATTTGTGTAAGAGCTATGGTTTTTTTGTTTTGTTTTCTTCTTTTTAAAGACTTTATTTATTTGACAGAGAGAGAAATCACAAGTAGGCAGAGAGGCAGGCAGGCAGCCCTGATACAGGGCTCTATCCCAGCACCCTGGGATCATGACCTGAGCCAAAGGCAGAGGCTTAACCCACTGAGCCACCCAGGCACCCAAGAGCTGTGGTTTTAATGTTAAGGTTAATTACCCTCTTTTTTTGACTTTTTGATGTGTTATGTGTGCAATATTTCACAGCTTGAGATTTGGGGATTCACTCGGGTACCTAAGGACTCACATTGAATCTAAAGCATCCTGTCATTTCCCTTACGTATATTTAGTTTCCTATTAACAGTTAAGTAGGTTTTTGGAGGCCATTTTGCCCATTGTTGTTAAAATTCTTGAAATTTGATATATTTTGGCCCAGAATTCTACCTCTAAGAATTTATTCTAAGGAAATAATAATGGATATGTACATAGGGTTAGTTATTTGGGTATTTGTTGTGATTTTGCTCATTGTGGTGAAATTTTGAAAACACTCAATGTCCCAAAATAGGGAAATGGTAAAATAATTTAAGTAAGAGAATACCTATACAATGTAATGATTACTATTATACTATGTTAATATATTAATACAATGCAATATTGATATTGTATTATATTAATTAATATATTAATATATTAGGATCAATATATTAATACAATGTGAATGTAGCCATTACTAGTCATGTTGTAGAAAAAAACTGACAAAATCAAAAGATGGTCATAATATAATACAGGGTAAAAAAATACTTAAAAGGTATGAATATTTTTCCATTTTGGTTAAAAGAAGTATAAAATAATTCTGAAGTGTAGTAAAGATTATGCTTGATTTAATATTCAACTTTGTCATTTTGAGAGAAATTCTTCTGCACGGTAAACTTTAAAAACCTTTGAGTTAAGATTAAAGAAGGAAAAAAGCAAAGACTATATTTATGAAAGTAGGCATTGAAACCATTCTGTCTTTGAAATAATCATCAAATCCCTAGAGATAAATGGGGATTATCCATATGTCCCTGCTCATCCCCAAGATTTATTCTTTCTATTTTATCTGAGCCTTAGTTATTTTAATACAGCTTAATAGATTAATTTATATAATGATTAAAAGCCTGGTAATTAAGTTCTCAAGTCAGCATATAAATGTGAGAGTTCAATGTGTAAAATGACTGTAATTTTGTACCAAGATAAAGATTATAAAGAGGTATATTTTTAAAATTAAAATATTTTTGAGGGGCGCCTGGGTGGCTCAGTGGGTTAAAGCCTCTGCCTTCGGCTCAGGTCCTGATCCCAGGGTCCTGGGATCGAGCCCTGCATTGGGCTCTTTGCTCAGCAGGGAGCCTGCTTCCTCCTCTCTCTCTGCCTGCCTCTCTGCCTACTTGTGATCTCTGTCTGTCAAATAAATAAATAAAATCTTAAAAAATATATATTTTTGAGTAGACAATGATTTTACAGGGTTAAAGATCAAAATGTAAAACAAAAATTATACAATGAAAAGTTTCCCTCTTTCCCTTGTACTTCATGTCCTCAATTCTCATTTCTCTAATTCTCCCACCCTGGGTGAGCATTATTACTAGTTCACTGCTTATCATTCCAGAGATATTTTATGCATACCTGATCTGTTTGGATATATTTGCCACTTTTTCCCCTGGGTTTTTCCATTCAACAGTGTACCATGGAGACTTTTTTCATATCAGTACATAGCATCCTCAATAAAAGTTTTTTTTTTTTAAGATTTTATGTATTTATTTGACAGAGAGAGAGAGCAAAAGCAGGGAGAGTGGAAGACAGGGGGAGAGGGAGAAGTGGGTTCCCCGTCCGTTGTGGGGCTTAATCCCAGAACCCAGAAATCATGACCTGAGCTGAAGGCAGATGCTTAACTGACTGAGCCACCCAGGTGCCCCAATAAAAGGTTGTTTTAAAAAAGTGGTTAGGGACGCCTGGGTGGCTCAGTTGGTTAAGCAGCTGCCTTCGGCTCAGGTCATGATCCCGGCGTCCTGAGATCGAGTCCCACATCGGGCTCCTTGCTCCGCAGGGAGCCTGCTTCTCCCTCTGACTCTGCCTGCCACTCTGTCTGCCTGTGCTCACTCTCGCTCTCTCTCTCTGACTAAATAAATAAAATCTTTAAAAAAAAAAAATAAAAAAAATAAAAAAGTGGTTAGAACATAGAGACAGTATAAAGAAAGGAGAAGGACCTTAAGCAAAACAAAGTAAGTTTTCTTCATGGTTGGGTTGTTGAGTACAAGGCACTCTTGCTGAGTGAAGAGGAAACCACTTAGTGTACTTGAACATGGCATATGGAATTGTAAAAACTTCCAGTTTAAATAGTATTAAATTTATCTTTAAAAATATCTTATTTATTTATTTGAGAGAGAAGAAGAGCACAAGCAGGGTGAAGGAGAGGGGCAAGCAGACTCTGTGCTGAGCATGGAACCTGACTTGGGGCTCAATCTCACCCTCCTGAGATCATGACCTGAGCAGAAATGAAATCCAAAGTCTGTCCCTTAACCAACTAATCCACCCAGGTGCCCCATTTAAAAAAAAATTTTACTTTAAAATCAAATATATATATATATGTATGTATATACATACATGTATACATACATACATATATATACATATACATATATAAAATATATACATTTTGAAGTAAAAATTTAAAACATACATTTAAATATTTAATTATCTAAATTAATTAAATCATTTAAATTAATTATTTAAATTAAATTCAAATATTTAATTATTTAAATTAATTAAGCCAAATTATTAAATTAAATTGAATTATTGATTGATTATTTAAATTGAGTTATTTAAATTATTGTTGAATTGTTTAAATTATTATTTAAATTAATTTTAATTAATTTTAGAATGTATACATATATGTGTATATATATATATTTGAAGAAAATAAAGCAGTTCTTAAAAATAAAGCAGTTGCCACAAAAATATGAGACACACATTCATTTGTCTTAAGTCCTTGTTTCTCGTTGTTGAGGCAATTACTTTCAACTCTTAATTTTTTCTTGTAGTATTTACCTCCTAAAGTAAAGTCTTAAAGTGCAAGTATAATTTATAACTATTTCTTAACTTAAATGATTTAGTTATTATTTATTTTATGTTTTTATAAATTGAGAATTGATACTTTATGATGAAGATTTAATGCCTTTTTTCTCTCTCTCTGTTCTACTTCCACTTCCTCCATCCTCTCAATTGAGATTTTATCTTGACATTTAGTTAAATCAGTAGTTAGATTTTATATTTTTATGATTAGGTAAATATGACTAGCCTTTGAGCCAAAAGATAAAGATACTTTTTTTCACTTACCTAATTTTCTATCAATCTTTGGCTTTTTCCAAGTACTCAAATGCTGCCAAATGCTCAATTACAAGACTCTGTCAGCTTCATTTTTTCCATAAGATTTCCTTCCTATAGGTCTCATTCTTCACATACATCTTGTCTATTTCTAGGTTTGCAACTAACCTAAAGATTAGTATTTAAAGAGTTAAGAAAAGAGATTGTACCCATGAAACAGGGTTTGGATGCTATGGAAAGAAACAATCAGAGAACTAGAAAGAGTTCTCTGAAATTAAACATATGATAGCCAAAATGGAATTCTGAATAGAAAGACTGAAAGGTAGGGGCACCTGGGTGGCTCAGTTGGTTAAGCAACTGCCTTCATCTCAGGTCATGATCCTGGAGTCCCTGGATTGAGTCCCACATCAGGTTCCCTGCTTGGCAAGGAGTCTGCTTTTCCCTCTGATCTCTCCCCTCATTCTCTCTTTCTCTCTGATAAATAAATAAAAATCTTCAAAAATATATTTTTAGGGACACCTGGGTGGCTCAGTTGGTTAAGCAGCTGCCTTCGGCTCAGGTCATGATCCCAGCGTCCTGGGATCGAGTCCCACATCGGGCTCCTTGCTCCGCAGCGAGTCTGCTTCTCCCTCTGACTCTTCCTTCCACTCTGTCTGCCTGTGCTCGCTCTCACTCACTCTCTCTCTGACAAATAAATAAATAAAATCTTTAAAAAAATAAATAAAAAAAAATATTTTTAAAAAAAGGACGGAAAGATAAAGATAAAGTCTTCTAGGTTTGGTGCATAGCTATAATCCTGGTTTACCTCTCTCCTGGTTTGGATCATGTTACCTAGAACTAGATTTGGTTGACACAATTGTTCTGCTCAAGCACTTAGTCCAGTTACTTTTTTTTTTTTAAGATTTTATTTATTTATCTGACACAGAGAGAGATCACAAGTAGGCAGAGAGAGGGAAGCAGGCTCCTGCTGAGCAGAGAGCCTGATATGGGGCTCCATCCCAGGAACCTGGGATCATGAATGAGCAGAAGGCGGCGACTTAACTGACTGAGCCACCCAGGCATCCCAGTCCAGTTACTTTTTTTTTTTTTTTAAAGATTATATTTATTTATTTGACAGAGAGAGATCACAAATATGCAGAGAGGCAGGCAGAGAGAGAGGAAGGGAAGCAGGCTCCCTGCTGAGCAGAAAGCCTGATGCGGGGCTCTATCCCAGGACCCTGGGATCAGGACCTGAGCCAAAGGCAGAGGCTTTAACCCACTGAGCCGCGCAGTTGCCCCCCAGTCCAGTTACTTTTAAAGAAAGAAATCTTTGGGGCAGCTGGGTGGCTCAGTGGATTGGGCCTTCTGCCTCTCTGCTCAGTAGGGAGCCTGCTTCCACCCCCTCTCTCTGCCTGCTTCTCTGCCTACTTGTGATCTCTCTCTGTCGAATAAATAAATAAAATCTTCAAAAAAAAAAAAGAAATCTTCAAAGTCCTTGTATGTCTTAAAATGTTCTTTTTCATGGCTGGGGTGTTGAATTATAGTTTGGCTGAGTATGAAATTCTAGGTTTTTCCTCAGAATGATTAATATTTAACTTTAGAATGTCTGTTGTCAGTATTAACCGTGAAGAAATCTGGTATCATTAAGCCTCATATCCCTTTATGGGTTGCTTTTCCTTTCTGAAAGCTTTTTATAATCTTCTCTTTGGTATCCTGAAATTTAATAATTTGGTGACCTTGATGTGATTCTCTTTTCCATCCATTGTGCTCTGCACTTGGTAGGATCCTTGTGTTTTTTGTAGTGTGGTAAAATTTACTTTAATAATTTCTTCCTTTGCATTTATTCTCTTCTCTTTTTTTTCTTAGCTGGAATTTTGGACCTCCTAGATTGATCCTTCAATTACCCTATCTTTTCTTTTTTGTTTTTCATCTCTTTCTCTCTCTTTTTTTTTTTAACCCCCAACTTCTCTGGGCAAGTTTTCCACACTGTTTCCTAGCCATTTTACTCAGAATTTCATTTTATTATATTTTCAATTTCATACTGCTCTTTCTTGTTCTTATAGCATTCTATTTTTTATAAACACAGTATATTTTCTTATTTTTTAAAAAGATTTTATTTACTTATTTGACAGAGAGAGAACAAGTGGGAGACAGAGAGGGAGAAGTAGACTCCCCACTGAGCATGGAGCCCGATGCGGGGCTTGATCCCAGGACACCGGGATCATGGCCTGAGCTGAAGACAGCTGCTCAATGACTGAGCCACCCAGGCACCCTATTTTCTTATTTTTAAAAAAAGATATTCATTGTAGCTTTATTTTGGGAACTCCCTTTGGGTTTTGCATTGTTTCTACCCTTTGCCATCTTTTTTTTTTTTTTTTTTACTCTTCATCTTTCAGTTTCTTCAGAAAAAAGCCTCCAGTTCTCTGTGGTATGGGATATAATCCTGGGTGTTGACATTCTGGGAGCAGGGCCAATGAAAGGGACTGCGTCAAGAGTCCCCAGGATCACCTCCAGGTTCAGTGATTCACTAGGAAGATTCGCAGAACTCAGCATATGGTCATACTCACAATTATGATTTATTTTCATGAAAGGCTTCAAAGCAAAATGAGCAAAAAGGAAAGGAACGTGGACTCAAGTCCAGAGGATTCAAGGCAGAAACCTCCCATAGTCTTCTTCCAGTGGAGTCACACAGGATGTCCTTAATCCCTTCATTACTGAATTGTGATTACGTGTGTGACGTGTTGTCTAACAAGGGAGCTCATTAGAGACTCTGTACCCAAGATTTTTACCGGGGACTGTTCACATAGCCACCTTCTGCCTACCATGCACCAAAATTCTAGACTCCCAGGGAAAGCAGGTGTTCAGCATGAACTACAGTGTTTGTGCAAGCTATGACAAACAACTCTTATCAGGGAATGGTGGTATCCTTTCTGAAATCAAAGTTCCCAGATTCCAGCCAAGAGTTAACTTTGCAGACAGACCTTTCAAAGGATAGAAATCTCAGGCCTGCTATGAGAATTCTTTTCTGCACCAGGGACTAAGCGTCCCACAGTTTACTCCATAGGTTTCACTTAATCTCCTTATCTTCTGAATCCTGGCGTGTCCTATCCTTGCCCTTGAAAGATAACCTGGAGGCCAAAGCCTCTCACCTTCTCTGCATCTGCCTGTTACAACAGGCTTGAAGAGTGGCCCTAAGGAAAGGGAGTATCTAGACATTTTGTATCAGTAAAGCATTGTTGTTACTTATCCTGTAGCTAGATGAATGGTTCTCAAAGTGCCTCAGGAAAAGTTCCTGAGATGCTTTCCATAATAATAATGATGTAATATTTGCATTTTTCTTATGAACATACAATGGAGTTTTCCAGAGGCTATATGATATTATAATAGCCTAAAGGCAGAAATATAAAGTGGTGCCACTCTTGTCACCAATTTTTGTTTTGGAAAAGATAGTTATTTTTCCATAAAATAATGGGTTTATTATTTCTAAATGGACTAATAAATATTTTTAAATTTCTTTTTTTCTTAAGATAATGATACTTGTATGTATAACCCACATAAATAAAAGTTCTTTGGAATCTCAATGGTTTTAATTTATTTTTTATTAGTTTGTATATGTTGCAATTTTTTATTATTGAATTATAATTGACACAATATTATATTAGTTGCAGATGTACAATATATAGATTTGACAATCCTATACTTTACTCCTCGCTTACCATGATACGTGCTGTCTCCATCTATCATCATATAATGTCATTATGATATTATTGACTATATTCCCTATGAGGTATTTTTCATCTCTGTGACTCATTTATTCTATAACTGGAAGTTGTACATCTTAATCCCCTTTATTTATTTCACCTATCCCTCCTATTGCAGCATTATTTATAATAGCCAAGATATGAAAGCAACCCAAGTGTCCATTGACATATATATATACATGTATATACATATTTTATTATATTGTATTATAATATTTTATTAGATTATAGTATATTATTTATTATGTAATATAATATACATTATATGTATAAATATATATAAAATATATAATGGAATATTACTCAGGCATAAAAAAGAATAAGATCTTGTCAGTGCTTTTTAAATATGTTGCATCAAAAAGCTGGAGAAGACTACATCTCCCATTTTTCTGAGTCTAGAAATGTGTCTTTCTACTAGTATCAATACTTGTGTTGTCCAATATGGTAGCCACTAGCCACGTGTCTTTAAATATGTTAATAAAAATTACATTAAAATTAAAAATTCAGTTCCTCAGTCACACTAATGATGTTTTAATTGCTCAATAACCACCCATGGGGAGTACTGACTACTGTATTGGACAGCACAGATCTAGAACATTTCCATCATTACAGAACATTCTGTTGGACAGTGCCATTAGGGGGCTTAAAGGCCATTCTTATCTCTTTCCTTTATTCATTTCTATTCCTGTGCTGTTTGCTCAACTCTGACAGTGAAGCACATTTAGATGTTTTATTAGTTCATAAAACATCTCATCCATCACCAGGGAAAGACAAGGGACCGGCTGTCCCCTAGGACATATGCCATGTACACAGATTGCTCTTTCAGAGGAAGAGGCAATGCCACCATGGGCAGACCTGTGCAGAGTGCTATGCAGCGAAACCTCGTTCATAGAAACTGCAGTGTTAGTGGTGTGTTTCTGCAGGTATGAAGTGCAATGTTCCCAAGTGCATCAGAGAGCCAGGATCTGAATCCTGGTTTGTGTAATTCTGGTCTGTGCTTTTTCATTTTGGATAAGATCACCCAACCAATACCTTTTGTCCTATATATATGGGCTGTTGAAAGACAATTTTAAAGACTGGTAAAAATCATGATTCTCGGACAAATATGAAATTTACATATGTTGAAGATTTTATTTAACCCATTGATTTTTTTAAAAGATTTTTTATTTATTCATTTATTTGAGAGAGAGAGAGAGAGAGAGATTACAAGCAGGCGGAGAGGCAGGCAGAGAGAGAGGGGGAAAGCAGGCCCCTCGCTGAGCAGAGAGCCCAATGCCGGGGCTCGATCCCAGGACCCTGAGATCATGACCCGAGCTGAAGGCAGAGGCTTAACCCACTGAGCCACCCAGGCACCCCTAACCCATTGATTATATGAGATCATGATCCAAGCCGAAGGCAGATGCTTAACTGACTAAGCCACCCAGGTGCCTCTTGCCTTTAACACAGTTTCTCAACTTTTTTTTTAAGTCACTGCCATGGGGAGCCTTTTTAGGCTCCACCCCCCCCAATTTCCTCCATTAAATTAAATACCACAGATACATTGTATATTTGTTTATACATTTTATACGAATATATGTGCTTTATCTACAAAATTTTTTTGCCCTTCTACTCCTCAAGAACCAGCTTTTTCCCCCTTGAAGTTGATATTGTTCTTGTTGAGAAAGCATGCTTTGAACAGATTGGGTTTGCTCTCTTCTCCTTCTCTTTCTTTCTGCATATGGGCTGGAAGACAGACTGCTGACTTCAACCAGGCAGGCAGAGAATTCGAGCAACAAGATGGAAGGAACCTGGGGGCTTAGGATCACAGAACAAAGCGAAGCCTATGTCTAGACAATTAATTGAGAAAAAAAAATACTCTGATCTTCTTTGAGCCATCTTATTTTGGGGCCATTGTTATACCAACTTAGCCTGCATTCTAACAATTATTCATCCCATTTTTTCAAAACTGCTTAGACATTTAAAAAATTTCTCTTATTTCCATGTCACCCAGGTGTGTTCAGCCTCATATGACTATATGAATGTTATTTACCCTTTGCTGTTTGCAAGCATCTTATGATTACCAGTACTACAAATTGTATAAATATTGGCATTATTTGATCCAAAATTTGGGCACCTCTAGGTGATATCGCATAGTCATTGAATGAACGAGTTACCGTGCTTTATTTCATTGCATATATTGCCAGTTTGTTGTAGTTTGTTTTGTTGGGGGTTTTCAACGATTAGTTTTATAGCAATAGAGTGTACTAAGAGAACACACTCCTCTAAATTCAGTTCCCTCATCTGTAAAATTGGTCTAATTGGTACCTACCTCACAGGGTTTGAGAATTAAATGAGATAATGGTAGTAAATTATTGAGCATATTGCCTGCTTCGTGCTAAGTGTTGGATGGTAATTACTATTATTACTATGAACACTAAGGTGGATTTCAGAAACTTGAAAAGACAATATTTAAGAGTTCTCAACACTTCAGTAAAATGGTAATATGAAAATTAAAACAGCAGAAGAGAAAGGAATAGGAGTCTAAGCAATTTTTTTTAAAGGAGAGAGAGAGAGAAGAGAGAGGTAGAGAGAGAATCATAAGCAGGCTCCATACCTGGCACAGCTCCATACCTGGCTTGATCTCACAAGACTGAGATCATGAACTGAGCGAAATTAAGTCAGGTGCTTAACCGACTGAGCCACCCAGGTGCCCCAGATACTGATACTTTTTAATAGTCATGTTTTGATTAATCTTTCTCTTTTTATTTTCCACATCTTAGCAGTATAATTTTATATTAGCAATGCAATTTATACAATCTTAACAGTCTGTAGCAAGATATATTACTATTCTTTTCTTCATGCTCACATTATATCATGTATAGATACACACATGAGTTTTTCTCTTTTATAGTGATTCATCTATTCGAACTTTCTATTACTTCTAATTCTGGAGTTAATTTTTATAATTTGTGATTTATACCTTGCTAAGAAGTCATTCATTTTCTTTGGGTTTTTAAATTTCTTGTCATGGAGTTGCATGTGATATTCTTTCACAGTTTACTAAAGCTCTTTTATTTTTCTTTGCTTATTTGTGACCCTACACATTTAATTCAACCCTCTTCATCCTTCTCCATTCTGCCAAAATTAGTTTTATTTTCTTGTTCTTTCAGAGAACAAGATTTTGTATTTATATATCCTTGCTATTATTTTTTAAAGTTACTCTTAAGTTTATTTGTATTAATTCCTGCTTCCTACTATTTTTTCATTTTTATCTTTTTCCCTTATTTTGAATAAATAATTCCTCTAAATTAAAAAAAAAACCCCATTTAATGAGGAAGTCATTTACAGCTTTAAAATTTCCCCAGAGGACTATTTTAGTTCCTAGAATGGTAGTTCATTGGTCAAAGATATTCTCCTTTTCATCATCTTTTAAATGGTTTGTAATTTCACTTCTGATTTCTTTGATACAAAGACTATTTAATAGTATGCTACTTTCCAAGTATTTATGGTTTTTTTTAAATCTTTTTATTATTTGGAATTTTATTGAATGATTAGAGAATATGACGTGTAAAATCTCTACTAGAGAATCTCTACTAGAATCTCTACTACTAATCTCTACAAGAATCTCTAAAATCACTTTTTTTTTTTTAATTTATTTGACAGACAGAGATCACAAGTAGGCAGACAGGCAGGCAGAGAGAGGGGAGGGGGAGAAGCAGACTCCCTGCTGAGCAGAGAGCCCGAAGTGGGGCTGGATCCCAGGACCCTGAGATCATGACCTGAGCCAAAGGCAGAGGCTTTAACCCACTGAGCCACCCAGGCGCCCCTAAAATCACTTCTTTAAAAGTGTTTTTATCCATTCACTTTTAAAAAAATTTTATTTATTTATTTATTTATTTATTTGATAGAGAGAGAGATCACAGGTAGGCAGAGAGAGGGAAGCAGGCTTCCTGCTGAGCAGAGAGCCCGACACAGGGCTCAACCCCAGGACCCTGAGATCATGACCTGAGCTGAAAGCAGAGGCTTTAACCCACTGAGCCTCCCAGGTACCCCTCTCCATTCACTCTTTATTTTAAGTGACAAAGTTGTAGGATGCCTGGTGGTTTAGTTGGTTAAATGTCCAACTCTTGATTCAGCTAAGGTTAGGATCTCAAGGTTGTAGGATCGAGCCCCACATGGGGTTCCACACTCAGTGAGGAGTCTGCTTCTCCCTTTCCATCTGTTTGCCATCCCATCTGCTTGTGCTCTCTCTTTCTCTCTGTCAAATAAGTAAGTCAAATTTTAAAAATGTTTTTAAATAAGAAAATAAAATAATAAATGACATAGTTCTTTCAGCATTTTTTAAAAAATATTTTATTTATTTATTTGATAGAGAGAGATCACAAGTAGGCAGAGAGGCAGGCAGAAAGAGAGGAAGGGAAGCAGGCCCCCTGCTGAGCAGAGAGCCCAATGCCTGGGTCGATCCCAGCTTCATGTCAACACACAAACGTGCACAAATCTACATTTCCAGTGTTGAAAGATTTGGAGGTTCTGAGAACACTGACATTACATTAGCACGTGGCTGCAAGAAGTTGGATTTGGGGAGCACCTGTCCCTTTTAGAGAGACTTGTGCTCTCCACTTAGACCATCCCCACCATTCCCTCTTACTCCCAATATCTAGGAGAAGTATTCATAGTCATTTATTGTTTTTACTAGTGCTGCCATTTGTCCCCTGTAGCTTTAAGAAGGAAAGGTTGTATATTTTAGATCCACTTGTCTTTCAAAAGTGGGGAAAGAAAAAGGCCCCCCTTTTTTTTTTTGAAGACCTTTTTGAAAATTTATTTGTAAGAGAGACAGAGAGAGAAAGAAAAAGAGCACAAGCATGGGGAGTGGCAGGCAGAAGGAGAAGCGGACTCCCCACTTAGCAGGGAGCCTGATGCAGGACTCCATCCCAGAACCCTGGGATCATGACTTGAGCTGAAAGAAGATGCTTAATTGGCTGAGCCAGCCAGGCATCCCCAAAGGGCCTTTTTATTATTAGAAAAAAAGAAAGAAGTGTGTGTGTGTGTAAGTAAAGAATTTTCCTGTGTTTTAATATATAAACAAAGTGTGTCTGTGTCAAAAGAAGGCAAATTAAGATGCCATTTAAAAATTTTTATTTTATTTAATTTTATTTATTTGTGAGAGAGAGCACACATGAGCAGGGAGGAAGAGTAGAAGGAGAAGCAGACTCCCCACTGAGCAGGGAGCCCAACATGGTGCTCTATCCAATGACCCTGGAATCATGACCTGAGCTGAAGGCAGGCGCTTAACTGACTGAGCCACACAGGTGCCCCTAAGATGTCATTTTAAAACCAACCCATGAGAGAATGTGGACTCTGAGGAGGGTTTTGGAGGGGAGGGGGGTGGGGTGTTTGGTGAGCCTGGTGGTCAGTATTGTGGAGGGCACGTACTGCATGGAGCACTGGTGTGGTGCATAAACAATGAATTTTGGAACACTGAAAAAAAATTAAATTAAAAAAAACCCCAACCCAACATAGTGAACAACATTACTAGTATTTAGAAAAGATATAACAGGGTTTGTTTTTGATGGGAATTAAATAAACACGTCACTATGATATGTATTTATTTATTTATTTTTGGTTTAAAAAAATTTTTTTTAGGATTTTATTTATTTATTTGACAGAGAGAGATCACAAGTAGGCAGAGAGGCAGGCAGAGAGAGAGAGGAGGAAGCAGACTTCCCACCAAGGAGAGAGCCTGATGCAGGGCTCCATCCCAGGACCCTGGGATCATGACCTGAGCTGAAGGCAGGGGCTTTAACCCTCTGAGCCACCTAGGCGCCCCGGTAAAAAAAATTTTAAATTCCTGGGTATCAATACCTTATATAGATGGTAAGTTTCCAAAGCAATGCCTTTTGAGTAGAGCAGAAATTATGTACCTCAAACAGAAAGATATGTAAAAAAAAAGTCAGTATTATTGGAACTACTGTCTCATAGCATCTTGAATAGCTGACTGAGAACTTAATGGCAGATTACATTTTAAATTTATTTTATTTTATTTTATTTTAAGATTTTATTTGTTTATTTGACAGAGATTACAAGTAGACAGAGAGGCAGGCAGAGAGAGAGAGAGGGAAGCAGGCTCCCTGCTGAGCAGAGAGCCCGATGCGGGACTCGATCCCAGGACCCTGGGATCATGACCTGAGCCGAAGGCAGTGGCTTAACCCACTGAGCCACCCAGGCACCCCAACATTTTAAATTTAAATTATTTATGGCATTTTCAATTTAAGCTCATGAAAACACATATATAGATAATATCACTCAGCAGCATCTGTGGTGTCTGAAAATTTTTTTAAAATTTTTATTTATTTATTTGTCAGAGATCATAAGTAGGCAGGCAGAGAGAGAGAGAGAGGAGGAAGCAGGCTTCCTGCAGAGCAGAGAGCCCAATGTGGGGCTCGATCCCAGGACCCTGGGATCATGACCTGAACCGAAGGCAGAGGCTTTAACCCACTGAGCCACCCAGGTGCCCCGGTGTCTGAAAATTTTAATGGGTGGAAGAACTTTTGGATATGTCACCCATGAGAAGGCCAGTATCAATGATTCATTTATGTGTATTAGAAAAATCTGTCAAAATTTAATGAAAAAAAGTTGAAAATATATTAACTTGATGATAGATAGTGCTCCTGGAATAATAAATAGTTTAGGTTAACATTGGATGTTTTGGTGATATGGTGAGAGGACAAGACATGAAATTAATAATATGTTTATTGCAGGGCACCTGGGTGGATCAGATTGTTAAGCCTCTGCCTTCAGCTCAGGTCATGATCTCAGGGTCCTGGGATCTAGTACGGCATCAGGCTCCCTGCTCAGGGGGGAGTCTGCTTCTCTCTCTACCCTTCCCCCTGCTCATGATCTCTGTTTCTCTCTCTCTTTCAAATAAATAAATGAATAAAATCTTTAAAAATTTGTTTATTGCGGACTTCAGTAGGAGTAATTTTAGTCCAAAAGCTTAAAAATGCAATGACTGTAGTAACTGTCACCACAAATTGGATACTGATTCTTGAACTTTAGGTGTTTCAAGGCTTTGCAGGACTTAGTTTGTACAACTCTAGTCTCCTAAATGCAGTTTAGGACTGAAAATGTTTTTTCAGTTGTTAAGAGAAATCAATTTGTACTCATTGTCCAAGAGAAAATCTTTGCCTCAGTTTACCAGTGAAGAATGGCTCAAGGATTTGGCTTTTTTGGCTAAATTACAGTTGAATCAGATACAAGTAGATACTGCAAATATGTGGTATTCACAGGATGTACCACATTTATATGATTCAGTCTTCCATTTTAGTAAATGTATGTTTTTTGGCAAACATTTGGTAAGGAATAATCTGGATCATTTTTATATGCTGAAGTTTCCAGCAATGAAAATTATAGTCTTAACTTAATTCCCTAAATGATGGAATTTAAGACTAAATTCTAAGGCAGGCTCTTTGATTTTATACTTTATGAAAATGAGCTAAGATTTCTCAATTAATAGCAATAATGTTAAGGGATAGCTACAAATGAAAGTATAAAAACTAAATATTATAACATTGGAGCAACAGAATTCCATAACTGCCTTTGAATTACCTTAAATTCAAAACTCACTATGCAGAAATTTCATTTTTGTTTGAGAGTGCCTGTGTTTAAAAGGAGTTGTTTTTTCTTATGAAACTCAATTTAAAAAAATATTGCTCTTAGGGGTACCTGGGTGGCTCAGTCAGTTAAACATCTGCCTTCAGCTCAGGTTGTGATCCAGGGTCCTGAGATTTGCAGGGAGTCTCCTTCTCCCTTTGCCTCTGCCCCCACACCTGCTTGTGCTCTGTCTCTCAAGTAAATAAATAAAATCTTAAAAAAAAATACTGCTCTTACTTTGAGGATTCAATGACGAATACCATATTACACATTGCATGCAATTCTAACTACATTGACATCTTGGTACAAGGGAAAGGGTGTCAGATTCTTGGTTTTAGGTCTGAGGTGCTGTGAGCTACAAGAAAACCTTAATAATTAAGTGTTCCTATTTTTTATTTTATTTATTTATTTTTAAAGATTTTATTTATTTATTTGACAGACAGAAATCACAAGTAGGCAGAGAGAGAGAGAGAGGAGAAAGCAGGCCCCCGCCGAGCAGAGAACCCGATGCGGGGCTCGATCCCAGGACCCTGGGATCATGACCCGAGCTGAAGGCAGAGGCCTTAACCCACTGAGCCACCCCGGTGCCCCAAGTGTTCCTATTTTTTAAATTTGTATTTGTCAGTTTGAAATTGATGATCTCTCCTGTCATAAATGCTTATATTATAGTATATGCCTAAATCATAGTTTGTTAAAAATAATGTTTGATTCTGTATCTAGTATTTGAATTTTCTTTGATTTCGAGCATTTCAGTTATTTATTATTACTCAATTCAATTATTTTCAATTCAGTATATTTAATTATTAATATATATTATCCAATTATTATGAGTTATGGGCTGGTTCCGTACAGGTATGTGAGTTTGTGACCCTTGCCTTCGGTGGAAGGTAAAATCTTAGCTATATTCTTGGGGAAGATGCCTATGAAAATATGGCAATCGCATCATTCTAATTAATTTTACACTGTTACCACTTTTCCTTACCTTAGACACTAAACATATTTTCATGGTGGTTTGTTTCATGGTGACAGTTTTAGGGAGTGAACCTGAAAAACTCCTGCCTATTTCTTTCAGTATCATAAGTACATACTAGCCAGCCCAGCATCATGTAACAAGACTTTTTTCCCTTCTCCCTACTCTCACCCTTGCAGAATATTCCATGAGAATTCCTTATGAAATCTTCAAGGCAAACCATTGAAAAATAACATCCGTGAAGTTTGATGGGATCAGAGGGTCTAACCAGACTCAGTTTAGACAAGTAATTGGGTTCAGGTGAGGAATCAGAGTCTGTGCTGTGTTTTGTAATAACTCCTGAGTTTCTTTGTTGCCTCATTGAAATTCTTTAGTTGGGGATCAGATGACGGCTGCTGCCTGTGAGAAGCTGCCTGGTACTCTCCTGTCCCTGGCAGTGCTACCCTCTCCCTGGCTCAGATGCAGCTATGGCTCTGCCCTCTCAATTGCTTGTTGTTTGTTGCCTTTTCATAGAATTATAGACCTTAAAGACTCTCTAGTAAAGCTTTTGACCACACACACTATTTATTTATTTATTTATTTATTTATGCTAAAGTTCTCAAACCAGCTCAAGGAAAGCAGAGAAAAAGAGAACAATGGAAATTTTTTAAAAAAGATTTTATTTATTTATTTGACAGAGATCACAAGTAGGCAGAGAGGCAGGCAGAGAGAGAAGAGGAAGCATGCTCCCTGCTGAGCAGAGAGCCTGATGTGGGGCTTGATCCAAAGACCCTGGGTTCATGACCTGAGCTGAAAGCAGAGGCTTTAACCCACCGAGCCACCCAACCGCCCCTGGAAAATGTTTTTCTAAATCCTAAATTATTGCTGGTACTGAACTGTCACTATGAATATATACTTTTTTCATCCAGAAAGTTCAATGTCTAGTTGGGTGTTTAAATTTTAATTTTGCTGAATGTTTAGGGGAAAAAAAACATATTTAAGAAATGACAGTATGGGGGTGCCTGGGTGGCTCAGTGGGTTAAAGCCTCTGCCTTTGGCTCAGGTCATGATCTCAGGGTCCTGGGATCCAGCCCTGCTTCGGGCTCTCTGCTCAGTGGGGAGCCTGCTTCCTCCTATCTCTCTGCCTGCCTCTCTACCTACTTGTGATCTCTGTCTGTCAAATAAATAAATAAAATCTTAAAAAAGAAAAAAAGAAAAGAAATGACAGTACGTGGGGGGAGAGAAGAATGGCAACTTACCACCCTTCCCATTTCTCCTCACTCCTTTTGATCCTTCTTTGGGGTCAGATAGAATTACACTTCAGAATACACTCTTCAGCAGTTCTCAAGTGTGGTCCCTGTGCCAGCAGTTCCCAGCATTGGGAATTTGTTGGAAATGCAAATTTTGGGGCCCCATACCAGACCTACAGGATGAGAAACTCTTGAGGAGTATGATGGGCAGCAACCTGTGTTTTAACAGACCTTTCAGATGATTCAAGTATACACTGGCATTTGAGAGCCGCTCTTCATATAACTTGAATTATGCCTGTGTTAGAATTGTATGTGGAAACCAATAAAAGTTTTCAAACTCCTGTAGTGTCTTCCTGCTTCCTTTTCATTGCATTGGGGTGGGAACCTGGATAAAGTATATATTGTGGGGAGCTGCAGACCTTTATCCCAGCTTTGTGGCCTTCTTGGTGGCTACCATCAAGGTAATTGCCTTGAATGACAGCTACTAATTGTAGAGGTCATGAGTGAGACGGATCCTTGTGCACTTCCAGAAGAAGTCAGAGTGGGCATCCCAAGAACTGTTGATTAAAGGGAAAGCTAGTTGTGAGACATGGTTACTTAATTATTCTCGTCTGGTTACTTAATATAAGTAAACTATTGGAGGAAAAAAAAAACATTGAGTATATGACTTTTTGTATTAAAACTGTGGTTCAATTTTTTTTATTATAGTAGAATGTATATAACATGAAATTTACCACTTTAAACATTTTTAAGTGTACATTTCAGTGGCATTAAGCATGTTTACCTTATTGGGCAACCATCACCACCATCCATCCCCAGAACTTTTCCATCATCCCAAACCGCATTCAGTACCTATTAAGCAATAACTACCCACTCCTCACTCTCCATAGCCCCACATAACCACTCTTCTGGCTTTCTCTATGAATTGACTATTTTAGGTTTCTCATACAATTTCTGTCCTTTTGTGGCTGGCATATTTCACCCAGCATAATGTCTTAAGATTCATCTATGTTGTAGCATGTGTCAGAATGTTATGCTTTTTAAAGGCTGAATGAAGTTTTGTTGTATGTATATACCACATTTTGCTTATCCATTTCCCTGACAGTTAATGCTTGGGTTTCTACCTTTTGGCTATTGTGAACAGTGATATACAAATACCTGGTCAAGTCTTTTGGATATGTACTTGGAAGTGGGATTGCTAGATCCTGTAGTAATTCTGTTTACTTTCTTGAGAAATTGCCATATTATTTTCCACAGTGACTGTACTATTCCCACTCACAATGCACAAATGTTCCAATTTTCCCATATCTTCACAAACACTTTTTAATTTTCAAGGTTTTTTAAAAAATAATGGTTATCTTAATGCATAAAAAGCCCATCTTTTTTTTTTTAAAGATTTTATTTATTTGACAGATTGAGAGAAATCACAAGTAGGCAGAGAGGCAGGCAGAGAGAGAGAGAGGAGGAAGCAGGCTCCCCACTGAGCAGAGAGCCCGACATGGGGCTTGATCCCAGGACCCTGGGATCATGACCTGAGCCAAAGGCAGAGGCTTTAACCCACTGAGCCACTCAGGCGCCCCTAAAAAGCACACTTTAATTGATTTGTGTTTCCCTAATTTCCTGTGCTTCTTGGTCATCTGTATTCTTCTTTGAAGAAATATCTATTTGTCTTTAGCCCATTGTTTTAATTGGGTGTTTTGTTTTTGAATTGTAGGAGCTCTTTATATATTCTGGATATTAGTACCTTTGCAAATATTTTCTCCCCTTCTGTGGGTTACCTTTTTATTTTGTTAATACTGTCTTTTGATGCACAAAAGTTTTTAATTTTGATAAAATCCTATCTATATGTTTCTTCTTTTGTTATCTGTGCACTGAATGTGTAGAACACTTAGGGAATTATTGTCATTTTATTTCTTTATTTTGAGATAGAGAGAGAATGGGGAGGGGGGAATTATTGGTATTTTAACAATTTTAACTCTTTCAATCTATTTAGTTGTTGAGTGTTTTTTTTTTTTTTAAATCAGGAAAGGATGTTGAATTTTGTCAAGTATTTTTTTCTACATCAATTGAGATTACCATGCTTTATTTCCCTTTAAAAAAAAGATTTATTTATTTATTTGATAGAGATCACAAGTAGGCAGAGAGGCAGGCAGAGAGAGAAGAGGAAGCAGGCTCCCTGCTGAGCAGAGAGCCTGATGCTGGGCTCTGGGATCATGACCTGAGTCGCAGGCAGAGGCTTTAACCCACTGAGCCACCCAGGTGCCCCTTTATTTCCCTTCTAATTCATTTTATGAAGCTAATATTACTCTGATACCAAAACAGGACAAATATAAAAAAAAGAGTACAGACTGATACCTCTCATAAATATAGATACAAAATCCTTAACAAAATATTGAAAAATAGATTAAGCAAGATATAAAAAGAATTATATACTGTAACCAAGTGGGGTGTTTTCTAGGGCTGTAAGACTGGTTTAGCATCTGAAAATTAGTCATAATAATTCACCATATTAATAAGGTAAAGGAGAAAAACCACATGATTATATTATTCAATGTAGAAAAAGCATTTGACAAAATTTAACATCCATTCATTTCATAATTAAAAACTCTCAAAAAATAAGAAGAGAGGAGAACTTTCTCAGCTTGGTAAAGAGCATCTACAAAAGCCTACAGATAAAATCATACTTAATGACGAAAGACTAAATGCTTTCTCTTTAAGATTGGGAACAGAACAGTGCTGGAAATTATTGCAGAAAATAAAAGGTATACAGATCAGCAAAGAAGAAACAAAACTGTCCCTGTTTGCATATGACATAATTGTCTTCATAGAAAATCTCAAGGAATCACCAGAAAAACTAGAACTAATACACAAGTTCAGCAAGGTTGCAGTATAAAAGAAAAACATACAAAAATCAGTTGTATTTCTAAATGCTATCAGTGAACACATGGATACTAAAATTTAAAATGTAATATCATTTAAAGTCACTTGAAAAATATGAAATACTTATGTGTATTTCTACCAAAAAAAGGTACAGGACTTGTATGCTGAAAACTATACAACACTGATGAAAGAAGTGAAGATGATCTAAATACTTCTTTGCAGAAAAATACTGTGGATTAGAAGATTCTACGTAGGGAACATATTGATTCTCCCCAGATTGAAATATAGGTTTAATGCAATTGCTATCAAAATCTCAATAATATTTTCTGTAGATATAAACAACATTATTCTAAAGTGTATATGGAAAAACAAAGTAACTAAAAGAGCTACAACAGTTTTAAAGAAGAGGAAGTCTTCTTTAAGACTTTGGGGAAGTCAGGCTATCTGATTTTAGGAGTTACTATATGTAGCCATAGTAATCAAGACTATGGTGTTGGTAGATTGATGGCACAGAATAGAGACCCCACACCCCAAAAAAGAATAGAGAACCCAGATGGATACCTACACAAATATGACTAACTGACTTCTTACAAAGATGCAAAAGCAATTCAATGGAGGAGAGAGCTATTTCAACAAATGGTGCTACAGAAATTGCATACCCACTGGGGAAAATATGAGTTAAACAATAGTTAACAAATGGTTAATAAAGAAAAACCAATCAAATTAGAAAATGGGCAAGAGAGGGATGCCAGGATGACCCAGCTGGTTGAGCATCTGACTCTTGATTTAGGTTCGGGTCATGATCACAGGGTTGTGAAATTGAGTCCCACATCATGGTCTACACTGAGCAGGAAGCCTTCTTAATATTCTCCCTCTCCTTCTATTACTACCCCCCCCAACTTGATCTCTCTCTCAAAAGAAAGAAAGAAGGAAAAAAAGAAAGAAATGGGCAAAGACACACTGAGTCATTTCAACAAAGAAGATAATACAGATAGTAAGTAAGCACATGAAGTAAATGTTCAACATCATTGCCATTAAAGAAGTGCAAATTAAAACCACAGTGGCGGGGGCTGCTGGGGTGGCTCAGTGGGTTAAGGCCTCTGCCTTTGGCTCAGGTCGTGATCCCAAGGCCCTGGTATTGAGCCCTGCATAGGGCTCTCTGCTCAGCAGGGAGCCTGCTTCCTCCTCTCTCTCTGCCTGCTTCTCTGCCTATTTGTGATCTCTGTCTGTCAAATAAGTAAATAAAATCTTTAAAAACAACAACAATAAACCACAGTGGGCTGTCACTATATAATCATCGGAATGGTTAAAATTTTTAAAATAGTGAAAACCCCAGATACTAACAAGGATGCTGAGAAGCTGGACCACTCATACTTCGCTGGTAGGAATGTAAAATGGCATAGTCACTCTGGAAAACAATTTGGCAGTTTCTTATAAAATTAACCATGCAATAACCATACAACCCCAACAGCACTTGGGCATTTATTTGTCTTAGAGAAATGAAGGCTTTTGTTCACACAGAAACCCTATGCCAATGTTCCAAGGAGCTGTATTTGTAATAACCAAAGACTGGAATCAGCCTACATGTTCTTCAAAGGGTGAATATTTAAACTAAAGTTTAAATAGGCACCTAGCTGGCTTATTTGGTAAGGGATATGACTCTTGATCTCAGGATTGTGAGTTCAAGTCCCACGATGGATGTAGAGATTAGTTTTTTAGTGTGTGTGTATGTGTGTGTGTGTATTTTATTTTATGAACATAAAATGAATTATTTGTTTCAGGAGTACAAGTCTACAATTCATCAGTCTTACACAATTCACAAGCACTCACCATAACACATACCCTCTCCAGTGTCCATCACCCAGCTACTCCATCCCTCCCCCATCCCTCCATTCCAGAAACCCTTAGTTTGTTTCCTTAAGAGTCTCTTATGGTCTGTCTCTCTTTCTGGTTTCATCCGGTTTAATTTTTCCCTCTCTTACCCCATGATCCTGTGTCTTATTTCTCAAATTCCACATATCAGTGATATCATATGACAATTGTCTTTCTCTGATTGACTTATTTTGCTTATCATAATACACTCTACTTCTATTCACTTTGTTGCAAATGGCAAGATTTCATTTTTCAATGGCTGCATAGTATTTCGTTGTATATATATACCACATCTTCTTTTCCATTCATCTGTTGATGGACAGCTAGGCCCTTTCCACAGTTTGGCTATTGTAGACATTTTTGTTATAAACATTGGGGTGCATGTGCCCCTTCTGATCACTACATTTGTATCTTTAGGGTAAATACCCAGCAGTGCAATTCCTGGGTCATAGGGTAGCCCTATTTTCAACTTTTTAAGGAACTTCCATACTGTTTTCTGGAGTGGCTGTACCAGCTTGCATTCCTACCAACAGTGTAAGAGGGTTTTCCTTTTTCCACATCCTCACCAACATCTGTCTTTCCTTGTTTGTTAATTTTAGCCATTCTGACTGGTGTGAGGTGGTATCTCATTGTGGTTTTGATTTGTAAGTCCCTGATGTCCAGTGATGTTGAGTACTTTTTCATTTATCTGTTGGCATTTGGATGTCTTCTTTGCAGAAATGTTGAGATTACTTTTTAAAAAATGTTAAACTGTGGTACATCCATACTATGGAATACCATTCAGCAATAAAAAGGACTGAATTATTGGTACATATAACAATCTAGGTGGATCTCCAGATGCTTATACTAAATGAAAAAATCCAATTCCAAAAGAAAACATGCCATCTGATTCCATTTATATAACATTCCTTAACTGACAAAATATAGAATTGTTGAGCAAATTAGGGTTGCCCCAGGCTATGGAAGGAGGTGAGTACAAGACAGAAATGGATGTGGGTATAAAAGTGTAATGGAAAAAAAAAAAGTGTAATGAAAGCATCCTTGTAGTGATGGAAATACTCTGTATCTAGATTGTATCAATGTCAATATCCTGGTTGTGAAATTGTGTTATAGTTCTACAAGATGTTGCCATTAGGATAAACTGGATACGGAATACGGGGGTCCTCTCAGTATTATTTCTTATGACTACCTATGGATCTACAATTATGAAAAGTTTAAGATTTTTCTAAGGGTGCCTAGGTGGTGCAGTTGGTCAGTTAAGTGTCTGACTCTTCATTTCAGTTTAGGTCCATGGTCCATGCAATCGAAGCCCACATGGGGCTTCTGGCTCAGTGGAGAGTCTGCTTTCCCTCCTCCCTTCCCCTGACTCATATGCGCACTCTCTCTCTAAAGTAAATAAATAAATCTTTAAAAAAATTTTTTCTATAAATGAATTAGCAAAATAGCAGGATACAAAGTCAACACACAAAAATCAACTGTATGTCTACATATAAACAATAAATGATCTGTAAAAGAAATGATAAAAACAGTTCCATTTACAATAGCATCAAAGACAATAAAATACTTAGGAATTCACTTAACCAAGGAGGTGAAAGACTTGTATAATGAGAACTACAAAATATTACTGAAAGAAATTAAAGAAGACTCAAACAAATAAATACATTTTTCATGTTTATGGATTGGAAGACTTCAAATTGTTAAGTGTCATGCTGCCCAAAATGATCTACACATCAATGCAGTCTCTATCAAAATGCCAATGATGTTTTTTGCACAAATAGAAAAACAAATCCTAAAATTCATGTGAAATCTCAAGGGATCCCAAGGAGCCAAAATAATCTTAAAAAAGAATAAAAATCTGGAGGATTCACACTTACAGATTTCAAAGGTTACTGCAAAGCTACAGGAATCAAAATAGTGTGCATTTGGGGCACCTGGGTGGCTCAGTCGGTTAAGCGACTGCCTTAGGCTGAGGTTGTGATCTCAGGGTCCTGGGATCGAGCTCTGCATCAGGCTCCCTGCTCAGTGGAGAGCCTGCTTCTCCCTCTATCTCTGTCTGCTGCTCTGTCTACTTGTGCTCTCTCTCTCTCTATCCCTCTGTCAAATAAATAACAAAAATCTTTTTAAAAAAATAGTGTGGATTTGGCATAAACACAAACATCTAGACCAATGGAATATAATAGAGAGCCTAGAAATAAACCTTCACATATGTGGTCAAATGATCTTTGACAAGAGTGCCAAGATAATTCAATGGACAGTAAGGACAGTATCTTCAACAAATGGTTTTGTAAAAACTGGATATCCACAATCAAAAGGATGAAGTTGTGCCCTTATGTAATACCATATACAAAAATTAAATCGAAATGGATCAAGGACCTAAATATAAGACCTAAAGCAAAAAAACTTAAATGAAAACTTACGACAAAGCTTTAAGACATTGGATTTGGCAAGGATTTCTTGGATATGATGCCGAAAGCACAGGTAACAGGAGAAAAATAGACAAATTGGATTTCATAAAGGTAAAAAATTTTGTGCCTCCAAAGACACTATCAACAGAGTAAAAAGGCAACCTACAGAATGGGAAAAATATATACAAATCAAATGTCTGATAAAGGACTAATACTTAAAATATATGTAAAACTAAAACTCAACAACAAGAAACAAATAATCTGATTCAAAAATGGGCAAAGGACTTAGATATTTTTTTCAAAGAAGTTATGTGAATGACCAATAAATACATGAAAAGATATTCAACATCACTAATCATTAGGGAAATATAAATCAAAATGCATTGAGATTCTATTTCACACCCATTAGGATGACTACAGTAAAAAGAAAAACCAAGAGAAAACAACAAATAGTGACAAGAATGCGGAGAAATTGGAACCCTTGTGCACAGTGGGAACGTGAACAGATATGGCTGCTGTGGAAAACAATATTGTCATTTAAAAAAAATTTTTTAAATTACCATATGACTGAGTGATTCTGCTTCTGGGTATATACCCAATTGAATTGAAAGCGAGGTCTAGAAGCGGTATTTGTAAACCCATGTTCATAGCAGCATTATTCACAGAAGCTAAAACACTTGGGAAGCAACCCAAGTGTCCATCAGCAGATGAAGGGATTAGCAAAATGAGATAGTCCTCAGCCTTAAAAAGGAAAGATTCTGCATATGCCACCACTTGGACAAACCTTGAGGACATTTTGCTAAGTGAAATAAGCCAATCACAAAATGACATATATTGTATGATTCCACTTACACGAGGTACATAGAGTAATAAAAATCACAAAGACAGAAAGTATAATGGTGATTGCCAAGGGCTGGGGGAGAGGAGAAAGGGAATTCTTGTTTAACAGGTATAGAGTTTCCATTCTACAAGATGAAAGAGCTATGGAGATGAATGGCGGTGATGGTTGCACACAATGTGAATGCATTTGTACCACTGAACTGTAACCTTAAAAATGGTTAAGACGGGGGACACATGGGTGGCTCAGTCGGTTAAGCAGCTGCCGTCAGCTCAGGTCATGATTCCGGGATCCTGGGATCCAGTCCCACATACGGCTCCTTGCTCAATAGAGAGTCTGCTTCTCCCTCTACCTGCTACTCCCCCTGCTTGTGCACGCGCTCTCTCTCTCTCTCTCTCTCTGACAAATAAATAAATAAATAAAATCTTTTTTTTAAAAAAATGGTTAAGACGGGAGGCACCTGGGTGGCTCAGTCTGTTAAGCATCCAATTCTTGATCTCAGCTCAGGTGTGGACCTTAGGATTCTGAGTTCAGGCCCTATGCAGGGCACCATGCTGGGTGTGGGGTCTACTTAAAAAGAAAATGGTTAAGATGGTAAAGTTTATGTTATGTGTATTTTACCACAATAAAAGAAAGAAAAAATTTCCTAAAGAAGACTTTATGCCCAGATGGCTTCGCTAAGGAATTCTTCCAAGCATTTAAGGAAAGAATAATACCAATGATTCACAAACCTTCCTCCCAAATAGAAAACAAAACAAGACCAAACCAAACCAGGAATACATCCCAACTAACAGGCCAGCATGACCCTGATACCAAAGCCTATCAATAATATTTTGAGAAGGTTAAATTACGCACATGTAAAACAAAGGAACAAGATGGGAACATTGCAACATAGCAGTATAATCTCAAATAAAACATTAGCAAACCAGATTTGGGGATATATAAAATATATAAAATGAATCACAAATCAGTATTCCGGTTAACACCAAGAAATGTTAAGCTGATTTAACGTTAGTTAGTTAATTAATTAATAATTATTTAATAAGTTGGTTTAACACCAATTAGTGTTACGCATGAACAGAGTACAAGAGAAAAATCTTATGACCATCTTGATAATCAGAAAGTGTATTTTATAACATTGAATATCTGTTGATGAAAAAGTTCTTGATAAATAAGAAATAGAACTTTGCTGATCCAATAAAAGTGATACACAAAAACAAACCCCTGCAACAAAACATCATACTTAACAGTGAAAGGTGAAAGATTTCCTTTTGAGATTGGGGTTAAAACAATAATGTCCACTACCCCCCTGTGTTCAGCATTGTCCTGGTGCTCCTAGCTTGTACAGTAAACAAGAAAAAAAAAACCTGCTAAACTATTCTAAAGATTGTGAAGGAAGAAATAAACTGTAATTGCCATCGATCAAATGATTGTGTAAATGTGTCAATGTGTAAATGATTGTGTATAGAAAATACTAAATCAGCTAGGGAGTTACTAAGTAAGTTCAGCAAGATTGCTGGATTCAAGGCAAGTATACAAAAATCAATTGCTTTTATATATTGCAACAACAAACAAAATTTTTTAAAAATACGGTATTTTCTAAAACATCAGGAATAGCAGACAGCTTCTCCTCTACTGCCCTGACAGCAGCTTCCTTGCAGTCTATTCAATAAACTTCTGTTGCCTTAAAAAAAAAAAGATACCAGAAATATTAAATACATCTAACATAATGTATATATATTATATGAATGCAAAAAGCCACAAAATATTATTGTGAGAAATTAAAGAACTTTTGGTTAAATGGAAGGATATATGGTGTTTAAGGATTGGAAGTTTCAGTATTGTAAAGATTTCACTTCTTACCAAACTGATCTATTGAGTCAATGTAATCCCAACCCAAAGTTCAATAAGTCTTTTTGAGAACTTGACTGATTTTAAAATGAACACGGAGGAGTGCCTGGATGACTCAGTTCATTAAGTGGCTAGCTCTTGATTTCTGCTCAGGTCACGATTTTGGGGTCCTAGGATTGAGCCCTATATTGGACTCTACGGTCAGCAGGGAGTGTGCTTGAGGAGTCCCTCTCTCTGTATCCCTCTGCAGCTCCCTCTGCTCTCTCTCATGTGTGCATGTTCTCTCTCTCTTTCTCTAAAATAAATGAATCAATCTTAAAAAAAAAAACACCCAAAAACAAAACAAAAAATGTACACGGAAATACAAAGGGCCAAAAAGTAGCCCAAACAATCTTCAATTGAGGAAGGACTAGCTGTGTTAGCTGTAAGTACTCATAAAAAGTTGCAGTTATGGGGCACCTGGGTGGCTCAGTCATTAGGCATCTGTCTTGGGTTCAGGTCTTGATCCCAGGCTCCTGGGATCAATTCCCGTGTTTGGCTCCCTGCTTGGGGTAAGCCTGCTTCTCCCTCTCCCTCTGCCTGCTACTCCCCCTGCTGTGCTCTCTCTCTCTCTCTATCTCTCTCTCTCTGTCAAGTAAGTAAATAAAATCTTAAAATAAATAAATAAAGCTGCAGTTGTTATGAAAGTGAAATATTAATGGAAAGATGGAAAAATTAACCAATAGAATTGAATAGAGAGCCCAGAAACAGACTCCCATATATCCAGACACTTGATACATGACAAAGTTGATGCTAAAGAGAAGAAAAAGAACTTGTTTAGTAAATAGTGCTGAAACAATCAGATATTATTTTTTAAAGGAAGAAATAAAGAGGGGCACTAGGTGACTCAGTTGGTTAAGCATATGCCTTCGGCTCAGGTCATTATCTGGGGTTCATGGATTGAGCCCCACATGGGGCTCCCTGCTCAGTGGGGAGCCTGCTTCTTCCTTTGCCTCCACCTGCCACTACCCCTGCTTGTGCTCCCTCTCACTCTTTCTCTGTCAAATGAATAAATTAACAACAACAAAAAAAAAACTTAAAGAAAGAATCAAAATTAAAAACCAAACCAAAATTTGACCCAAGTTCACAATACTTAAAAAAAAGTCCCAGGTGGATGGTAGTTTTTTTAAATTTAATTTAAAAAAATTTTTAAATTAAAAAAAATTTTTTATAAACATACAATGTATTATTAGCCCCTGGGTACAGATCTGTGAATCGCCAGGTTTACACACTTCACAGCACTTACCATAGCACATACCCTCCCCAATGTTCATAACCCCACCACCCTCTCCCTACCCCCCTCCCCCGGGTCACCTTCAGTTTGTTTTGTGACATTAAGAGTCTCTTACGGTTTGTCTCCCTCCCGATCGCATCTTGTTTCATTTATTCTTTTCCTACCCCCCAAACCTCCACGTTGCATCTCTACTTCCTTATATCAGGGAGATCATATGATAGTTGTCTTTCTCCGATTGACTTATTTTGCTAAGCATAATACCCTCTAGTTCCATCCACGTCATCGCAAATGGCAAGATTTCATTTCTTTTGATGGCTGCATAGTATTCCATTGTGTATATATACCACATCTTCTTTATCCATTCATCTGTTGATGGACTTCTAGGTTCTTTCCATAGTTTGGCTATTGTAGGCATTGCTGCTATAAACATTCGGGTGCACTGCCCCTTCAGATCACTACGTTTGTATCTTTAGGGTAAACACCCAGTAGTGCAATTGCTGGGTTGTAAGGTAGCTCTATTTTCAACTTTTTGAGGAACCTCCATGCTGTTTTCCAGAGTGGCTGCACCAGCTTGCATTCCCATCAACAGTGTAGGAGGGTTCCCCTTTCTCCGCTGGATGGTAGTTTTTTTGTTTTTGTTTTTTTTTAAAGATTTTATTTATTTATTTGACAGAGAGAGATCACAAGTAGATAGAGAGGCAGGCAGAGAGAGAGAGAGAGAGAGGGAAGCAGGCTCCCCGCCGAGCAGAGAGCCCGACATGGGACTCGATCCCAGGACCCTGAGATCATGACGCAAGCTGAAGGCAGCGGCTCAACCCACTGAGCCACCCAGGCACCCCTGGATGGTAGTTTTTAATGTGAACAGAAAAACAATAAAATTCCTGGATGACAGCATAGAGAAAATCTTCATAACCTTTGTATAATAAAAGACTTCCCCCCCCCAAATATGATGTAAATAATACAAATTATAAAGAGAAAGATAAATTGGACTACATTAAAATCAAAGTATTTTATTAATCAAAAGGCACCATTAAAGACAGTGTAAAAAAAAAAGTCACAGTGAGAGACATGCTGGTCTTTGGACAACTCTAGTGGAGAATACTAAACAATTAATATACAGAATACAGAAAGAAGGCTTACAAGTCAATAAGAAAATGGTAAACAACCCAAAAGAAAAATAGGCAAGAGATTTAAGTAGGACTTCAAAAAGGCAGCTACCCAAAATGGCCAGTACACGTGGGAAAAGGTGCTTAGTGTCTTTAGTGAGAAGTAAACCTACCTTTCCTTCCTTCCCCTTCCTTTCCTCCCTCCCTCCCTCCCTCCCTCCCTCCCTCCCTCTCTCCCTCCCTCTCCAGATTCAGAGCAACAATAAAAAGACATTACTCTTTACCAGGAATACTGTGGTAGTGGCCTCTCCCTGGTATCCTCACATCAACTCTTGCAAATCTTCAAGCCCTTCTGCTGAGTGAATGATAGCTGGCAATTATCAGCCAGAATAACCTTTTCAAAATATGCATTTCATTATGGTACTCTTTGGCTTAAATCCTTCCACAAAGACTGGTTAAGTAAATTCTAGGTATCTCCAGAAAATGAGGTATTCTGCCATCCTTTTAAAAAAATGAGGTCGAGGGACACCTGGGTGGCTCAGTTGGTTGAGCAGCTGCCCTCGGCTCAGGTCATGATCCCGGCGTCCTGGGATCGAGTCCCACATCGGGCTCCTTGCTCCGCGGGGAGCCTGCTTCTCCCTCTGACTCTTCCACTCTGTCTGCCTGTGCTCGCTCTCACTCACTCTCTCTCTGACAAATAAATAAATAAAATCTTTTAAAAAAAAATGAGGTCGAGCTCTTTGTACTAATATAAAATAATCTCAAAGAATTATTGTTAAGTCAAAAACAAGGCGCAGAACAGCATGTTTAAAAATGTTTAATAAAGGGTAGAGGAGGGCCCTGGCTGGCTCAGTCAGTCAGTTAAATGGCTAACTCTTGTTGATGTCCCCTCAGGTCATGATCTCTTAAGATTAACATGAAGGGTGCCTGGGTGGCTCAGTGGGTTAAGCCTCTGCCTTCGGCTCAGGTCATGATCTCAGGGTCCTGGGACCAAGCCCTGCATTGAGCTCTCTCATCGAGCTCAGCCTGCTTCCCGGCTCCTGCCTCTCTGACTACTTGTGATCTCTGTCTGTCAAATAAATAAATAAAATCTTTAAAAAAAAAAAAGATTAACATTAATTTTCTCTTCCTTTCCCTCTGCCATTCCCCACCCACATCCTCAGCCCTCTCTAAAAATAAAATAAAATAAAATAAAATAAAAATTGGCAGAGGAATAGATACAGTGGAATGTCATCACATATTCACTTAAGTTATTCAAAATCAACTAAAGCATATCAGTGAAAAGTAGAGAAATAATATTGCTAAACAAGGGCAGGGTACTAACCTGACCATTTTTCCCTCATTGTGATTATATGCTCCATCTTGTACCAGTCTATGGAAATAGCATCCAAATAATTTCAAGGGTTTTATTGACTATTTATAGAGAAGAATTACACATAATTCAGGCCAGCCAAGTGAACAGTAGTGGTTTTCTCAACAATCGCGTAGGACTATTTGTTTTAAGAGGGTGTCACCCACATTGCAGGACTTTTAATGTATTTGGCCCTCGAGCATGAAGTGCCAGGAGTTTCTGAGTTATTGGGTCAAACAAAGAACTACCCCTACACATCTTCAAACAGACGTGGTTGGGGCAGGGGTTGGCATCATGCTGTCTCAAGCCTTCTTGGGAACAGAAGAGGAGAAAAAGAAGAAATATAATGTCATAAGAAAGCTGAGTGAAGACGTAGAAGTCTTTAGGATTGGTTATACAGAAGTGTGTATGCTGTATTTGATTAAAGAATTTAAGTACTTGGGGCGCCTGGGTGGCTCAGTGGGTTAAGCCGCTGCCTTCAGCTCAGGTCATGATCTCAGAGTCCTGGGATCGAGTCCCGCATCGGGCTCTCTGCTCAGCGGGGAGCCTGCTTCCCTCTCTCTCTCTCTCTGGCTGCCTCTCCGTCTACTTGTGATTTCTCTCTGTCAAATTAATAAATAAAATCTTAAAAAAAAAGAATTTAAGGACTTTTCAAAGATTAGTTTGCCCATGAGTAAGGCAGAAAAGCAGGTAGAGTGGGGACCCTCGAGTTTTTTTTTTTTTTAAGATTTTATTTATTTATTTGACAGAGAGAAATCACAAGTAGATGGAGAGGCAGGCAGAGAGAGAGGAAGGGAAGCAGGCTCCCTGCTGAGCAGAGAGCCCAATGTGGGGCTTGATCCCAGAACCCTGAGATCATGACCTGAGCCGAAGGCAGCTGCTTAACCCAGTGAGCCACCCAGGCGCCCCGGGACCCTAGAGTTTTATCTGCCATTTAAGTTAGGCTCTCAGTTGCCAACACCAAGGAGCTGTCAGGAAATGACCATGTACCCAAGGGACTCATCAATCTGTCCCTGGGAGCCTCACTGTGAAGTATTCCCCTGGCATTTGCCTTATTTACCCAGTGCCAGCCTGTCCCTCCTCCCTTCCAGCAAAGGGGAAAGGGAAATACCCTTGAGGGGGCAGACCAGCCCTGAGGAAGAAAGGGAGTACTGACTAATTAAAGAGTTCTGATTTGATGCAGTGTGTTACTGGATTAGACCAAGGAGACCCAGAATGAATTTGGCATAAAGAATTGTCTTGCGGGCCGCCTGGGTGGCTCAGTGGGTTAAAGCCTCTGCCTTCAGCTCAGGTCATGATCTCAGGGTCCTGGGATTGAGCCCCACATTGGGCTCTCTGCTCAGCAGGGAGCCTACTTCCCCACTCTCTCTCTTCCTGCCTCTCTGCCTACTTGTGATCGCTGCCTGTCAAATAAATAAATAAAATCCTTAAAAAAAACACTGTCTTGCAACTGTTACAACTGTGAAAAGTCACAAAGACACCCCCCCATCCCCCATCCCCCATTCCCAGCATGGGCCTGCTGGGCCAGTTTTCCTCAACAAGGTTTTGGATTGTGCCCAGTTTTGGTTACCACACATTTAAAAAGATGTAGATAAATTTAGGAGTCCACAGAAGGTGATCAAAATGATCAAAAGCAGGCAAACTATCAGCCCTAAGATTGGCATTGACATTTTTTTCAGGAGCAGAGCCCAGCCCAGGGACGTTTGAAATTTTCAGTAGCAATATTGCAGAAGACCACGAGATGGCAGAAAAGCTCTAAAATGGCTTTTTTTTTTTTTTCTTTAAAGGTAGATTTGGGAGAGGCAGTATCAGATCAGATGTTCCCTGATGAAAACAAGGACAAGAAAATTAAACAATGTCTGTATTTCAAAGCTTATATGATCAAAATACTCGCTTTGGCAAGTTTTTGCAACACTTGCTTATAAGATGAATAAGGTCTGAGGATCTAATGTAAAATATGGTGACTATAATTAATAACACTGTATTGTATAATCGAAATTTGCCAGGAGTATAACTTAAATGTTCTCATGAGAAAATAAATATATGTAGGGCACCAGGTGGCTCAGTCGGTTAAGTGGCTGCCTTCGGCTCAGGTCGTGATCCCAGGGTTCTGGGATTGAGTCCCAAGTTGGGCTTCTTGCTCAGCAGGGAGCCTGCTTCTCTCTCTCTCTATTTCTCTCTCTCTCTCTGGCTCTGCCTGCTGCTCTGCCTACTTGTACTCCCTCTCTCTCTCAAATAAATAAATAAAATCTTTAAAATATACATATATATGTTAAAAAGTATATATAGGTGTGTATGTATCCTGTGTGTGTATAGTTAATTATTAACACATCCATCTCACACACACACACACACACACATACACAAAGCCACATGTTAAGATGTCAGTATCACAAGAATACCGACTCAGCCAGGGACACTGTGTAACTGCTTGGGACAGAACCCATTTACCAAGCTGCACTGGACATGCCGCACAGCAAAAAATAAACCTGTTGTGTTAATCTAAAAAATAAAATAAAATAAAATAAATATAGTGACAGATAACCAGATGGAAGAAATCCTTTCACAATTTCTATGTATATCAAATCATCATGATGTAGAAATATCTTACAATTTTATTTGTAATAAAAATAAAGTTCTAACTAGAATTCAAATAAAAAATTGAAAAGAAAAAAGCTAAAAAATAATAAAGCTGAAAAAAAAGAAAAAAAAGAGCAATTCTGGTAGATGAGTTAAGGATTTCTCAGTCAGATGTATCAGATACTTAATAGGCAACCAATATTGCCTCCTTACTTTTCTGCCGTCTTCTTTTTTTTTTTTTTTTTTTTGACCTCTGTTCTGTCTCCTTCCGTCAAGACATCTTCATATGAGGAAAGCAATATAATGTGATTAAGGGTGTGGGTTACCGAGCCCTACTGTCTGAGTATACATAGAGGCCACCAGTTATTAACTATGTGACATTCAGCAAATGATTTTACTCTGGGCCTTGGTTCCTTTTTCCATGGAATGGGGAACATCATACTGTCCACTTCATCAAATTATTCTCAGGATTAAATAAATTGATGTGTGTAAAAGCTCTCAGAACAATGCCTGGCAGATAAAAAATGTTAAATTTTTATGGAATTAAAGTTTCAATTTTTTTTCTATTAATTTACAGAATTATGGGGTGCCTGGGTGGCTCAGTGGTTTGGGCTGCTGTCTTTGGCTCGGGTCATGATCTCAGGGTCCTGGGATCGAGCCCCACATCGGGCTCTCTGCTCCGCAGGAAGCCTGCTTCCCTCTCTCTCTCTCTCTCTGCCTGCCTCTCTGCCTACTTGTGATCTCTGTCTGTCAAATAAATGAATTAAATCTTTTAAAAAAAAAAGAATTTACAGAATTACCTTGTTTTCATTTGTTAAGCAGATGAGTGAACTGTTTGAGGATTTTCTCTTGTAAAAAAACAAACAAAAAACAAAAAAAAAACCCCAAAAACATCCAAATCAAATTTAGGTGTTTTTGTTTTTGTTTTAAAGATTTTATTTATTTATTTGCCAGAGACAGAGGGAGAGAGAGAGAGCGAGCGAGCACAGGCAGACAAAGAGGCAGGCAGAGGCAGAGGGAGAAGCAGGCTCCCCGCTGAGCAAGGAGCCCAATGTGGGATTCGATCCCTGGGATTCGATCCCAGGACCCCGAGATCACGACCCGAGCCGAAGGTAGCTGCTCAACCAACTGAGCCACCCAGGCGTCCCAAATTTAGGTGTTTTTGTTAGAGATGGTATTTCATAAACTTTTTTTCTGTCAGGCATGTTTTCCTATTTCCCACCCTTAGATTAGTCACTGAAAAGACTATGACAGGGACTGTATTTATTTATACAGTGGATTTTTTATTAAAGGTTGTAGGGTTATTATATTCCCAGTAGTGAAATAGGAAAAAAACCCCAAAAACCCAGAAATAAGAAAAAAAAAAGCAGGATAGGTTTTTTAATTTTTTAGATATTTTCTGTCTGAATAGAAAAAAGACCTTTTCAATAATCTGGGAGCTTTTATTTTTTTATTTTTTTAAAAAGATTTTATTTATTTGACAAAGAAAGACTGCGAGAGAGGAAACAAAAGCAGGCGGAGTGGAGAGAGAGAAGCAGGCCTCCCATTGAGCCCGGAGCCTGATGTGGGACTCAATCCCAGGCTCCTGGGATCATGACCTGAGCCGAAGGCAGATGCTTAATGACTGAGCCAGGCGCCCCTCAATAATCCGGAAGCTTTTGTTTTAAAGCTTTACTGTGCTTTACTTATTTAACCCTTTGAGGATCATATTAAAACTATCTACTGAGGAAATCTGACACTTGTACATTCACTCTTCAGAAAAGAACACTTCTGGGGCTCCTTGCTGGCTCAGTCAGTTAAGCATCTGCCTTTGGCTCAGGTCATGGGATCAAGCTCAAGGTCCGGCTTTCTGCTTGGTGGGGAGCCTGCTTCTCCCTCTCCCTCTGCTTGCTTGTTCAAGTTCTCTCTCTCTGTCAAACAAATAAATAAAATCTTTGAAAAAAAACTTTGTAGGTAAAAATACTTAAAGTATCCAAAAGATATTGTGTAATTCAAATTGTTTTAAATATAAAACTTATTTTACTCTAATGTGGGACTTAGCTCACAACCCTGAGATCATGACCTGAGCTGAGATCAAGAGTTGAACACTTAACCGACCAAGTCACCTAGGCGCCGCCCTCAGTTAACTTCTAAAAGTTGAGGAGGAAGATGTCTTTTTCTTAGGTTTCTGCAATGTTACTGTTCCTTGTCCTTTTTTCTTTCCATGAATACTACTTAATCTCTTTTATTGGTTTGTCTTTGTCTGCTTTACAGTGTTGGTGTGCATAAAATCCTGTCCTTGGCCCCCTGAGAGCTGCATGGTTGACTCCTTCACCTCCTTCTGGCCTTTATTGAATTGTGAGGCCTTCTTAGTTCATCCCTTTTGTTTGTTTATTAATTTTTTTAAATATTAAATACTTTCTACATTCAACGTGGGGTACCAGTTTACAATCCCAAGATCAAAAGTTGCACGCTCTACTGACTGAACTAGCCAGGAGTCCCCAAGTCTTCCCCTTTAAAATCTGATGGTCCTCTTTCCCACTCCCTATCCCCCTTCCCTGCTTCATTTTTCTCCAGAGCCCTTATCAACACTGCCTTTCTCCACCGAGGCTAACTCCACAAGGACAGAGACTTTGTATGTCTTGTTCACTGTTGTATCCCTAGCGATTAGAGGGTAACTAGTATGCACTAGACTTTAATAAATATTCATTGACTGAACAGAATGAATCTCATTGAGGTCTCATTTTCGCTGTTGTTAGTGAGATTGAGCAGGTTTCTGTTGGCTATTTATACTAACCCCCTCGGTGAAATGCCTCACCATATCTTTTGTTCATTTTTCTATTGGGTTGTTTAACATTTGTTTGACTTTCAGGAGTTCTTTATAAATCCAGATTGTAAGCCTTTGTTAATTACTTATAAAATAAATACGCTTACACGTTGTGACTTAATTTCTAACTTTTTAAAAACTATTGATATCTTTTAATAAACAGTTTTTAATCTTAATGAAGTTCATTAATATTTCCTTTTATGGTTTGTGTTGTTTGACTGTTGTGTAAGGAATTCTTTCCTATCGCGAGGGCATAAAAGCCTTTACCTATGTTTTTCTGTAAAAGTTTTAAGGCTTTGCTTTTTTTTTTTTTTTTTAAAGATTTTATTTATCAGAGAGAGAGAGAGCAAGCACAGGCAGACAGAGTGCAAGGCAGAGTCAGAGGGAGAAGCAGGCTCCCTGTGGAGCAAGGAGCCTGATGTGGGACTCGATCCCAGGACGCTGGGATCATGACCTGAGCCCAAGGCAGCTGCTTAACCAACTGAGCCACCCAGGCATCCCAAGGATTTGCTTTTCACTTTCAAGTATTTAATGTACCTGAATGGGTTTGGGGGCATGTTGTGAGGTAGGAGTCCATTTGTTTTTTCCATTTGAAAAGCCATCGTTTCCCCTGCTGATCTGCATGCCACATAAGTATAAATTGATATATAAATCTATATATACATTCTATTTATATTTCCATAGTTTCTATAAATGCTTAGTTCTTTTTCTGGGCTCTCTTTTTTTTGTCTTATTAATTTTTTGTTTATTCCTGCATAATGCTACATTTTCTTGTTTTTTCATATTATTAATTTTTTAGAATTAAAATTAGTTTTTATTGTTCTGATTCTAAAAATATGCATTTTTTTCTTTCCCAATATTTATTCTGAAAATGGATCTTTATTTTTTTATATTCCCTTTTTTCCCATTTTTTAATTAATTTTTTTTAATAAACATAAACATAAAATGTATTTTTATCCCCAGGGGTAAAGGTCTGTGAATCGCCAGGTTTACACACTTCACAGAACTCACTATAGCACATACCCTCCCCAATGTCCATAACCCCACTCATATTATTAATTTTTAATACCTCTTAATATCTGGTGGGACAATTCTCCCCTTATTCTTCTTCCTTAGGAGAGTCCTGAGAATGCTTGGCTCCTCATTCTTCCATATAGATTTTAGAACTAGTATATCAGATTGTAAAAAAATGTGCAGTTGAGATTTTGGTTGAAATTCAGGTGAATTTATACATGTCTTTAGGGCAAAATTTCTGTATATACAGTATTGAATGTTACTTACTATCTGTGAACTTAATATATAGCTTACACTACTTTAATGTTCTTTATATCTTTCTTTAGATGTTCTTTAATATCTTTCAGTAAAGTTTTATTATTTTGTCCACATGGAATCCTGAAATGTAGAGTCACATGCTCTATCAACTGAGCCAACCAGGCCCCCCTGTTAAACTATCATATTAATTCTAGAGATTTATCTGTAGATTCCTTGGAGTTCTCTATGTGCATAGTCATGGCATCTTCAAAGAGTTATAATTCTATTTCTTTTTAATATTTATACCATTTTTGTTGGTCTTAACTCACTAGCTAGGACTTCCAGTGTAAGGCCAAGAAAAAGCAGGAGTAATGGGTATAGTGGGTTGAATACTGTCCCTCAAAATTCATGACCACAGGTAACTTTAGAATGTGACCTTTTTTGGAAATTGGGTTTTTGCAGCCATAACTAAGGAATGAGATGAGATTGGACTGGATTAGGGTGGGTCCTAAATCTAATGATGAAGGCCTTCTGAGAACCTGGGGGCTGGGAGGAGAGACATGTCACTTTCTTCCTCCAAGCTTTCAGAAGGAACCGGTCCTGCTAACACCTTGCTTTTGGACCTCTAGCCTCCAGAAATACAAGAATAAATTCTGTCATTTTAAAGCCACCCAATTTTTGGTTTTTATCCCAGCCTTGGGGAACAAATGCCTTTTATCTTTTTCCAGACATTACCACCTTATTTACTTATTTCGTTTCTCTCTTCCTGTTAGCTTTAAGCTTGAGAGAACTTCTTTTTATGTTACGGTCTTTAAAAAAATGATTTTGAATAGGCAATGTAAATGGTTCAAATTTAAAAGGTAATAAAGGATATGCTCTAGCTACCCACTCTACACAGTGTTCTGCCTCTTACTTTTCACTAAGTATAGCTCAGTGATCATCCCTGATCATTATACAGATTCCTTGCTCAGTTTTATAACTTGGTAGTATTCTTTTTAAAGATTTTATTTATTTATTTGAGAGAGAGAGTACAAACAGGGGGAGGAGCAGAGGCAGAGGGAGAATCAGACTCCCTGTGTGGGGCTCCATCCCAGGACCCTGGGGTCATGACCTGAGCTGAAGGTAGATATTTAATTGACTGAGCCACCAAGGCACCCCCCCTTTTTTTTTAAGATTTTATTTACTTAGTGTTATTTTTAGTGGTTGGATGTACCATTGTTTAACTATTCCTTACTGATGGATATTTAAGATGTTCCAATGTTTTGTTATTACAAGTAGTATTCAGTGAATAATCTGGTATGTTTGTATAATTATGAGTACATCTGTAGGATAAAAACTTAGTAGTGGTATTGCTGTTTCAAAGAGCACGTGTTTTAAATTTGACTGGATATTTGCCAAATTGCCTTCCATAAAGATCACAGCAATTTACATTTTACATAGGAATATGCTGAGCACCCACACGCTAACCAACATAGCAATACTTTTTGATCTATGCTAATGTGATGGAGGGAAAGTAGTATTCTTATGTAGTTTCAATTTACTTTTTTTTTTGAGTTAAGTTGAGTATCATTGCATGTTTAATAGCCCCCCCCCCTTTTTTTAAAGATTTTTACTCTTTTATTTGACAGAGATCACAAGTGGGCAGAGAGGCAGGCAGAGAGAGAGAGAGAGAGAGAGGAGGAAGCAGGGTCCCTGCTGAGCAGAGAGCCGGATGTGGGGCTTGATCCCAGGACCCTGGGATCATGACCTGAGCCAAAGGCAGAGGCTTTAACCCACTGAGCCCCCCAGGTGCCCTTTAATAGCCCTTTGTACTTCTTTTGTTGTCATATCTTTTGTCCATTTTACTATTGAGCTCTTTTTCCTTTTTGATGTATAGGTCCTAGATAGGGGAAGTAGTCCTTTGTAATGAGAGTTATAAAAATTTTCCTAGATATATTTACTTTAGTAATAAAATATTTGAGAAGTATTTTAAAATTCCTTTAACTATGTTTTTGATACTTACTGATTTTATAATTGATTGATTTTGTAAATAGTTTCTCCTCATGGTGCTAGTGTGTAGTTGTGATAGGTGCCAAGGGTGCCAGACCAGAAAAAAAATACAAATTCAGTACGTTCAAGGATTGTATTTTCAAAGAATCCTTAAGTGACTTTGGCAATCTTTAGTCAAAACTTGAGGGCTCTTAATATAATCTTTGTGTAACCCTGACTTAATAAGAAGTACTTTCTCCTTTTTTTTCTCAAAGAGTTGTCAACATCTTTTTTTAAATAAGTGTGGGGGGAAAAGACCACTTCACAGAATGATCTTATTATTTTTTTTAAAGATTTTATTTATTTATTTGACAGACAGAGATCACAAGTAGGCAGAGAGGCAGGCAGAGAGAGAGGAAGGGAAGCAGGCTCCCTGCTGAGCAGAGAGCCCAACTCGGGGCTTGATCCTAGGACTCTGGGATCATGACCTGAGCCGAAGGCAGAGGCTTTAACCCACTGAGCCTCCCAAGTGCCCCCAGAATGATCTTTTAAAAATGAAGATATTTATAAGCAAAAGAAAAAACATCAATATACATCCTAGGTTTCAAGTAAAGTTTTAAATCTGAGAGCTGTATCTTCGTGTGCACATAAATTTTATAAAGTTCGTTTTGGCTTAAGGAAAAAACTGTGGTCATTTAAAAAAAAAAAAGTAGAAATAAAAATGAGCAGGGAAAAAAACTCTCCCAGTATTTCCCACTGTTAACACCGGGCTTTTGATGGCATCTACTTCATATACTGCATATATGTATACTTTTCTATTTCAAAGTGGGAACGTATGACAAATACTTTAAACTTTTTCAGTAAACATTATAATCTAAAAAACTAAATTGTTGAGTGGTATTCTATTATGTGGATATAAAGCAATTGTGTAGTTTTCCCTCAGTTATTTCCACAAGCTCATCCTTTCCTTCATAGTCATTAAATATTGCCTATTCTCAACACTTGGCCTTAACCATCTTCTCATTCAGTATTATCTTCCCAGGTAATCTCAATGGCTCACAGCTTCAGTTATTAGATACCTGCCAGGGATTTCTAAATTTACATCTCATAAGCCTCTTTGGAGACCTACGCTAGATATTTCATTGTCTATTTAGCATTTCTACTTGTGTCAAAGACACGCCAAACTCTACATATCCAAGCTAGATAGAAGTCAAGAGCCCTCCTTGTCCCCCAAACCTGGCAGTCTTCCAGTGTTGCCTAGCTAAGTGAATGGCAGGATCATCTGTCCCACTGAATAAGCGATCAACTTAGGTATCACCATTGACACATCTCTCACCTCTCCCACTTATCTACTGTATTACCAAATTATACCAAATAATTTATTCCTCCTAAATATGTTGTCTTCCCATTTCCTATTATCTCCACTGCCAACATTTTAGTCTATGCTATAATTCTTGGCCAAAATAATTGGTTTCCTGCATCCAATCAGACTCCATCTTATAAATTCTCTACACCAATGCTTCTCAAAGTATCTGTGGTGAAGGACCAATTTTTAAAAATTTTTAATATCACAGACCAATATTTTTGTGAAATGTAATAAAAATAAGTTATTGGAAAAAATGAAATTAAAAACCTGAATATATACAAAATACAGCCATGCATTGTTATTAAATTTAAGATATAAAACTGCTGCATTAAATTGGTATAAAATTTCTGTGGTGCCTAAATGGGGTGTCTCTTGATACAGTGGAGGCCCCCAAATGTGGGGCAGCAATTGGGTAGAAGCAGTGAAAGAATTCATCTGAACAGCAGAACAAAGGAGACAGAAGTTTATTGACTACACCACAAAGGAGTGATAGGTGGAACAGGAGAGGAGATGCTGTTGGCCAGGAGGCGGTGGGTGGGGGTTGTTTTTAAAGTGGGAAGAGGAAAAGGTATGGTGACACACGGAATCTTCTTGGGAGCTGTGCCTGGTTGTAAGGAGCCCATTGGTCAGTCAGGGCCTAGGGATAGTTTGAGGTGGGCACCCAATGAGTCCATCTATACCCAGCCAGTTGGTGGCTGTGGCCCTTTCTGCATTCTGTCGCTCTAGCCTGTTTGCCTGAAAGCAGCCTCTGCAGTTTCTGAACACTCTCCATTTTTGCCCTTAATGTGATGTATACTGTTGTATATTTAGTGCTTATCAGAATGGCTAGCATACAGATAACACTTAATAAATATTTGTGAAATGAAAAATATAATGTTGGCAATTTGAGGACATTCGAGTTGTTTTCAGTGGTGGCCATTTTAAGGATTTTTATTATGTATTAATTTATGAGAGAGAGAGAGAGAGAGCAAAGAGGGAGAGAGAGAAGCAGACTCCCCACTGAGCAGAGAGCCTGATGTTGGGGCACGAGCCTGAGGCTTAATCCCAGGACGGAGATCATGACCTGAGCCACTTAGGGACTCCCAGTGGTAGCCATTTTAAATACCACATGACTGTATCTGTAATTAAGACTATTTCTTTAGGGGCTCCTGGGTGGCTCAGTCAGTTAAGCATCTGCCTTTGGCTTGGGTCATGATCTGGGAGTCCTGGGATCAAGCCCCGCATTGGGCTCCCCCCATTCAGCAGGGGTTCTGCTTTTCCCTCTCCCTCTTCCCGTGCTCATGTGCTCTCTTTCTCTCACTCTCTCAAATAAATAAATAAAAATCTTAAAAATGAAAGATTTTATTTCTCTAGGATTGATTCCTAGATATAGAATTGCCATATTCAGAGTAAAGACATTTTTTTTTAAAGGTTTCTGTTAAGCCAGATCAACTTCCAGAAAGACTGTTCCCATCAACATTGAATGTGAATACTCATTTCTGTTCTTTCAGAATAGGCCTCTTTGTTAAGCTCCTTCACTCAATTTAACTGTTTTAGTCTTCGCCTCTGTCTTGGGGCATTTCTGAGGTGGGGAGGCACTGCTTATCTTCCCCTTGTCCCCAGTGTGCATTTCAGCTGGCTCATTTATGATGTGATATTCACCTCTGTCCAACCTAGAATTGGTTTGGGTGAGGCAGGAGGAGGTAAGAGGGACATTGGTTCTTCAGGCTTTACCAGTTCTTTGGGTCTTCCTAGACCCTGATCAGATCTTCCATTGTGTCTCCTTTGCATTAGCTTGAAGCAGATTATTGGCTTTTGTAACCTACTAAGATTAGTAATTTTATGACCCACATCCATTTTGAGATCACTGTCTCTGGGCAATAAAGAGATTTCTTTGCAAGGCTCTAGGGTATTTTTTTTTTTTTTAATTTGTTTTCAGATGGACCATTTTGACTGAAACTTATTCTTTCTAATTTTTTTTTCTTTTGCTGTATGGTTCTTCATATTTTTTTTTTTAGATTTTTAAAAATTTTATTTGATAGAGAGCAAGTATGAGAGTGAGCACAAGTAAATAGAGCAGCAGGCAAAGGGAAAGGAGAAGCAGACTCCCTGCTGAGCAGAGAGCCCAATGCAGGGCTTGATCCCAGGATCCTGGGATCAGGTCCCAAGCTGAAAGCAGGTGACAAACCAACAGAGCCACCCTGTTGCCTGGTTCTTTGTATTTTAACTCAAGTATAGATTTGTGTAACCATTGCCATAATCAGAATAAAGAATACTTTTATCATTCCAAAACACCCTTTATAGTCACACTTTCCCTTCAACTATAACTCCTGACAACTACTGATCTACTCTCCATCACTACAGTTTTGTGGTTCTGATAATGTTATATAAATGGAATCACATAGAATGTAACCTTTGATCAGATTCTTTCACCCAGCATGTTTCAAAATTTATTGAAGCAGTAGCATGTTTCGGTAATGTGTTCCTTTTTAAAAGATGTGTTTCTTTTTACTACTGACTAAGGTTCATTGTATCAATGTATCCAAATTTGTTTATCCATTTACCCTTCAGGGATGTTTGGTTGTGTCCAGTTTGGGGCTATTACAAATAAACCTACTCTTAACATCTGTGTATAGGTTTTTCGTGTCAGGGTAAGTTTTTGTTACTCTAGGTTAGATTCTCAGAAGTGAGATTGTAGGGCTATATAGAAAATTCTTGTTTAGCTTTAAAAAAAAAGTGCATTTCTAGAATGGCTGTACCATTCATTTTAGATTTGCACCAGCAATGTATCATATTACCTTACTGCCTTTGCCACAGCTAATTAAATTAGGGATAAGTGCCTTAGCTAAAAGAGACATTATATTAGCCAGACCAGTGACTTATGAATGAACTAGTATGAGAACTCTGCCAAAAAGGGGACCAGGGGACTCACACAAATCCGAATTGAAAACTCGCAGAAAAAAGAGAAGCAGAAGCCAAGGTTAGAGGAGAAGCAGAAACCTAGAAATACAGAGTCATCTGCATGGTAGACTTATTTAAGTAGGGTACAACCCTTGCCTATTTCAGAGGGAATGAGGAGATGACAAAGTCTGCAGTGCTGCTGTTGGGTCACGAGTGATGAAAAGTTCATATTCTATTGCTCTTTGAGACCTGGCTTTTGAAAGGCTGAACTGGAGACTCTACTTTTTTTTTCTGTGTAGCTTTAAAATAAAGTCTCATAAATTATAGACAGAACATTTAATATAAAAGCTTTATTGGGATATAATTCATATATCATACAGCTCACCCACTGAAAGCGTACCATTCGGTGGTTTATAGCATATTCACAGAGTTCTACACTGCCCTCACTGGAATAAATATTAGAAACATTTTCATCACTTTAAAAAGAAAATCCATACCCCTAGCCAAAGAAATTTTCTTATCATGGGGACCAGCTGCAGTTCCTGACTATTCCTGAGTAACATGTTTCCAGTCCCTGCAAGTCCCTGAAAGTATTCAAACAAAATAATCATAGCTTATTGCAGGAGCCAGGTATCAAACCCACCCTATTGATAGTACAAAGCCTATCTCCCACATGTGGTTGTTCACGTTGTTTCTAAGTATGACTCTCACAGGACCCTAAGTGATGTCCTCCTTCCCCAGGTTGTAATTATACGTGACAATAAACTGCTAACAATCTCATATTTTCAGCATTGTGTGTCATGTGTTCATCCATGCCAGTGATCCCAGAGTGGGAATCCCGCTGTCACTAATGGGGTGATTAGTAAGAAACTAAAACAAGGTGTTTAATAGCAGATTTGAGCAGGCAGAAGAAAGAAACCAACACACTTGAAAATAGTTAATTGAGGGCACCTGGGTGTCTCACTCCGTTAAGTGTCTGCCTTTGGCTCAGGTCATGATTCTGGGGTCCTGGGATTGAACCCCACATTGGGCTCCCAGCTCAGCAGGGAGTCTGCTTCTCCCTCTCCCTCTGCCTCTCCCTCTCCTCGTGTTCTCTCCTTCTCTCCCAAATGAATAAATAAAATCTTGGGAAAAAAAAACCCAAAGAGATCCACATGAGGCACAATATAGTCAAATTGTTAGAAGACCAAGAATCTTGACGGTAGGAAGAGAGAAGGGACTTATCTTGCACAAGAGAGCCCCAGTAACAGTGACAACTGATTTCTCTCCAGAAGTCATGTTGGCCAGAAGACAATGGAATGACATATTTAAAATGCTAAAAGAAAAAAATAAAAGGTGTCAACCAAAAATTCTATATCTGATCTAACTGTTCTTCAAAAATGAAAAAGAACCCTACTCCTTTGACTTCTGTTGCAGCCATTCCACCACCTTCCTGGAAGAGAGGAAGTGGGAGAGGAGCTTACATTGCCTGCCATCCACATAATCTCTCTCTGCTGCCCCAAAAGAGTATAAAATGTTTATCTATGCCAAGCTTGCCTGCACCCCTCTCTGATGCAAGCTGGATCCAGAATTGCATCCAGACCTGTTGCCGCATCAGTGCTATCTTAACAGAAGAGGGCTCTATAGTATTCGATGGGGCCCAGCATGGTGTGATTTAGCTAATGTCCATGTGGTTCTTTAAAAAAATTATTCCTCTATCTTTATTGACATTCTCTATTTGTTGCAACATGTTGTACATTTACTTACTTCTTTAAGCATGGTTCCTTTTATTTAGTTCTTCCAACATATTTCTAATAATTATTATGAAATCTTTTTATGTTAAATCCAATATCTGGGCCTTCTTACAGGCAGTTGTTGTCTTTTTCTCTTCTGTATGAGTCACACCTTCTTGTTTCTATGTGTGTCTTGCAATTATTTTATTGCTGAAAACTAGACATTTTAGGTACTACATGGTAGCAAATCTAGATCCCAATTATCCTTTTCCCCTGAGACTTGTTTTTGTTATTGTTTGTTTATTTGTTTAGTTAACTTTTTTAAAAAAGATTTTATTTATTTATTTGACAGAGAGAGACACAGCGAGAGAGGGAACACAGCAGAGGGAGTGGGAGAGGGAGATTTGCAAGGAGCCTGATGCGGGGCTCAATCCCAGGATCCTGGGATCATGACCTGAGCTGAAGACGCTTAAGGACTGAGCCACCCGGGTGCCCCTATTTGTTTATTAACTTAACTGAACTGTTTTAGTGAAGCCTATTGCCCCATCAATGTTTAGGGTTCTTGCTCCTTAGAGAGTGAGCCTTGGATGCACACAGGTTACTTCTGGATGACAATGTTTTAGCAGGACTCTCTTTGACAGTCTCTTTTCCTGATCTGTTGTGCTGTCTGCTTCTGTTAGTATTTCAAATTCCTTCCCTTTTGGGCTTCTCAATAGGCTGTTTGAATGTTCTCATGAACCTGACTTTACCTAGTATAAGCAATACAAAAAAAAAAAGAAGGGAAAGTCAGGTGGAAGCTATCCTTGTTATGACTTAGCCTGAGAGGTCACATAGCATCCTTTCCACCACGTTCTGTTCATTAGAAACAATAGGCTAAGTCCCATCTGCATTCAGTGAGTGTGGAATTAGGCTTTACCTTGTGACGTGAATCCTATCAAAGACTCTGTGGTCGTATTTAGAAACCACCTTAACAAGAAGGGACAATCTGATTTCTAGTTACCATTGCATGAGCTTTGATAAAAACTCAGAAAAATAATTGCTTGCTCTTTTGAGTTCATTTCTGAACTCCTCTCTAAATGCTACGTGGGTACACCTTATAGTCTGTCACCAAGGAGGCAAAATTCAAGGATTGGTAAGAGCCAAGTTTTGTTGACGAAATTAGCTGGCATGGTATGGTTTTCATCATGGCCATGTGTCTATCCCAATCATTAGATTTGGATTCTAAAGACATATGGAGGGCAATTACTACCCCCAAATCCTATTTTTTACTATCCTTGTACTTGAGATGAAATGAGGATGAGATCCTTTGTGTCACTGAGACAAAGCCCCATGTATGTTAGCAAATCCCAGGGAAAGGTTTGTGATGACTCTTCTTTTCTCTAAGCCTTTCAGGCGTTGAGCTGTGCTGAGCAGGCAGGAGCTGAGCAGTGGACAGAGCTGTTCAGTACTTGCCTGACCAATCAGAAAACAGAGTGGATAAAAAATGGGGAGGAGGATTGTGGACAAAAGTCATGGTCAGAAGAGTGGGTGGAGTAAGATGACTTTTTTTGTGTTAATAATATTGACATTTTTAGATGGGAATGAGAATTTCTGCAAGTGGTCCAAGGTGGCGAGAAGATATAAAAATCTGGAGAGGTGTGGATATGGTAGATTCTAAAATTAGAAAAAAAATTCATGCATGCCACATGAATCCATGAGCATCTTTCAGTTTATAGATTTCCAGACTCACATCTGATGGGCAGGATAATCTAGTCTCTTCCCTTCCCCCTTTTCCCCTTATGAAATCTGAAATCCAGTGAGGTTGGGGCGCCTGGGTGGCTCAGTGGGTTAGGCCGCTGCCTTCGGCTCGGGTCATGATCTCAGGGTCCTGGGATCGAGTCCCGCGTCGGGCTCTCTGCTCAGCAGGGAGCCTGCTTCCTCCTCTCTCTCTCTGCCTGCCTCTCTGCCTACTTGTGATCTCTCTCTGTCAAATAAATAAATAAAATCTTAAAAAAAAAAAAAAAAAAAAAAAAAAGAAAATGAAATCCAGTGAGGTTAATATCAGAGCAGGAGCTAGAAGGGAAACTCTTGTGATTCCTGTTCCACTGTGTATTCAATGTTCTGTATAGCCATAAGGAGCGTATAAAGACTTGCATAATCTGATCCCTTGTACTTCTCCATCCTTATCTTGTCCTTCCTCTATGTCATCCCACCACAACTGTGCTGGCCTTCTAGTTATTCCTTAAACAAACCCAAAGTGCTCTGATCCCAGGGCCTTTGCACTTACTATGTCCTCTGTTGGAAATCTCTTCTTCCAGATATTTGCAAGACTTTCCCTCTCTCTTCCTTTATATTTCTGTTTCACTCTCGCCTTACCATGGAGGACTTCCCTGACTATCCTATCTAAGGCATTACCTAGCCCTTGCTTCATCATTTTTTCCCTTACTTGCCTTATTTCCCTTATTTTACTTTACCACATTATATATTCCTTTGTTTATTGTTTCTTTCCACAAAGATGGAAATTCCGCGAAAGGAGATTCTGGGTTTTTGTTGACTACTGTGTCCTCTAGTATTTAGAATAGTGACACAGAGTAAATAATCAATGTAAGTCAATTTATGTCGCCCCTTTGTTCAAAACCTTCCCATATCATTCACAGGAAAAATCAAAGGCCTCAACATGGCCTTTGTTATGAACTGAATCTCTCCTCCCAAGTTCATATGTTGAAGTCTTCACAGCCAGGATTCCTCAGAATAGGACTGTATTTGGAGGTAGGGCCTTCAAGGGTGATTACAGTTAAGTGGAGGCAGGTGAGTGGGCCTAATCCAGTATGACTGGTGTCCTTCTAAGAAGGGGTTAGAGACAACAGGGATGTGTGTGCATAGAGAAAAGCCTTTGTGAGGACACAGAAAGAAGGTGGTCAACTGCTAAACTAAGGAGAGAAGCCTGAGGAGAAACCAACTGTGACTATATCCTGATCTAGACTTCTAGACTTCAAAGCTGTGAGAAAATAAATCCCTGTGGTTAAGCCACCACCCAGCCAGTGATATTTTGTTAATGGCAACCATAGCAGACTAATATAGCTTGCTTCTCCTCCACCTCATCTGCTGTGTCCCCTCTTACTCACGCTGTTGCAGCTTCTTTGGCCTTCTTGCAGTTTCTCTAGTATGACAAGCTGGCTTTTGCCTCAGAGTTTTTGTGTTTTATGTTCACTCCTCCTGGAATACTCTTCCTTCCAGATTTCTCTACTGCTTATTCATACACTTCAGTCAGCTTTCTGCTCACATGCTGCTTTCTTAGTCATGTCTCTCTCTCTCTTTTTTTAAAGAAATTTATCTATTTATTTTTAAAGTAATCTCTGCACCCAACATGGGGCTAGGACTCATGACCCTAGGATCAAGAGTTGGATCATCTACTGACTGAGCCAGAGATCCCTTAGTTATGCCTTTCTTGACCACCATCCTGTTTAAATTGCAACCTCTGTCACTTCCTTATTCCCTATGTCCTGATCTTGGTTGGCTGTTTTCCATAACACTTACCATCTGACATACTATATATTGCCTTGTTTATTGTCTGTCTCCCCCATCAAGGCTGTATGTGCCATGAGGGCACGAGTCAGTGTTGCCTTGTAGTTTGCCACTGACTCTTCTGTGCCAGAGGAGTTCCTGGAAAAAAGTAGGCCATCAGATAATATTTAGTGCATCAGTTAATGAATGAACAAATGGTACTGGCCCATAGATAGACAAATAGATAATGAGGACAGGCTAGAAGTTCCATAAATCCATTTTATGTATGGGAATTTACTTCTTCGTTGTTTGTTTTTTAAAGGGAAGGGCCACTTCAATGAAGGGGGAGAAAGCATGGTTTTTTAGTACATGGAAACTTCATGATTGATTTAATATATTTGAAAGAAAACAAAGTTAGATATTTACCTCATACAAAGAGAATAAATTTTATTTTATTTAAATTTATTTACCTCTTTATTCATGTAAGTAATCTCTATCTCCAGTGCAGGTCTTGGACTCATGACCTTGAGATCAAGAGTCCCACACTCTTCCAAATGAGCCAGCCAGGCCCCCCAAGAATAAATTTTAGATTTAGTATGTCTAACTGTAAAAAATAAAATTATGAAATTGTAAACAAAATTTTAACAAGTTTAGGAGAATTTTTATATAATTCCTAGGTGTGTATCCTTCTTGGGGGTGGTGTGAGACTTCTTAGACAAAAAGAACACTCAGAAGTCATAAGGGAAAAGACTGACAAATTTGATTACATTTAAAATTTATAATGGCAAAAGACACTCAGAAAATATGAGTGGGGAGAAGCCAATTATGACATATTTGACAAGGATTAATATTCCTTATATACGGGGCGCCTGGGTGGCTCAGTGGGTTAGAGCCTCTGCCTTCGGCTCAGGTCATGATCCCGGGGTCCTGGGATCGAGCCCCGCATCGGGCTCTCTGCTCGGCGGGGAGCCTGCTTCCTCCTCTCTCTCTCTCTGCCTGCCTCTCTGACTACTTGTGATCTCTCTGTCAAATAAATAAAAATTAAAAAAAATTCCTTATATACTAAGAATTATCTTCTAATAAGAAAAAGACCATCTGCTTATTAGAAGTATGAGCAAAAAATATTAAAAAGATTTTTTTCACAGAGGAAATGTACATGGCCAGTAGATATGAAAGGAGACTGAATAACTTCATACACACATGCACACACACACATTTTTTTACCCATCAGGGTCGTTCTTTTTTTTTTTTTTTTTATAAAAAATACACTGATTTTCCTACTGTGTACCAAGTATTATTCTAGATATTGGAATATTGGAGATAAAGCAGTGAAGAGAAGAGGCAAAATCCCTAACATCATGGAGCTTATGTTCTAGTGGAGAGAGACAGATAACAAACAATAAGAAATAAATTATATGGTATGTTAGAAGGTGATAAGTGCTGTAGAAATAAATAAAACTATTTAAGGGGACAACATTTTAAAAAAAGGAATTTATGAAGTTAGTTTGCCCAACTCTAGGAAAATGAATTTGAAAACCCAAATGAGTGATGTCTGGGTGCCATGGTCAGTTGAGCATCTGACTCTTGGTTTCAGCTCAGGTTGTGATCTTGGGGTCATGATCTCAGGGTCGTGGACTGGGCTCCATGCTCAGTGTGGAGTCTGTTTGGGACTCTCTTTCCCTCTCCTGCTGTTCCTTCTCCCCATGCTCGCTCTCTCTTTCTTTCTCTCTCTCTCAAATAAATAAATAAAACCAGATGAAATAGATGTTTTTCGAGGAGAATTAAATTACAAAAATGATTGCAGGGAAGAGAGAGAAATTCTAATCAAATTATATACCATAAAACCATCTGGAGAAAGTTGTTCAAGAGCCACCCCATGAAAAAGCACCAGGTGAGATATTTCAAAGGTTAATTATACCAACCTAAATTTTAATTTTTCATTTAATTTTTTTTAATTTTAAAAAAGATTTTATGTATTTTTTTTTTTTCAGAGAAAGAGAGACACTGAGAGAAGGAGAAGAACACAAGGAGTGGGGAGGGGTAGAGGGAGAAACAGACTCCCAAAGAGCAGGGAGCCCAATGTGGGACTCAATCCAGGACCCTGGGATCATGATCTGAGCTAAAAGTAGACATTTAACCGACTGAGCCTCCCAGGCACCCAGTCTTTCTTTTTCTTTCTTTCTTTCATTCATTAAGTAAACTCTGCCTCTAATGTGGGGCTCAAACTCAAAACCTTGAGATCAAGAGTCACTTGCTCTACTGACGGAGCCAGCCAGGTGTCCCTAATTATACCAAGTTTTATTATTTTTTAAAGATTTTATTTATTTATTTGACACAGAGAGATCACAAGTAGGCAGAGAGGCAGGCAGAGAGAGAGAGAGGAGGAAGCAGGCTTCCTGCTGAGCAGAGAGCCTGATGTGGGACTCGATCCCAGGACCCTGAGATCATGACCTGAGCCGAAGACAGAGGCTTAACCCACTGAGCCACCCAGGCGCCCCTACACCAACTTTTAAAGAATGGACATGTTCCATGATACTTAAGTCATTTCAGAGTTTAGAGAAATAAGTGAGGTTGTGGAGAAATGATCATTTTCCTATGCATCTGGTGGAAGTGGGACTTCGGATAAACTTTTCAAAAAGCATTCTGACAATATCTAATAGAATTAAATCCAACTACACATATATAATATATATATATATATATATATATCTTTAATATAGATGTCTAACTCTGGGGATTCTAGCCTTTAGAAATAAAAATATCAGTTGGTAAGACTGTTTATGTATCACCAATGTTTAGAGTGTCAGAAAGACTAAAAACAACTTCAGTGTCAACAGGTTGAATAATTGATGATGGAGCCATGCTATGAATATTGCACAACTATTTAAGAAAGGGGATCTACTTGGAGAAATTCCAGTAATCAGAAAAGGAACTAGCAGGCTAATGTCAAGTTTTTGGCAAAAAAGAAAAAGAACATTTCCCATTGCATGCAAATAACACATTTGTGTATGTTAGTATGAATATATAGAAATGTATGGAAGAAAACACTTGCAGCTTTAACATTGGTTATGTGGACTTGGCTTGTTGGCTTTCTCTTTGTTGTTTTTGGTTTGCTGCCTCTGCAGTATTTTTAATTTGAAATGAAAATCGGGTAAGATAGATTTTATGTATTTTCTTTTATATATATTCTCTGTATATTCTATACGTTCTATCTATATTCTATATTATTCTGTATATATTCTATATAGATATCTGTATCTATATATTCTATGTATTCTCTTTTTCTATGTATTTTAACATGAATAAAAGAAATACATCTCTGTGAAAAAGAAAGAAAAGAAGAAAGAACAGAAAGAAAGAAAAGAAAGGAGAAAAGAAAAGAAAGTGAGGGTGCCTGGGTGGCTCAGAGGGTTAAGCCTCTGCGGTCAGTTCAGGTCATGGTCTCAGGATCCTGGGATCCGGCCCCACAGAGGGCTCTCTGCTCAGCAGGCAGCCGGCTCCCCCCCCCCCCCCCCCCCCCCCGCCAACCCTTCTCTCTCTGCCTACCTCTCTGCTTACTTGTGATCTCTCTCTCTCTGTCAAATAAATAAAATATTTATAAGAATAGGAAAGAAAGAATAATATACATCTGCTTGGTAACTGATACATGAGACTTAGGTGGTGTGATTTGTGTGGTATCCATAGGCGAGACTTGGGAATTTTGCCAGATTTTTGCCCAATGATTGAGCCTTTATGTTGGTGTAGTAGAGTAACCTTGAGTTATTCAAGTTCTTTCAAACCAATTGAAGGTTATGAATATCTATCACAAAGGGAGGTATTTTGATTGTGAAATGACACATGGAAAGATTTTTAGAGTGTTAAGCTTTTAGGTTAATAAGCTTCAACAGCCTTCTAATTTTCTGACATTTTCAGTGGCCGTGATATACATCACATCACCGCTATAGAATGGCAAAAATAGATATAAGGCGAGAGCTTAAAGGCAGGCAAACTCCTAACCATACAAAGTATTATGATATCCAGTGCAAGATATTACTGAAGGCAAAAATGTTCAGGGAAGACATCACGGAGGCGAGAAAACACGGGTCTTATAGTTTGCGCATCATATGGATAGGACAGGTAGAGAGCAGGTAGAGGAATTGACAACGGGTGCCTAAGGACACGCTGGGCTCCGGGAACGCTACGCCCAAGAGCGCCCCCTTTCGGAAACAAGCTACTCAGGCTCCGTTCTCGTGCCTCCTGGCGAGCGCGGTGCCAGCGGTACGCAGGCGCCGGGAGCAGATGAGGGCTCGCAAAGGCTCGATAGGCGCGCATGCGTGCAGTTCTCTGGAGGCGGTAGCTTCTTCGGCGTCGAGACTGGAGGCTGAGTGCTAAACTGTGTGGGGCACAAATGGGATCCGGCTGTTAGTCGGGTAGGCATAGGTAGGACTGCTGCCTTGTGGGGTGTAGGGGGCTGGAAGGCGGGAGCCCAAAGCGTGGGGTCCTGAGCCTTTCCCGTGCGGTCCGGGCCGACTATTGTATCTGTGTCGCAGCGGCTGCGCACAAAATGGCGGCGGGCAGGCGGCGGGGGCGGGAGGAGGTTGGGGGACCCCCGGGATGGGAAGGGAAGCTTGGCTGCTCCGCTACCGCGTCGGTTCACTTCGCTGCTCTGGAGGGCCGGGTCGGGTAACTGCGCTGGGACCTTGCTTCAGGAAGAGCTACCCGACGGCGGGTGCACTGGGCGGAGGAATGAGGACAGCCCTTTGGCAACGCCGTGGCGGCCCCTTCCCCATCGGCTCAGGGCCTGCCGAGGCCGCGCCAGGCCTGACAGCCAGAGGAAGCGGTGGTGCGGGAGCACGGAGGAGGGAGTAACCATTTCTGTCGGGCCAGGAAGAGAGGCGGCGGAGCTGGAGCTAAACCCCCTGGCGAGCGGCGTTGTGCAAGAAGCGTGCAGAGAAGAGCATGTTTGTGTTTGGGCCTGGGGGAGAGGGAGTTGGGGTGAAGGGGGGAATATTAGATCCAGCGGCTTTTGCTGTCGCTGTCTCTTGTGCCTGCCTTTTGCAGCCTTGAAAGCAAAGAAAATGTCACCTCTGTGCGGGATACGGAGGGCTCACAAACGATTCTGATACTTACTTACAAATTTCTCCAAGGAATCGGAATACCGATCGTTAATGGTTTGTGTATGATTCCTAGGCTGAGCCCCGTTCTGTTAAAGCTGGGGGGAGAGTGTATAACGCACAGTTCAGCCCTTGAGGACGTTTGAAACGGATCTTTTGTTGTTTGAGATAATTGCGAATGAGGGAGACTTAACGTTAGTACAAAATCTTTAATTGAACTAGACAATGACGGCTGCCTCTAGCTAATTTTTCTCAAGATTTACTCTAAGGAGAAAATTGGGGAGGTGTGGAACCCTATTTTAATCTGATGGCTTTTTGAAGAAAAACTTGTTAACAGGATCCGGCAACTGAAGTTGATTCAATTTTTTTTTTTTTTTTTTTTTTTCCTAACCGGCTTTGGAATTGTGCACAAAAAAATTTCTTCGTCGTTTCCCGCCCCCCCCCCCACCCCCCATTTGTTTTAAAGGGTTGATTTATTTATTGGGGATATTTGCTGATTCAGATTTGCAATTAGTATTGCTAAATCAGAAAAATTAATTTCCAAAAAATGATTAATGAGTTTATATGGAAAAATAAGTGCATAATTTACATTATTTCAACATAGCTTTAATTTTATTAGGCATTCTAGACTTAGCTTATGTTGCATTTTTTTTTTTTTTTAATTTGACAACGTTTCTTATACGGCTCTTATGCATATTTTGTAATATGCACTTTTAAAAAATTGTGTGGAATCCATCCTGTTAATACAGTAAAATATGCTGGGCCGTTCCCTGCTTCATTGTTGCTATCTGCTAAGGGGAAAGATAAAACAGTTGGAAGACGTCACAAAATCTCATTAGTTTCTATTAACTAGTTTTCAGAATGTATTTATTCATGTCACATATTTTTTACCCTGCATATTGGTTATATTTTAGTATTATAATCTTTTTGTCTTGGAGAGTGTATATAGCAGATACTCTTGTTTAAAAAAATGCTTATTAAAAATCAAAGATCACTTTGTACTTCATGGTTGTCATAAAGATTTTCTCTCCGGTGCTCTTAAGGTGATCTCTGGAAATTTTTTATGTAGTGAAAGAAAATGCGAGACAAATAGTTTAGTGAAATGAGAATAGGCTTTGGAATCAGGAGATCTGGATTCAGATGTCTGTTGTTTTCCCTTACTGAATGTCTAAGGTTTTGGGTAAGTTACTTTATTCTTTCTAAACTTTTGTTTCCTTACCTGTAAATTGGTGATAATACTACTTCCTGCTTGGGATTGTTGTGAGACTTGAAAGAGACAATGAACAGAAAGCCCGTATACTTTGGCATATACTAGGTGCTTAATAAATATTAGCTGATACTTTTATTACAAGTGTTTAAGTTTCAGGCAGCATCTTTTGATAAAAGATTGTTTCTTGTGGATATTCCCTTTTAGTTAAAAAGAGGCTTAAAGGAATTCAGATTAAATTGATAGAATTTGGCAGTTGAAAAATCATCTAATATTTCATTAAAATTTTGGTATAAATGTACATTTTGTATGTACCTCTCTTGTAGCACTTACCAAATATATTGTAACCATTTATTTATATGATTGTTACGTTCATCTTTGTATCTGTCCCCGGGCTCCATGCTCCTGTGTTGAGTGAATGAACTCAGCTAGTAGTTACCAGAGCCTAGGTAAGAACCTATCTAGCCCTTGGAGTCCAAATTGTGCTCTTTCTAGCATGACTTAATGTGTACTGGTCATAAAGTTTGAATAAATCTGTCCAAATTCCTCATAAAATGCTTTATATACTAAGAATCAGTGCTTCCAGTATGGGTACCCAGTAACATTGGGCTGTTTTGCAAGGAAAGAGGAGCTACTGAATGTTGGCATGTGGTGGTTTAGATCGACAGGTTTTGAAAGTAATTTTATTTGTGGCTAAAGCCAATAAGGCCCTGTTTGTATTCAACATTACTTGCTCCTTAATTACTTTAACTTTATATAGTTATAATAGTTTGAAATTTGTGGCTGAGAATGAAAATGAAAACAGCTATTTGGAAGATAACAATGGAAAGGAGGAAGATGAGGTGTAGAAATAAAACATAGCTATTATAATGGTCAGCAAGGGTCAAAGGAAGGGTTTTTTTTTTTTTTTAAGATTTTATTTATCTGACAGATCACAAGTAGGCAGAGAGGCAGGCAGAGAGAGAGAGAGAAGCAGTGTCCCCACTGAGCAGAGAGCCCGACGTGGGGCTCGATCCTAAGACCCTAAGATCATGACCTCGGGGGAAGGCAGAAGCTTAACCCACTGAGCCACCCAGGGGCCCCAAGAGCAAGGGTTTTGTCCTGAGAAGAGTTTAGGGAGGACAGGAAGGTTTTGAGGTACACATATTTTGGTATTTTCTTTGTGGTTACCTTGGGCATTTATATATTTTGGGTTATTTTCAACTCTTGAATCCCTTGAATACCAAAATAATTCTTGTTCCAGTCTTAATTTCTTTTGAATGTCTTCATTTCTTTAGAAAAGTTTATATTATGGAAAATTTTAAAAATATGCAAAAGCAGAGAGTATTATGTAATTGTTAACCCATGTAATTATTGCCCAGCTTCAGTAATTGCAAGCTAGTGGTCATGTCTCTACCTTCCACCCTATTATTTTTAATCAAATCCTATATCATTCAATTTATAGTTCAGAATTTTTCTCTACAATATTTAGAGAAAAACATGCTTATCACTGCTAAAATGATAATTCCTTAATGCCGGTATTCAAATTTCCCCAGTTATGTCTCATATACCACACTCACAGTGTGTATATACATGTGCTAATTTTATTTCTATCTCAGCTATCTTGACATTTTCAGAAATAACCCAAGTCTTAATAAAAGAAACAGATACCTACCTACTTCTTAAGTAAAGCATTTTGTTTACTATCTTAACAGTTTCTGAGCAGCACCTGTTGTGAGTCAGGAAGTATAATTTAAAAAAAAAGATTTATTAATTTATTTTGGAGGGGCAGAGGTGGGGGAGAATCTCAGGCAGACTCTGCTGAGTGCAGAGCCTGAGGGAGGGCTCTAACTCAGGACATTAAGATCATGACCTGAGGCGAAATTAAGAGGCAGCCTAGAACTGGTTGCTTAACCAGCTGAGCCACCCAGGCCCCTAAAAGTATAATCACCATTCTGCAGTGGGTGTTGTTTTTATTCCCATTTTTCACATGATGAAACTGAGGCTTGGGTTAACCAGCTTGCTGAAGGTCACTTTTTTAGCACTCAGCAGGACCAGAATTAATACACTGAATCTAAGGTCTAACTTGTTAGAAAACACTATGCTACATTAGTGTTAAATTTTACTTACGGGAGTTAACCAATTTTGCATGAAGTAATTCACTGGCACCCCTCCTAGCAGGGTGGATATCATCAGATTAGTTGAAATGTCCCCAAAGATGAGATTGTTTTGAATTGCATAATGGGCTGACTAATAGTCAATAGGGAGTGAGCAGGATGTAGAAAAAGAAAAACAAAGATGTGTTTAGGGCTGATGCTCTTTTATTGTGTTGCATGTTTTCTGCCTGTTGCCATACTTGGAGTCTTTTTTTTTTTTTTTTTTGACTTCGTATATAAATAAGGGGTTAGTCTGGTGTTGGACTGAAAGGTTGGGTCATGAACTTTCGAATTAATTAAATCTTTGGTAGGAATACCCTGTCTGTCCCTACGTCCCCTCTTCCATTTTTACACGCATAGACACATGTGATTTTTTTTCTTCCTGAACTGATTGAGAGTAATTGCATATTATTGTACTCCTTAACTTTAGTTTATTTCCTAAGGACGGAGTATTTTCCTTTGTTGTCAGAGTATAGTTAGCAACCTCAATAAATTTAACATTGATAAAATTCTTGACCATTTTCTGATTTTGTCAGTTGACTCAGTAGTGTTCTTTATAACACTTTATGTTTTTTTTGTTTTGTTTTGTTTTTCCAGTACAGAATCAGTCTAGGGTCAGATAACTGTATTTTTAATTGTTACATCCATTAGTCTTTTTTACTTTGGAACATTTCCTATAACCTTTCTTTGTTTTTCGTAAAGTTGACATTTTTGAAAAGTACAGCCTGCTTTCTTTCTTTCCTTTTTTTTTTTTTTTTTTGGTAATAGAACATTTCTCATTTTGGATTTATCTAATGTTTCCTCTTGATTAGATTCAGATTATGTGTCCCTGGCCAGAAAAATCACATAAGTGGTGCTGGGTCCCCCATGGTATCAAATCTGGAGGTGCATGATGTCCATCTGTCTGCCATGAATGATAATACGTTTGATAACACATTTGGTCAAAATATTTGATTTCTTCCCTATCCTCCCAGAACTAATTGATTGGTGGAGAGACATTTTAATACTATGCAGATGTCCTACTTATTAAAATTTCCTCTAGATTTAACATGCACAGATATTTTTGTCTGAACCAATCTTTACTATTATGGTTACAAAATGATGATTTTTCAAGTCAGTACTCTACATTTGCAGTGTTTGATTGCTATGGAGTTACAGACTTTTGTTTTTTTCAGTGGTTTATAATTTATTGTCCAGTTTTTCTTTTTCTCATTTCATATATATATATCTTGTCTTGCACAGTGAAAGCCCTGGCTCCCAAGACTATCAAATATTTACTTATTTGCTTAATCCTGTAACATATCTAAAGTAATTTAAGAATTGCTTCAGCTCTATCATTACCAAAAAATCTCCCCAAAACAAACTCCTAAAAAGAGTAAGAATTTATTGTAGTTCTCCCCTTTTTCCTAACTCCTCTAAAACAGAGGATATATAAAGCAAATAGGGGGTTTGTAAGTTACATGCATCAGTTTTTTAAGTGGGTTATAGTATGCATTTGAAAAATGACTAGTTTGCTTTCAATTTTAGATTTTTTACCTTCTTCCATCCTTGTTTTTTTTTTTTTTTTTTTTTTAAAGATTTTATTTATTTATTTGACAGAGAGAGATCACAAGTAGGCAGAGAGGCAGGCAGAGAGAGAGAGGAGGAAGCAGGCTCCCTGCTGAGCAGAGAGCCCGATGTGGGACTCGATCCCAGGACCCTGAGATCATGACCTGAGCCAAAGGCAGCGGCTTAACCCACTGGGCCACCCAGGCGTCCTTCCATCCTTGTTTTAATTTAAATAAGTGTTGGTTGTTAACATGCTTCTGAAAGTCAGACTGTATAATAAGATGTACTCCATGAAATATTCCCATTTTCTTTAAGTCCTTTCTGTCCAGTATCCCATATAGGTAATCAGCTTGTTTCTGTTATCCTACCTGTGTTTCTTTTTGTGACTGCAAGCAAACATATGTGTTTTCTTATTTTCTTTTTTTTATACAAAATATAACATATTGGGGTGCCTGGGTGACTCAGTCCATTAAGCGTCTGTCTTCGGCTCAGGTCATGATCCCTGGCTCAGTGGAGAGCCTGCTTTTCCCTCTATCTTTTCTGTTCCCCCTTCTTGTGCACGCGAGCTCTCATGTCAAGTAAATAAAAGCTTCAAAAAAAAAAAAAAAAGGTACATGATATATATGCTTTTTTATGCTTTGTGAAGACTTAAAGGAATTTAGCATTTTAAGGCATTTGACCAGATAGTTTAGGTATGCTTAATCAAAGATTCTAGAAACTCATTTTAGGCAGAGACAGACATATTTTGGCCTGTACGCTTCATGAATGTGAACAGCCTAATTGCAAGGAAGGCAGGAATACAGTTATGCCTCAGAACGGTTGCATCTGGGTAGTGAATGTCTTCCATACTGTATTTACTTCTTGGGCCTGCTGACCTCTGTTACATTGGCTTTATTTTGTTTCCGTGGTTGTGTTTTCTCACTGAGGCAGTAAAAATGCTATTGGTAGCATATGAGTTTTATCAACATCCACCACTTTTCTCATTTCTAGTTTTAAAAACAGTCCCAGGAGAGATTTTTTTATTCCATCTTGGATTAGACAGTTCTCTTTGATTAATGCATTACATTTCTTGAGGGTAGCAAGGTAACCAGGCCCACCAAAGCACTTCTCAGTGAGGCATCATTTACTACGAATACAGAGTGGTCTCTCAAGATCCATTTATGTATGCAGTACTTTTTAAAAAAGTACATATAATTATATTCATCCTGTTTATCAAAAAGTTGTTTTCCTGGGGCACCTGGGTGGCTCAGTCATTAAGCATCTGCCTTCCGCTCAGGTCATGATCCCAGGGTCCTGGGATGGAGCCCCAAATCAGCCTCCCTGCCCAGCAGGAAGCTCACTTCTCCCTTTCCCACTCTGCCTGCTTGTGCTGTCTCTCTCTGTCAAATAAATAAAATCTAAAAAAAATTGTTTTCCTGGAAATAGTTAACTATTAAATCATTGCTATATGGGATGGTTAATGCATGGTTCTCATGGTGATCTGTTCTTGGCATTGTGCGTTAGCAAGTTGAGTTTTTTTTTTTTTAAATATATGGAATCATGTTTATCAGCCTGCTCAGGTGACCGTGAAGTTTGTGGTGCCCTCCATGATATCAAATGATGTTTCTAATCGTCTGCTTATTTTTTCTTTCTGTTTCTTTTTTGACAGTTTCTTTGAGTGTACCACATTTTGGCATTTTAAGTTTTAGTGATATTGTCCAGCCAAACTTGTGATACCGTCAGAGTTATGACTTACCTTCTGTGAGACATGAAGGGACACAATTTGCGGTAGGAAACAGTTGGCTAATGGATCCATCTGTATAGTAGAAGAGATTAGCAGATTGAGTGACATTTAAACTGAGTAAAGCGTAGAAAGATAAGTACTCTCTTTTATATTAACTGGCCAGTGTAATACCCATATTCTTAGGTAGAAAAGTGGATTTATATGTTGGCAGTCACTCCAGCAAGATGTATATATCTGGAAAAGTCAGTGGTTGGTTTTCCTTTATGTTAAAGTTATAGAAAAAACGCTTCTGTATGTCATGAGGGTAATTTTTCTTTATTTTGGGGGGGTGGTAATGAACATTTATTACTTTTTTAACAATGAGAAAAAGCAAAGCAATAAAATTTACATTTTATGTATCTAGAATATTGTATGGAAAAATACAGAGAGGAAGTAGATTCTAGTTATGGTCTTGCAACTCAGTCCTGAGGCTTCAGTTAATCTGTAAAAACTGGGATTCCCTTGCTCACTGTGTGGTTGTGAGGTTCCAGGTAGATAATGAATATTAAAGTGCTTTGTAAAGTTCACCTTTGGGTTTTGATATAAATTTTTCATTATGGCTAATGGAGCCATTATGATCAGGCTGACTAATTTTTGATGATACTTGTAGATTTTTAGATTTCTGGTTTCTTTAACAGTATCTTTAACAGTATCTGGTTTCTTTAACAGTATCTTTAGCAGAAAATAAAGGACTATCTTTCTTCCAAAAGATTATGTTAGAATAACAGGCAGTGTTTGATTTTCCATGGTGGTGAACATCTCAGAAGGAATTTATGGGATCTAGTGTCAATATATTTTTAATCCATCAAGCCATTTCTGCATGCCTGCCTCAGAGGTCAGTTTCTATTAAGTGTTTCTAAAAGAATTTTTATGTTTGACATTTTATTGAATATTTGTTGTTTCAGAGTGGCATGTTTCGGTTTTTAAAGGGGCATAGAAAAGAGTTAACTGCTACTTATCACAATAATAGAATTTTTTGAGGATTTCATAATGTTTCGTGACAAGTAAATATCCTGGTTTTTAAAAGATACTTAATATAGGAAAATAAAATGTTAACTGAAAACTGTATTTCTAATTTCATACAGTAAAGTTTGGTGTATTTTCCTGCCCTTCTCATTCATGTGTGTATTCACATAAACCTGAAAGAAATTAAATCAAAATACTAGTTCATTCTAGGATCATGGTTTTAGTGGTAAGGATTTAATATACTACTTTTTATTTTCTATGAAAAGCATATGTTACTTATATGATAGGAATAAAATTTGTTTTTAAGTATTAATATTTAGTTATAGTTGTTTTTAAAGCGGTGTTAATATGAAAGACTCAGATCTTAACTCTGGTTTTTCAGAGTTAGTTTAGTGATTTCATAAATTACTGTAGGTGAACCATCCTTTTTGTGGCTAAAGCTCAGTTATCCAGAAAATGGCATATTCCCTAATAGTTATAGTTAATAAAGATTATATTTACTGTGTCAGGCATTTGTTCAGAGTTTTGGCTGTCACTTGTTACTTTGTAAAAATTCTGTGATATTACCAGAATTTACAAATAACTGTAACTGAATGCCACTGTTGGTGAAACCCTTTGGGTTTTTTGTAGTAGCAGATTTTGGAGAACAAGGATTCTCTTATATTTGCTATTTTTGGTTTAGATACCAGCTTGACTTTAGACATATGTGATGGTAATACTATATCTATATAAGTAATACTATTATGTGGATATTTTATCTTTAATCAGCATTTTACGTTTTGTCCATATGCCAATTAAAAAAGAGGAAAACAATTTGGAGGGTTTTATGTACTAGTTATTATCCTTAGGGTATGTCCCACCAAGGATATTTAATACTCCTTTTTACAGGTGCAAAATATGGTGTAACATAGTTTATTTGACCAATCTCCAGTCTTTGCAAACCCTCTTAATTGGAGAGCTGTGAAAAGGGAAATATCCAAATTTCTAACTGTATTTTATCATTTTGGTTTCTCTGGTTCTTATGAGACACTAACTCCATCTTAAAAAGTGGAGCATTAGCTTTATAAAGGAAGGGTTCTGTTCTGGCTTAATAGCTTGCTACTTCCCCATGAAGATCAGCACTGTTAAAGTATTTGTTTAGTGGGTGAATAAGAGTTGGGTTTGAAGTTACTGTGACATATTTATGTTAAGACAGTTTCTCTAAGTTTTGAGGCGTACCTAGAATTTTTTTAGGTATCTTGAAAGATCCGATAGTTGATTTTGAATTTTATTCTTCTGAATCTGTTGAGGTGATAAATTTCTATGCCTCATTTAGTGATTAGCATTTGCGTTGAGCATTTCCGAGGCATTTTTGGTAGGGCTGAAGTTTAAACAAAGGGGAGACAAGTTAAGCAACAAAGGAAAGGATGCTGATCGGTGGGGCTTGCCTGTCTTTACATTAGAGTTGAAGAAATGAAGCTTGAAAATTATATAACTGCAAAAGGAAAGTTTGTAATACTTTATAAATGGAACGCTTGAACTACAATTACCAGCTTCTTTTTAATCAAAACGTTTTGTTTGTAGTTAATGTGAATGATAGTTTTAAGAGAGACTAAACCATAACTTTCCTAAATGATTTTTTAATCATTTAGGAAATATGCTTACACTTAAAAAATAAAAAGACAATTATGCAAATGAAATATGGGTGTACTCCTTAAATTTCATTTACAGAAAACTCATAAAGTTACTTAATGTTTTTTTAGCCATGGAAGATCTGTTACTTGGCATATGCATTGTAGGCATACTTTTTCGTATATTTTAAAAATAGTCTCTGTCAGTTCTTACCAGTGTTGAGCATTGTGTTTCATGCTTCACGCTTAACATTCATGTCACTGTAGTGAAAATTTCCACTGTAGTGGAAATAGAACTAGAGACAGCTGAGCATGTATAGTATAGTAATTTATCATATGTTAGTATAGTATAGTAACTTATACTATACTATAATTTTACTATACATGTATAGTAAAGTAATTTATCATAATTCCTCTTTTTAGTGATGTTTGATGGACTACTTTGTCAGAAACTTTTCTACCAGGATTAAAAGTGATAGTGGTAGCATAAGAATGTGTTTGATGATTTTACATCAGTCAATCAGTGTCTGAAAATAGTAACTAAATGCAATCTAAAATGAAAATATACTTAGAATAGGTCTTAAATCCAGAAGGAGTCTTGGGATAAAAGTTAAAAGTGTTGGCTTAAAGTTCAGAAGGATTAAACTTGTTCTTAGAAGGGAGGTTAGTTAAAGAGAGCTATTGAAAGAGTGATGTTTGCTTATAATGATAGATTTTCCAGGATACACATATCTGGAGAGAAACTTTCTTACCTCTAGCCAACAGTAGGTCCTGGAATCAGAATGCTTCATATATAACTATGACTAAGCCCCTAACTTGTCTTACCAAGAGAGAAGGGAAGACAGCCTCTTTGGGAGAGCCAGGACTGCTTTGTCCTCATTAGATTTCACATTGGGACTCAACCATGTAAGTCACTCACTACATGTCAGACGAGATAGGACATCTAGTGTGTGTGCACACGTGTGTGTTTTAAGGCTAAAAATGCAAACAACCCAGATCTCTGCTTACTGAGAGTTGAAATTTCAATTAGGGAAAGGCCTTCTAATTCTCTTCATTTATATTCCAAACTGTTCTATGAATCTTGAATCTTTCAGGACTGATATTCGTGACTACAACACTGATATAGATAATGGCAGTGGAAATAATTCTGCCCCAAGGGCAGACCTCCACTTTTCCCACTCTTTTAGTCCCTTCCTGAGGACTGTCCTCCTCTCCCCAACTCCCCACCTTATGCTATAGCAACTAAAAGCTTAAGGGGGGTAGAGAAAGGAGGGGCTCAGGACCCTGGTTGCATACTGTAAGTCACAAGTTACTGTTATAATTGTTCCTTGCTGTGCTTTACCAGTTACTAAATATTTGAAATATCACCTCTGAGTATAAGCATGAAGAATACTCAAGTTTAGGAAGCACAAAATGAAGTTTTGGTTTTTTTTTTTTTAAGATTTTATTTATTTATTTGACAGAGAGAGATCACAAGTAGGCAGAGAGAGAGAGGAGGAAGCAGGCTCCCTGCTGAGCAGAGAGCCCGATGCGGGACTCGATCCCAGGACCCCGAGATCATGACCTGAGCCGAAGGCAGTGGCTTAACCCACTGAGCCACCCAGGCGCCCCCAAAATGAAGTTTTTAAATAAACAACAGCATCATACAGCCTTTAATGTACAGTAAGCATCATGTCTCTCTAGGAAGAGTAGCTAGTGCATGCATTTTAGACTTTCTTGACCAGGGAATTTGTGGAAGACCTACAGTCTTAATAGGATATTTCTGCAGAATACAGTTTGTGAAGGGCTGCTCTCTTACAGTCTATAAACATATATCATAGACCCATTAGGAAATATGTAGGTAAGTTTTTTCCTTTAAAGAACTTAGGACTTACATACCTCTAAATGATACCTTGTTCACAATTCCATGTGGAGGTAGATGACTGAAATCTGTTCTTTTTGATTTCCTTATGGGGGAGAAACAGTACTTGGGAGAGTTTGTGTTCCTGATGTTGTGGGAAGAGTCCTCACCAGTTAAGGAAAACGGTGCTGAAACATTTTGAGTAACTAGATGACAAACTGTTTATGTAAGACAGAGTTTTCTTGGAAATAATTCTATTTTATGGAAAACAGGCACAGTTTCGTATGGCTGTTGTCTAAAAAGACCTGGAGTTTGTTATAAATGAACATTATCAACACAATTCGGATATCATTTCATTGTTTGCTAAACTTGTGTCTGCTGCTTGTATCTGTTGAATTAGAAGCTTGTGTAATTTTTGTTGTTGTGTTTCATTCCGATTTGAAAATTAACTAGGTATGTTAATGACTGGATGTGATCAAACAGGTTAACAAATATTTGAGGGTATTTTTTCTTTTTAAGATTTTATTTATTTATTTAGCAGAGATCACAAGCAGGCAGAGTCAGGCAGAGAGTCAGGCAGAGAGAGAGGAGGAAGCGGGCTTCCTGCGGAGCAGAGAGCCCGATGTGGGGCTTGATCCCAGAACCGTGGGACCATGATCTGAGCCGAAGGCAGATGCTTCAACCCACTGAGCCACCCAGGTGCCCCTATTTGAGGGTATTTTAAGAAGGAGTAGAGTTTATGCTTGGAAGGTAAGACAGCAATAAACATGTGCTTTTAATTGACAGTGGATAGTTTAAAAAAAGACCACACATATGAACACAAAATGTATGAATCCCAAATAGAACAAGCAACAAATGAGAAAGTTTGGGGCCTTTGTGGTCAGAAAGGTTTAAATGGGGGCTTACCATTGAGTAAAATCAAGTAAGTCATGATGGTCCAGGGCAAAGTTATTTTGTTTGTTTTGATTGGAACAGATGATTAGAAGGGAGTGTGTTAACCAGATAAAGCCCATTTCTCAGCCAAATTAACATTTCACTACCATTATAAATTAAAAAAGGATGTAGTGGAGTTATGGGTGAAGTTGTAGCTTGAACCAGAAAGAGATGATCATCAAATATGATCTGTAGTGTGGATTTTCACAGTAAGTGTAGATGTCTCAAGACCTCGTGTTTCCCACCTTGCATTTCTGTCAGGTATAAAAGTAGGTAAACAGGCATAGTCTTTTTTAAAAATTTTTTTTTTTTAAACTGGGAGAGGAAGTCCAGGTCGGTGGTCGCTGACCTTGGTCCTGAATGATAGCTAAATCACTGTTTTTCTGAGACTCAGGTTAGAATGAGTTGTGTTGTGCTCTCATGGCTGGACAGCAACCAGTTTAATACAGTGTCTGGAACTGCAGAATATTTTTGCTCACATCTATTAGTGGTTAAGAGCATGTGTTATGGGGTTAAATTACCTTGAGTGCAAATCTTGACCCAGTCATTTATTATCTGTTCAAGTTACTTAATTTCTGTGCCTTAGTGTCCTTGTCTGTAAAACTTAATATTTGAAGGGGTTGTTGTGAGAATTAAATTAATCAATCCATGTAAAGTGCTTAGAACAGTCACTGGCACATGAATAGTATAAACTTAGTCTTTGTTATTATTTATACATATTTGCCTATACACTGGAGGGAATCCAAGAGAAAGGTGACTGGTGGTTGTGCTTGCTTATTATGTCGTCTGTTATAATAAGTCTATGCTCCTGTGTACTCTTTTGTCAGACTATAGTCAAGTTATTGATGATAAGTTTTCTTCTTAAAAGAAACATTGTTTAATAATGGAAACTTAAGGGCGCCTGGGTGGCTCAGTGGGTTAAGCCGCTGCCTTTGGCTCAGGTTATGATCTCGGGGTCCCAGGATCAAGTCCCACGTCGGGCTCTCTGCTCAGCAGGGAGCCTGCTTCCTCCTCTCTCTCTCTCTGCCTCTCTGCCTACTTGTGATCTCTGTCTGTCAAATAAATAAATAAAATCTTAAAAAAAAATAATGGAAATTTAAGCATAGTCTAATTACTATATGGAATTTGTGAGATACGATTTCAAGGAACACTGTGTCTTGGAGAAATGGGTCTTGTAAAATTTTAGGCTTACAGTTTTTGTTTTAATGGTTCGTACCTAACGTACATACTAAGAATAATACATTCTAAATATTTTAATGACTTCCTCTTTTTTTCCAGTAACAAAGCATGAAATAAATCCCCAGTGTTTTTCAAGATTATGTAAAAGGATTTGTAATTACCGCTCAGCACCTAGGACAGCACCCAGTGCAACACTTTGTACATGAACTCTGGCTTGAGGTTTGGGGTGTGTGCTCTGGATTCGGGAAAGAAAAGAAGAGAACATTTTGGGAAAGTTAACAATTCTCGTAAACACCCTAAAAGTATATGAATGGAGGATGGTTTCATGGCTTTATTTCAAAATGCTTTACACTGGCTGTAGAACCCACTTCATGACGTAGTTTGAGTTAAAATGATCTAATATTTGTGTTTTAACTTTCAGCTTTGTGTTATTCTTGGAAAATTTCGCACCACTTGTGAATTCCTTGAACCTGGGCATTGCAAACCCACTTCTGTTGGGCCCATCTCCTTTACACTTTGCTCAGATTAAGACTCAGTTGGCTCTTCAGCAGCTGAATGCCGTTGCCTCACATAGTTCAACACCACCTTATACATTATTAAATCAGGCTTTCTTGAAAATAGCCATGTCGAGACCCAGGTTTAATCCTCGAGGAAACTTTCCACTTCAGAGGCCACGAGCACCTAACCCTTCTGGGATGAGGCCTCCAGGACCATTTATGAGGCCTGGATCCATGGGTCTTCCAAGATTTTACCCAGCAGGGAGAGCCCGTGGAATTCCGCACAGATTTGCTGGCCATGAATCTTATCAGAACATGGGACCACAGAGAATGAATGTTCAGGTAACTCAACACCGAACTGATCCAAGATTGACCAAAGAAAAATTGGATTTTCATGAAGTTCAACAAAAGAAGGGGAAGCCTCATGGTAGCCGGTGGGATGATGAGCCTCATATATCTGCATCAGTGGGAGTGAAACAGAGTCTAACACAGGTTACAGAGCAGAGTCCTCAAGTGCAGAGCCGCTATACAAAAGAGAGTGCCTCAAGTATCTTAGCAAGTTTTGGATTATCTAATGAAGATTTAGAAGAACTCAGTCGCTATCCTGATGAACAGCTAACCCCTGAAAATATGCCATTAATTTTGAGGGATATAAGAATGCGAAAGATGGGGCGTCGATTACCCAATTTGCCTTCTCACAGCAGAAATAAAGAAACGCTTGGTAATGAGGCAGTTTCAAGTAATGTGATTGATTATGGGCATGCAAGCAAATATGGCTACACAGAAGATCCACTTGAAGTACGTATTTATGATCCTGAAATTCCAACAGATGAGGTCAAGAATGAATTTCGGTCACAGCAGAGCATTTCTGCTTCTGTTCCCACTCCAAATGTGATATGTAATTCTATGTTTCCTGTTGAAGATGTGTTTCGACAGATGGACTTCCCCGGTGAGTCCTCTAATAATCAGTCCTTTTTCCCAGTTGAGAGTGGAACTAAGATGTCAGGCTTACACATTTCAGGACAGTCAGTCCTTGAACCAGTAAAATCCGTCAGTCAATCCATTAGCCAAACAGTTAACCAGACAATGAATCAGTCTCTTATTCCTCCACCTATGAACCAGCAACCTTTTTCATCAGAATTAATTTCAGCTGTAAGCCAGCAAGAGCGGATCCCACATGAACCAGTGATTAATTCATCTAGTGTACATGGATCAGGAGGAAGCAAAAAGAATTACCGGTCAGAGGCTGACATTCCGATTCAGTCGCCCTTTGGGATTGTGAAAGCATCATGGTTACCAAAGTTTTCACATGCTGATGCCCAGAAGATGAAGAGACTTCCAACTCCCTCTATGATGAATGATTATTATGCAGCGTCTCCAAGAATATTTCCACATTTGTGTTCTCTGTGTAACGTAGAATGTAGTCATTTGAAGGTGAGTGTTTTTAAAGATCACTGTATAATGATACTCAGCGCCCAAATTTCCTCTAAATTTTTATATTGTGCTGGTCTTAACTAGGCATTGAGGACATGGCAGAAATTATTTGTGATTGCAACTTCCCTGTTTAGTTGTAATCTAAATGGTCCTGGCCTAAATACTGGATTGAGTGTTAGGCTTTCTGTATTCTTGTGACTGGGCACATGACCTAGTTTGTCCATGTACTTTGAACTTTTGGATTAGTTCTCTCAGAAAATTCATGCAACATAAAATTTATATAACATAAACCATGGACTTATAAAACAACATCTCATGAGTCAACTTTAAATAGAATCTGTTACTATAAAAATATAAAAAGTTGGAATAAAATATTTGTACTGCACACTTTCAAGAGACAGTGTATTGCAGCCTTGCATGTATCTACCTGTGTTGGGCTAAAAGACAGTTAATGTTAATTTTAATATTTTCTGATTCTAGCTAGACTAGGATTTTTAGTGTTTCATGAGAAGGAGCTTCCTAAACTTAATCCATAGCAAAATTGAGTCAAGAATAATTATTTTGGGGTTAGCTGTCAACTCAGAATAGTGTAAAATGGTAAACTTTAGAGAGAAAAATCTTAAAATAATAAAAAAGGCCTTAGGTACCTCTATCGTCAGTATAATTAGAAGAAAGTATTTTATAGAAGTGCTGAAGAGTAATGTAGAATATACTTTTTTGATAGTACAGTTGACTCTTGAACAGCTTGGGGCTTGGGGGTGCCAACTCCTGCACCATTGAAAGTCCAAGTTGACTCCTTAAAAACTACTAATAGCCTGTTGACTGGAAGCCTTACTGACAGCATAGGTAGTTGGTTAATACGTTTTGTATGTTAATAGTATTGTATACTGTATTCTTATGATAAAAGTAAGCTAGCGAAAAGAAAATAGTAAGAAGATGGTGAGAAAATACATTTATGTATACTGTAAAAATCTGTGTGTAAGTGGACCCGTGCACTTCAAACCGGTGTTCAAGGGTCAACTATAATCGTTGGCGGATTTGTGTAGGAATTCTCCAGTATGATTTACTTACTTACATGTATTTGGAAACTACTGTTTCTTCTGTTCACTAATGGGATTTGTGGATTTATATTATAAATGGTCAGGAAGGAATGTACTTCCTATGGAATAAGCTTTGATTCAATGCCATATCATTGGCTATATACTTTGTATAGGTTTAAAAACCTATAGGTGTTTAATTCTCTTTTTTTCTACTTCCAGTGCTGCCCTTTTTTATTGTCTTTGTATTATTATCCACTCACAGATTTCAGCTGATGCTTTTGTTAACTCTAGCAAAGGAAAGTGACATTCTTCCTCATTTTAGCCAAATTTGTGGAGTTCTAGTAAAATAATAGTTGGTGTCCCTATCAAGGGAGATAGCCAAATCTTGAAAAATCTCAGAATAATTCATAGTACTTAGCCTTTAAGTAGTGCTGGTCTAAGTTCCTAATTAAGTAATGGGCTGTCTGTGTTCCATTTGAACTTTTAACTAGTCATGGTGAATCCAAGAAAGGTATATTAAAATAAAGAACTTAAAATTTTTTATTTTGTCGAATGGAAAAGGTATACGTTTATTCAGTAGGTATTTACTGATCACCAGTTTCATACATGGCTGTATTAGATGCTGGGCAGAAATGAGAGCTATATAAAATGAAGATGTTGGTCTTAAGCAGTTTAAACAGTCTCACTGAAGAGAAAAATTACACACCAAAGGAATTTTAAAAATTAGAGGGCATCACATGGTTCAGTGATTGCATTTAACTTTTTGGATGTGCTGTAGGGGAGAGAGATTTAATATATCTATCTTGACTTTAGGCTTATATTGGTTCAGGCCAGCTTTATTAATTTATCAACATATTGTGTTTTTAGCAGCATATAATTAAAAAGAAGTATAAATAATGCTTGCTTTGGCAGCACTTACCTAAAATTGAATCAATAGAGAGAAGATTAGCATGCCCCGTGTACAAGGATGACATGTGAGTTAGTGATACGTTCCATGTTTTTTGTAGTAAGTGTAGTTGCCGTCATCATCTCATACAGATAAAAAGAAAGCGCCCCTCCCCCCAAAAGTATAAATGTACTTTTTGACTTCAAAAGACTAGTTGGGTAAGATTTAGTGACAGAGACTAACTATGTTGAATCTGGCCTGGAAGGATTTGGGAAGGAAGACTTCATGGAGTTGGTTAAATATAGGTCTTAAATAATGAGTAGGCTTCAGATATACCTAGGGAAGGAGGAATGACATTTTCCATGTCAGCAGTAACAGTAGGTACCAAAGGCCTTCAAAAAGCTTAGCTTAAGGAGTTTAGACTTGAGGTGAGCTTAAGGAATTTAGACTTGAGGTGAAAGGCATTAGGAAGCTAATTAAGGTTTTTGGTACATGAAGTGACATGTTCAAAGTGTATTTTAGGGAGATAAATCTGACAAATGTATGCAAGATGAATAAGAATGAGAAAAGATAATGGTAGGGCACTGAATATGAGGCTTCCCTAGTTCCTTCAAGTTTAAGATGGTGAAAGTCTGGGTTAGTATGATAAAAATAAAACTTTGAAAAATAAATCATTAGTAATTGATTCATTAGAATTCACAGAGATTGCCATTTAAAACACCTTTTCTTTTAATAACAGCATGATGGATCTAACTAATGAATTCTTTACTACTAGATGACCCCATGATAGGGATTTGTGAACATGAACATAGGTGGTACAAACAACTTCTCTTGTTTCTGTGTGATATATCTTGCTACCTTGTAAATATGCATTTATATGACATTGTAAATAATGTAGCCAATTAATGTAAAGTATCAACTGCCTTTTTTTTTTTTTTGTGGCTAATTGTCATTTGACAGATAGTCCCCCACTGCTGAATCTTTAAAACTATAGCCTGAAAAGGGCAACAGTAGACTGTAAAATGTATTTCTTTTCTAAATTGGGGTTCAGATGTCAGAGAAGGAGCTGTGCTTAGTTCAGATGTTATGTCTTTTGGGCTGTCCTCAGTTTAGAAGCTGTCTTTCTGACTTAAATAATTCAGTTTGAGAAAATATTAATTGACATAAAAGATTTTTGAGATAATTGGAGGATAGAGTAAACTCATATGGGTAGGTATTTTCACAGTTTGATTCTGTGCCTACTCAAGCCTGCAGTCTTACAAGCATTTCCTGCTTAGTAGGTAATTATCATTTTTTCTCTAGAGAGGCAGTACTGCGTTTGGATCCTTTTTGTCTAATCTGGATACTCTAGACAGTCTGGAAATTGGGTGGCATAGGTATATTTATTGAGCTTAAAGCAAGTGCTATCATGAGTGAAGTGGGCCTGTTAAATAGTACTTGGTGTGAGTATGTGTGTGTGTATTCATATGCATATATATATATATATATATATATATATATATATATATATATATATGTTTGTATAGAACTGGAGAGTATGCCTTAAATAGGGCAGGTATCAGCATCAGCTGATACTTGCTATACAGAATACATCCAGTATTGTTTTTTCAAGAAAAGCTGCAAGTTTGGATTTGGGGGTAGAAATCACTGGATTTTTAAATGATGGCAACTTATTCAAATAAAATGCTTTATGGTGTAAATAAATTATGCCCAACCACTATTTGCCAGTGTGTCTGTTTGATGTAAACAATGTCCAGTTAATGTCAAAGACATGGGTTCAGCAGTACTAGAGACTCTTCACTGCCAATCTCTTCTAGCTTCTATTTGTACCATTGAGCGGGATATGCAGACATTTCTTTTTTGCAATCCACAATCAGTTTCATGGCTTAATGAAGTAGTTTAGGGTTTTTCCTAACCTGTTGCTGAGTATTATAAATAGCACACACTTGTCTTCAGATAGTTCTTGACAAGACAGATTCCAAAATTAGTGTCAACTGTGGTTTTAACTGTGGAAACTTCTAGTTTGTAGCAGTGACATATTAAAATGTTTTTGAAATGGATGTGAATAACATTTTCTCCAAGGAACATTTTAAAATACAGAACCGTTGAGTTGTTTTTTTTTACCTATCCAAATGCCGGAGAAACAATAAAACATTGAGTAATAATACACATTGCTTTTAACTGTTTCACTTGGGGGACTTTATCTTTGAAAACTGTACATTGTCTTTTCTAAAAATTTTAATCAGATGTATCTTCCAGGAGCTGTTTTGTGGGTACACAATGTAATTTTAGGGCAGATTTATAAATGAAGTAATGTATTAAAAAAGCATTTTGTTCATTGTAAAGCTCTATGTAAGGGATATTGTGTCTTTGAAATGGTGTTACTTTCCCTTAAATCCTGAAAATAAATTAGATTTAATCAGCAGTTTTTCATATTTTTACTAATCTTATCCTTTATCAATATAGTGGGTACCTTGTTTGGAATGGTACTGACCTAAGAGGTAGGATTTTTTGTTGTTGATGTTGTTAGCTTGAATTTAGAGATACAAGTTATTGATACTATATTTTTGAGATGCCATTTCAGATACTATTTTATTTATGGAGTTTTTGGTGTTTTCTGGAGTATTTTTATATGTAAGATGAATTATTTCTGAAAAATGCTTTTATTTTTTCCAAGGTTAAATATATTTGATTTCAAAATGAGTATCCATGGGTATGATTTTTTAAATGTTTTCTATACTAAAATGTTTCAAAATGGCATCAGTAAGGTTTGGTATTAAGTACCTTTGTTTGGAGGTACTTTATTTTTGTGAAATATTATTGAGTAGTCAAATGTTATTTATAACTACATTTGTTAATTTTTGAAAAAAGAATCCTGTGTCATTTTTTAAAAGCCTAATTTCATAGTGTGAGGAATATTCTAATTTCAGTGCTTTTCTCCTTTCACAATAGGATTGGATTCAGCATCAAAATACATCTACTCATATTGAGAGTTGCCGCCAGTTACGTCAACAGTAAGAACAAATTTTTCTTTTTTATAGGTAGCAAATTTATGAAATAGTAATGTTCAGGTATGACTGTTTAATAACTTTAGTGTGGTACTTTAGAGAAAAATATTCTTAGAAAGCTATTGCATATTTGAAATATTTTATGAAGCATGTTTAATCTTTTTCCAAAAGGAGAGAATTAAATATGATGTTTTCTTCTCTCTCTAATTATTCCCAGTAGGTAGACTTAGTATCATGGGTTCATTCCTTGCTGGCTTGCCTGCTTTGTAGTGGTTTAACTATTTTAGAGTAGATAGCATTCCCTTTTCCTATCTGCTCCGCTTTCCCAAAGGACAAAAAACTAAAAACCACCCCAAACCAAACACCAATATTTAATTTCATGTGCAAAGCTCTCCTCTGGTTTAGAACCTATTTTAAGAAAAAACCTTAAAAAAAAAAAAAAAGAATAAACCTTAGTGGCACCTGGGTGGTTCAGTCAGTTAAGAGCCTCCCTTTCCGTCCACCTCTGCTCCTTCCCCTGCTTGTTTGCTCATGTGTATGTGCTCTCTCTCTCAAAATAGATAAATCTTAGGGAAAAAAAAGAATAAACCTTAAGTGGGAGATAAACAAGCTAAATGTGTTGGTTCCTCAGCATTGTTTCTTCAGTTCTTCAAACTTTTGCCCCTTTTTTTTTTTTTTAAAGATTATTTATTTATTTATTTGACAGAGAGAGATGACAAGCAGGCAGAGAGGCAGGCAGAGAGAGGGGAGGAAGCAGACTCCCTGCTGAGCAGAGAGCCTGATGCGGGGCTCGATCCCAGGACCCTGGGATCATGACCTGAGCCGAAGGCAGCGGCTTAACTCACTGAGCCACCCAGGCGCCCCATTGCCCTTTTTTTTTTTTTTAAAGATTTTATTTATTTATTTGACAGACAGAGATCACAAGTAGGCAGGGGGGCGGGGGAGTGGTAAGTAGGCTCCCTGCTGAGCAGAGAGTCCATTGCAGGGCTCCATCCCAGGACTCTGGGATCATGACCCAAGCCAAAGGCAGAGGCTCAATCCACTGAGGCACCCAGGCGCCCCAACCTTTTGCTTTTCTAAGACAGACACCTATGAAGGTGAAAAGTGTAACTTCAGCAGGAATCTCTTATATATCTCATGGAGTAACAAAATTCAGTTGTATTCCCTGTACTCTACACAATGATACAGTTGTGTGAAGTTACCGGTCCCTAAACTGATGATAGGAACATGTTTTGGGGCAAATGATTTTGTCACAGCTGTTTTGGGTTTTGGTTTTGTTCTTTATGAAAACATTATCAAAATATTTTGAGATTGTTCAGGACTCTTCCAGTCATAAGTGATAAACTTAATTCAAAGTAGTTTTTATTTTATTTTATATTCATTATTATTATTGTAAGATTTTATTTATTTGACAGAAATCATAAGTAGGCAGAGAGGCAGGCAGGTGGGGGAGAAGCAGGCTCCCCACTGAGCAGGGAGCCTGATGTGGGACTCGATCCCAGGACCCTGAGATAACTACCTGAGCTGAAGGCAGAGCCTTTAACCCCCAGAGCCACCCAGACGCCCCTTATATTTATTTTTTAAAGATTTAACTAATTTATTTTTTTTAGAGAGAGCCAGAAAGGGCAGCAGGACCTTGAGTAGGGGGAGGAGCATGGAGAGAGGGAGAAGGAAGGGAAAGAATCTTGACCAGGCTTTACACTGAACATGGAGCTCGATGCAGGGCTCTGTCTCATGGCCCTGAGATCATGACCTGAGCTGAAACAAAGAGTCTGACTGCAGACTTAAGTGACTACATCACTCAGGGACCCCAAAGTCATTTTTATTTTTATTTTTATTTTTTTTAAGATTTTATTTATTTATTTGTCAGAGAGAGAGAGAGAGAGAGAGCACGAGAGTGAGCACAGGCAGACAGAGTGGCAGGCAGAGACAGAGAGAGAAGCAGGCTCAAGGAGCCCAATGTGGAACTCGATCCCAGGACGCTGGGATCATGACCTGAGCCGAAGGCAGCCACTTAACAACTGAGCCACTCAGGCGTCCCCAAAGTCATTTTTTTTTTTTTAAAGATTTTATTTATTTGACAGAGATCACAAGTAGGCAGAGAGGCAGGCAGAGAGAGAGGAGGAAGCAGGCTCCCTGCTGAGCAGAGAGCCCGATGCGGGGCTCAATCCCAGGACCCTGGAATCATGACCTGAGCCGAAGGCAGAGGCTTTAACCCACTGAGCCACCCAGGCGCCCCAATTCTTTGTTTGTTTGTTTTTTTAAGCTACATTGTGTTCCTTTTGTTTCTATACCTTAATGTATAGGTATATACATTATGTATATATGTATATTTATATTTAGGTATAAATATGTATATGTATTTTTAGGTATATGTATATTTAGGTTCTTAGTCTTTTTCTTGAGGCTGATTATCTTTTCCCTCTCTTTGTCTTTGTTGGATCTTTCTGGATTATGATACAGGAGTAAATGGTTAACCTGAGAAAAGACACAGTGCATCCGAATTTTAGTATTAAAAATGAATAATAGCCATATTCTTTTTTTTAAGATTTTGTTTATTTATTTGACAGAGAGAGAGAGAGAGACAGAGCGCGTGTGCACAAGAAGGCAGAGCAGCAGGCAGAGGGAGGTGGAGAATTAGTCTCTCCTGCTGAGAGCCCAATGCAGGGGTTGATCCCACAATGCCAAGATCATGACCTGAGCCGAAGGCAGATGCTCAACCAACTCAGCCACCCAGACCCCTCAATATTAGCTACATTTTTCTTGTATGCTGGGCATAATTCTAAGTCCTTTACATAATTTAAGTTTCAAAACAACCCTGTGAGATGTATGTATAATGATTATTTGTGATTTTACCAGTGAGGAAACTGAGGCATAGAGAATCAACTTCCTTGCTGAACCACAGCAAATAGTTGGTATAGCTAGTCTGTCTAGCCTATTTTCTGTTCAGCAGATTATTCTGAAAAGTTTCTAAGCTGCAGAAGTTGAAGGGATAGTAAACATTCATATATTCATCTTTATTCACCAATTATTATCATTTGCCACATCTGTTTTATGTTTCTATTAAGCGTTTTTGAAGCTTTATTTGAAAATAAATTGCAAACATGGTAACTTCACTCCTCAATTCAACATCTCTCTCCTAAGAATAAGGAAAATTTTCTGCAGTAGTTATCTGTTACAACCACACTGAATCCCTGCCTACCCCCAAACCACACTCCCAAACCACGAGGCAATCAAGATTTGTGTACTGCAGTCTCTTAAGCTAGAATAGCCCACTCTGCTTGTTTCTTCTCTTACCTTCCTTTACCTTTCGTTCGTTCCTTCATTCATTGATCTGAGAAGTATGCTTTCACAATGTTAACTTACTTTGAAATGTTCAGGAAAGGAGAGTTGTCTTGTAGAATGTCCCAAAGTACATTTTGTACTTTTCTGTTTGTTTCCTTATCATTAAATACATATTGAATATTTTTGTCACAGAAACTATAGGTGATGTTTATACTTAACCGCATTGGGACACACATACTGTCATTTTGTTCTTGCCATTGTGCTGTACTGCCTGTGTGAGGGTTATCATGCTTCTGAAGCACACTTTAAACTTGTTATGCAATGTACAGGCAGTCCAACCACAACCCGCAGAATAGTACACATGCTTTATCTTTCTGCCCTGGGCACCAGAGACAAAAACATGTGTTCTAGCAGTCAGACTAGTGAGGATCCAGAACATTATTGCGACCTCTTGACTAATAGTCCTCAAGTTCTTTTGAATCCATTAAACTGGAGATTGCCAGAAACTTTATAACATCTGTGTGTTGACAACCAGCATATTTCTAGCATTGTACATTTAAGAAAGCTAAGCCTTACTCACATTAAGTAACTGGCTTTTAGATACATGGCCATAAAATGTCAGCACCTACACTCAGAGCTAGCATAGCTTAATTCCAGAGGTCTTGCTTTTAAACACCATACCGTAAGAATAGAAATTTATCTTCTTAGATGGTAACAGATTGAGGAGAGTTTTTAAAAGCCTAAGTGTAAATGAAACAGAATTATCCATGTTTTGACAATTAATTATTGATGCCAGATGATAGATACACTGGATTAAAGTTGACTTTTTTTGTTCTTCATAGTTTGTCACCTTATAGTTACAATTAGATGCTTCAGGCATCATGGCTGCTATCAAAGAAGGACAAAGGGGCCAAGAGGCAAGAAGAATTTTGCCAGTGGTTTTGTGTCTGTCTCACTGTTTTGAATCTATCACTGGCTATATTTATTCCAAGGAGGTTAGGAAAGCAAATATTTAGCTTTTTTAGCCTTTGCAGTAGAGGCAGACAAGGAAAAACGAAGTTGAGAATTGTTGTTGTGTTAACCTGCTATAACAGTGTCTTAGGCAAATAGCAACAAATAAAAACCACTTTACTTTTACTGCAGTTTTGACCGGACTTCTTGCCAGGTGACTTGCTGAAAGAGATGGCTGCCTCCATTTCCTTACTTGGCTCTTCTCTTGATTATTAAGCTTGTTTTTGAATATTAGTTGTCTTAATGATTTAATTTCCAATTTAAAAATGTTTTTAAAATTTCCAGTCAACTAACATACATACATACATAAATCTATCTATTTATTTATTTATTTTAAGAGGGTGTGTGAGAGCCAGGGTTGGGGGTAGGGCAGAGGAAGAGGGAGAATCACCACAGGCCTTGATCTTCATCATGACCTGAGCCGAAGTCAAGAGTTGGACACTTAACTAAGTTACCCATGCGCCCCTAAATTGACCTTCAGAGTTCAGGTTCTCTAGAAAAGATGAGGAGGAAAATGTCTTCTTCTTAGGCTTCTGTGATATTACTGTTTCTTGTACTTTTTCTTTCTGTGATTACTACTTAATCTCTTATTTGTTTGTCTTTGTCTGCTTTACTCTTCAGTGTTGGTGTGCATAATATTCTGTCCTCAGCCCTTTTTATTCCTACAAACGATCTTCTGTGTTAGTCTAACACAACCCTTATACTGTATAGGCTTCTTCATGCCTAATTTTCAAATATCTCAGTCCTAATCTTTCCCCACAATTCCAGATACTTATTTCCAATTGACCCGAAAATATTCTTGTATTCTCTTCACTTCAGAAATGATTATTGATTCTCTGTTACCTTTTACTTATGTGCAATCTCCTTACCTGATTTCAAGGACCTTCACAGTTTGTAATTCTGAGCTGCCTTTCCAGCCTCCCTCCACCCCCCGCCCATAATTCCTTTTTATCATTTGCATGCTGCAACCAGACCAGTTCATGAAATAGAACACTTGTTTTGCCTCTCAATTCTTTTATGTATGGCCACTGCATCAAACCTAGCTTCAACCATGCCTATTGGTAGACATAAGGGCTACTTGAAAAGTAGCCTTTTCTGCGCATTTTCCCCTAATTCTTCCACCAGATGTATCTCTTCGAGGACTGCCTGGTACAGTGTAAAGAGCACTGTACATGTTGTTTGGTGTAGATTGGGGTCTCCTGGAGTTCTGCAAAGTGCATGAACTGTCCTTATCTTTTAACCCCTACTTAAACCTGTGTCATGTACCTATTCTATACATCTTAACACTTGTATGTGTATTGCCTGTTTTACTTTAAGAAACTTTCAAATCTTTGATGTATTGGGAATGTGTTTCTTTTCCTTGAATTGCCTACTAGAATAATGCTTTGATTATTTATTGAATTAGACACTCAAAATATCATACTTTCAAGAAAATTTTCATACTTAATATACTAATAAATTACTATGTAAACTTAGGTTTTGAACAGTCCTCCTGATGATACATTGCAGGGAAGGATTGAGACATACAGTCTCATTTTAACTGTTTATTAATACTGTTTATTCTCAAAATAGGTATCCTGATTGGAATCCTGAGATCCTCCCATCAAGAAGGTAATTCTTTTTAATAGTGATATTGTTGAGACTTGATTTTCTTTTAAAAGTAAACAAGTAGGGGTGCCTGGTTGGCTCAGTGGGTTAAGCCTCTGCCTTCGGCTCAGGTCATGATCTCAGGGTCCTGGGATTGAGCCCTGCATCGGGCTCTGAGCTCAGTGGGGAGTCCGCTTCCCCCTCTTTCTCTGCCTGCCTCTCTGTCTACCTGTGATCTCTATCAAATAAATAAATAAAATTAAAAAAAAGGTTTAAAAAAAAGTAAATAGGTGCTTTTTTAAAAAAAGGTCTTATTTTTAATTGAGTTCCTGTTTGACCATTTTTACTTTTATTTTAAATTTTTTTTATTTTTACTTTTAAACAGCAGATGAATGCAATAATCTCTGTGAACCTTTAATTATCCCAGCTTACATGTGATCGCTTGCCTCTCTGAGCTTCCATTTTTCTTTCCTTTTTTTTAGTCTTTCTGAAAATAATTCCTGTTTTTGTTATTGTTCTGATTGTGGGGTCTTATGTTACAAATGTTTTGAAGGCTAGGAGTGGTTTTATTAAGTTTTGTATTCCTTAGGAAGTCTTGTATTTAAATGTTTGCATATGAACATTTTTATATACATGCAAAATGTATACAAACTTTTTTTTTTTAAAGATCCTGTTTATTTATTTGACAGATGGAGATTATAATTAGGCAGAGAGGCAGGCAGAGGTAGAGGAGGAAGTAGGTTCCCTGCTGAGCAGAGAGCTAGATGCAGGGCTCTATCCCAGGACCCTGGGACCATGACTGAGCCGAAGGCAGAGGCTCTAACCCATTGAGCCACCCAGGCGCTCCTGTATATAAACATTTTTGTACATTTTTTGTATATTTGTATATAAACATTATATATATATATATATATATACAAAATGTTTGTATATAAATAAGTTTTAAACTTGTATTTAATGTTTGTACATAAAGTAACAGCAGTCAAAGAAATATTTATAGATGGCATAATCTCTCGGGGAAAATGTTGAAAACATTTGTTTATGTAAATCATTTCTTAAATCCTTTATATAACTTAATACTTCCAATATATAGTTGACTATAAAATGATACAGGAAGAGACCAAGAAATTGGTAGAGGGTCCTCTTCTGTATATTAGCAAAACAGGGATCCAAGCAATTTGAGGACTGAGCTTCTGTTCTGATTATTTTTTATTTATCTATGAGGGTGAATTGTGTCATAACAAATAGGTATTTGTTTTAAATAAATATATACTATCAGAGTTTGGTATTGTTTATAGTCTCTTGTTAAGAAGGAGCCTCTGTCATAGAAGTTAAATTTACATTAAATTGCTGAATCTTGTAATTTCCCCCCCATACTTTATAGAAATGAAGGCAATAGAAAAGAAAATGAAACTCCAAGAAGACGTTCTCATTCCCTCAGTCCTAGACATTCTAGAAGATCAAGCTCAAGTCACAGATTCCGTCGATCTCGAAGCCCTATACGCTATATATACAGACCAAGAAGTCGAAGTCCAAAAATCTGCCATCGTTTCATTTCCAGATACAGATCCAGATCCCGTTCACCATATCGAATGAAAAATCCATTTAGAGGTAGTCCAAAATGCTATCGATCAGTTAGCCCTGAAAGGACATCACGGAGATCAGTGAAATCATCAGGTACACCTATGGTTATGAATAATAATACATACTATAGTATATAACATAATAAATTTACTTATTTTGACGAAATTTTTTAGGATTTTTTTTGTGTTTGAATTTTTCAGTTCTGTATTTTTATTTTTATTTTTATTTTTATTTATTTTTTTTTTATTTAGATCTTGGAAGCAGAAGCAGATACAAGAATTCAGGGTTTTTTTTTTTAAGATTTTATTTTATTTTATTTATTTGAGAGAGAGCAAGCAAGATTTTTATTTATTTATTTGACAGACAGAGATCACAAGTAGGCAGAGAGGCAGGCAGAGAGAGAGGAAGGGAAGCAGGCTCCCTGCTGAGCAGAGAGCCCGATGCGGGACTCGATCCCAAGACCCTGAGATCATGACCTGAGCCGACGGCAGCGGCTTAACCCAGTGAGCCATCCAGGCGCCCCCAGTTCTGTATTTTTAGTAAGTTTGAAAACATGACATAATCTGCTACTGTCAAGATTTAACAAAACTTGGGGTGCCTGGATGACTCAGTCGTTAAGCATCTCCCTTTGGCTCAGGTCGTGATCCCAGGGTCCTGGGATGGAGCTCCACATTGGGCTCCCTGCCCAGCCAGAAGTCTGCTTTTCCCTCTCCCACTTCTCTTGCTTGTGTTCCTCTCTCGCTGTCTCTCTCTCTCTCTCTCAGATAAATAAATAAAATCTTCTAAAAAAGAAAAGATCTAACAAAAACTGACATTTTGAGCTGTTTTTCTTAGCTCTTTTAATAAGCTAGAAATGGAATTTCTATTTTACTATATTTTAGAATTTTATGTGAAATTGACCCGCATCCCAACCTAGTCCATTCTTCCTTTTATTAACTATCAGAAGAAATGTGGAAGAGTGTATGTATCTACCTAAAATCAAATTTAAAAACCACTGATATGCCAACATCTTAGTGTGCCCATGAATTAATCTAAAAGTTTTTTTGAAATTTCTCCTATTTTCAACCTGTGTCTTAATATTGGTTTAGTGACATTTTTAGAAATAGCTCATATATGTGTTCTCTGAGATCTTTTTAGAAAGGTCTCCAAGACCAGGGGGTCTTCCAACTATGTGAAGCTGAGTTTCCTTTATATGTTTCAACCAGAGCAATGTATCCATCAGATTGGAAGCAGAAGCAGATACAAGAATTCAGGGTTTTTTTTTTTAAGATTTTATTTTATTTTATTTATTTGAGAGAGAGCAAGCACGAACGGGGGAAGGGGCAGAGGGAATGGGAGAAGCAGGCTCCCTACTGAGTAGGGAGCCTGATGTGGGGCTCAGTTCCAGGACACTGGGATTGTGACCTGAGCCAAAGGGAGATGCTTAACTGACTAAGCCACTGAGATGCCTCAAGAATTCAGGTTTTAAGCCCAACATGAAAGTGTATGGGGAAATACACAGTGGTGCTACTCATCTAATTTTTTGTTTTGGAAATTAAAGTTGTTTTTCATAAAAATGTTATTTATGCTAACACAGAAGCCTATTATTAAATGAATTAGTAAATATTTTGAAATAATTTCAGGGACGCCTGGGTGGCTCAGTGGGTTAAGCTGCTCGGGTCATGATCCCGGGGTACTGGGATCGAGTCCCATGTCGGGCTCCTTGCTCAGTAGGGAGCCTGCCTGTCTCTCTGCCTGCTTGCATGCTTTCTCTCTCTCTCTTTTTGACAAATGAATAAAATCTTAAAAAAAAAAAATTCAATTTCAGTTTCTTATGGTAAATATTGATAAGTCTAACAAAATCTCTTTGGAGTCTTCGGTTTTTATTTTTATTTATTTATTTATTAAGATTATATTTATTTGACAGAGATCACAAGTAGACAGAGGCAGGCAGAGAGAGAGGGGGAAGCAGGCTCCCCATTGAGCAGAGAGCTGGATGTGGGGCTCGATCCCAGGACCTTGGGATGACCTGAGCTGAAGGCAAAGGCTTTAACCCATTGAGCCACCCAGGCACCCCTGGAGTCTTCCGTTTTAAAAAGTGAAAATGGATACTGAAATCAAATGTTTGAGGACCATTGGTATAAGATAAGATCATGAGTGAAGAATTAAAGACTGAGAATTGTTTTGTGTATATTGATTCCTGTCTGGCTTGACAGTGGCTCTGTGTAATAAATATTTGGGCAATTAAGGAGTTATTCTTTCTTCAATAATGTGATTTTATATTATAAAATAATGTGGTTTTCATCTTAAGTTCTTTTCGGTTGAAGTTGCATTTATGTCCTTTTTACTAGATAGAAAAAAAGCATTAGAAGATGTAGTACAACGATCTGGGCATGGGCCAGAATTCAATAAACAGAAACATCTTGAAATAGTTGATAAAGTACCTTCACCAGCCCCAAAGCCTAAAATGGGCAGTGGATCAAAGGCATTAATTAAATCTACAAACCTTGCAAAGAGTGATGCAAATTTAGGAGGACATTCTATTCGTTACAAAGCCAAGAATATTGAAGATGACACCTCATCAGAATGTAAACCAGTGTCTGAAAAACCTGTTTCTCTCCAGCGTAAGGTCAGTAGTTTGTTAATGTAAGTGTGTACATACATGTGTCATTATGATACAAAAAAGTTGTTTGAATTTTTTATTTTCATATTTTAAAAGTTTGAAATCATAACTTGTTGAATTATGTTGATTTGGAATATTTTATTGATTGTGCTTATGAATTTAGAAAAAGTCCATTAAGTCAAAATCTTGTAGCTTACAAATCCTAGCAGTTTGGCATTCAGTGTATCAAAAGTGAGAACATTCTGATGGTTTGTTTTTGGCTAACCACACAGGCAGGTTGTTGTGATGAGTTTGCTATCTGGTGGGGGAAGTGAATGTAATCACACCAGCAGCATTAATGATTTTTTTGTCATCTTTGTCAGTAAGCTGTAAACGTGAGTCTTTACTGAGAATTGGCCATTTTTAATCTACTTTTTACTTTTTTGCAGTATAGTTCAGAAGTCAAATACTCTCTTGGCCAATATAGAATAGCCTGTTTTCTAGTACTGATTTATTAATATATTTTGACTGTAACCTGCTAGTTAAAATACTCAGAGGTATTGTTCTACATAAAGCATCTTGAGAACATTAGAACAGTTGCCAGTGTTTAGGCAGATTATCAGATGTTTAATGTAATATTAACAAGTCTTCAGGTATTTAGGTATATATTACTCTTAACATTGTCTAAATATTTTCAATAGCTATAAATCCTTGCCTTTAAAGAGCTTATTTTTAGACGGATACACTTAAAATAATCAACGTGTAATTACGCAGTTTTGAAGAGTGTTAGGAAGAAATTTTAGTACAGAGAAGATTTTTGAAGAGGCTAAATTAATCTATACTATTCATTTTGTTTCAAAACTCTAGGTGGTGGCAGTGGAACTTTTTTTTTAAGTCAGTTTTTAATACAGTTGATAAACTTGGTATTATAGGAAATTCGGATTTTATACATGCTATATATGTTTTGAAAATGGTATACCTCTAGATATCATCGCAGCTTACAAAACACAAAGTGCACAAAGCTGTAGTTTTATCTTTCTTAGTGGTGGGCCATGTAGATTCATGTAGAAAAATATTCTTCAGTGGTTTTGGACCATTCCATAGGTCTTGTTTGTTACAGAATGCTTCTAAACAGAAAAGAGCATCTGTGATTGTGTTACCAGTAAGCTCTGATCACTATTAGGGTCGAATGGTAAAATATAAAACTTATCTTTTACTATTTTATTTAGCATTTAAAAAAATTTTTAATTGTGCTAAAATATTTAGAGAAGGCTGGTTCAAGGACATAGCTTAATGGCAGAAATTATATTGGGAATTATTATTTTTGTACTTCATGGCTTAATTTGGCTTATTTTTAATTTCCTTTCATTCAAAAATAGCTTCGGAAGGACCAGTCTTCACATTATGGTTCAGTTCTTCTTATATCTGAATTACCAGAGGATGGCTGCACTGAAGAAGATATTAGAAAAATATTTCAACCATTTGGAAAAGTTAATGATGTCCTCGTTGTTCCTTATAGGAAAGAAGTGAGTCAGTCACTCTGTTCTAAAAATACATACAAAGTTACTACATTATAAAGTCTGGTTGTTACTTTATGAAGATCTTTTAGCACTTTTTGCTACATATGTAATTGTTAATTGAGAGTTAATGTAAATGCTTGGATTCCAGTGAACAAGGTCCCCAAATACTATTTTATATCTTTTAGAACAGGAGTTGGCATACTTTTTCTGTAAAGGACCAGATAGTAAATACTTCAGGCTTTGTATGCCGTAGGATTGTAGCTATTCAATTCTGCCATTGTAGTACAAAGGCAGCCAAAAATATACTAATGAATGGGTACAGCCGTGTTCAAAAAAACTGTTTGCAAAAACAGGTGGCAGGTTATAGTTTGCTTTCCAATTCTTTAGCATACTGGTTAAGATGATGCTAAAAAATGATTTTGTTGTACAGTATTTTTTACATGTGGATTATATATAGTCCTGTAACTCAACATGGTAAAGTTCATCAGAATTATGAACAACTCCCATACTAAGAAAAAGGTAAAATTGTGAGACGAAACAGGGGAATGTAGTTGGTAGTGTTCTTTATTTCAGTAAGCCTTAAAAATGTCAGGTTTACAGCAACTAAGGCCAAATCCTGTCTTTTCTCCATTTATTCCATGAGTCCTGCCTTCCTATTTCTCATTGTTCCATGAGTCTGCCATGGGCCCTTGTTTCCCCTCTTCTTATCTTGGTAATGGTACAGAAATTCTATAAGGTTAAATGTCCATTTGATGTATGAAAACTAACCCTAGAGATCAGGTGACAATGTAGCAAAACAAAAAGATGTAAAAGCAGCCAGGACTTGAGGTAATTTCATAGTTTTATGTTCCACAAAAAGTACTGAGGCATGCAGAGAGTTTTGAGTTAGATTTTTGACCAAAAATGTAATACATTTTATTTAGGCTTACTTGGAAATGGAATTTAGAGAGGCGGTTACTGCAGTCATGAAGTACATTGAAACAACACCTCTTCTCATAAAAGGGAAAAATGTGAAAATATGTGTTCCAGGAAAGAAAAAACAGGTAAACCGGATTTAGATCAAACGTGTCTCATTATTGTTAATTAAGTTTGACTTTATAAAGTATGATACATATAGAAAAATGCATTGAACATAAATGTTCACTCAGTAGATTGTATGCATATGGATTGAAATACATTGAAATTAACAACTTTATATCTACATAAATAGCACTACAAACAATGTTAAATGGCAAGCAGTAGACTAGGAGAAGATGCTTAACAAAATTAGCAAACATCTCTGAAACCTACCTAGGTCACAAAAAACATTGAGAACATCTTGGAAGCCCCTTGCATACTTCTTCTGAATCCTTATACCCTCCATTCTGCCCAAAAGTAACCCCTAACTTGATTTCTAATACCATAGTTGAGTTTTGCCTGTTTGGAACTCTAAATAAACAGAATTACAGTGTATATATTCTTTTGAACCTTTTGCTTCCTTAGAAATATTACTGTTTATTAATTTAGTCTTTCTAGATCATTTTTTATGGTTCAGTTTATAAATTTATTGATGTCTATAGAAGTACTTAAATATCAGCAAGTTTTACTTTGTGTATGAGTGTTCTTTTCAGGTAATTATTGTATTTGCTGAAGAATGTTTACTTTAAAAGGGTTTTGTAGTATACTTTTTTTTTTGACCTACAGAGATCACAAGTAGGCAGAGAGGCAGGCAGAGAGAGAGAGAGAGAGGGGAGGAAGCAGGCTCCCTGCTGAGCAGAGAGCACAATGTGGGGCTTAATTCCAAGACCCTGGGATTATGACCTGAGCCGAAGGCAGGAGCTTTAACCCACTGAGACAACCAGGTGCCAGTCAGCAATTTGATTTGGAGATCTAATCATGTTTGTACATACAGATTTTCCTCCTCCTTCCTAACTCCTGTGTGGTATCATTTTGTATGAATATACCACAGTTATTTTACCAGTTCCGTATGGATGTGATATTTAGGTTATTTCTAATTTTTCACTACTATGTTAATTTCCTTGTATATGGCTTTTACAGGTCTTATACATTTATGGTACTATTTTTAAAGTGATATCTACAGTGGAATTGCTGGGTTGCAGAACATGCAATAATACCAGATCTCCTGTTAAATAGCTATAAGAATGTAGTGTGGTAATAAAGAGAGGACTGGTATTTCTGTGTTATCCACAATATCTAAGATTTGCAGTTTAAAAATCCAGTATGTAAAATATGTTATCGAGCTTTAATTTGCATTTTCCTGATTATTATTAAACTTCAGTATCTTAATATAATAGCTATTACTGTATTAATGAGTTGTATAAAGCTTTTCCCATCTTTCTATTGGGTTATTTGCCTTTTTAAAAAAGCTTAATTTGAAGGTGTTCATGATTTTCGATACCAATTTTATATTACTTATGAGAAATATTTTCTTCCAGTATGTTGTTTATGTGTATATCCATATATAAAATTTTTGATTTCAGTGTACTCAAGTTGTTTTTTTCTCTCTTAATAGCTTCTTTTTTTTCTTTTGTCTTTAGAAGACCTTCTCTATACCAGTGCCAAAAAGATACAATTCCATTATTATTTTAATCTATACGTTGTGGTTAATGTGTTATTGAGATCAATACTATTTCTAAAGTGGATAGCCAACTAGTGCAACACCATTTATACCTAACTGGTTCTTCCCCATTGATTTTAAAAGCTATCTTTATGTGTATAAATTACCCTATACACATAGATCTCTATCAGACTATTGTTAGATGAGTCCGTTTATTTCTATTATAATACTATGTAATTTCAGTTCTTATGTTATTATAATTTTACATAATTGCCTATCTTTCCAGTAGAATTCTTTTTCTTTGTTCTTTATTTAAAATTTATTTTGAAAAAATAAAATTTATTTGGGGCATCTGGGTGTCTCAGTTGGTTAAGCATCCAACTCTCGGTTTTGGCTCAGGTTCTGATCTCAGGGTCCTGAGATTAAGCCCCACGTTGGGCTCCATGCTCAGCGTGAAGTCTGCTTGGAATTCTTTCCCTTTCCCTTCCCCCACCCATGCTCCTCTTCTGCTTGTGCTCTCGTGTACACAAACATGCATTCTCTAACTATAAATTTATTTATCTATATGTAGATAAAATCTTTAAAAAAATTTTTATTTTGGTTAATCTTGAACATTTACTCTTGCTGTTGGTTTTAGAATCTGTTTAAGTTCTCTGAAAAATCTTATTGGGAGTTTCATATTGTATTGAATTTGTATTTATGATTTATAATACTCTTTCTGTTCAGAAGCAGGGATTTTCTCCATTTATTTAGATTTCATTTAGTGTCTTTCCATAACGTTCTTTTGTAATGTTTCCACAGTGTACATTTTGGAGGAGATGCTAAGTTTCTTTCTTACTGATATATTTATTTGTGTATATCATAATTACTGCTTAAATCACTATTCCATAAAGGATGTATATTTTTTATTTCATTTATGCTCTCTGGTTAGTTACTACTAGAGTAACCCATGATCCTAGGTTACATCTGTTACATGCCATCTATTTATTTCCATTGCCCTGATGTGAATAATGAGTTTTATGGTAACCCTAGTTATTAACAATTTTATCACTTAGGATTTCTTATCTTTTCAACTAGCAGAAACTTCACCAGTGGTTTATGAAAGGAATAAGAGGTTTATTTATATCATAATAGAAAATCTATAGGTAGGTGGCCCATGGCTGGTGAAGCAGCTCCATAATATCAGGAACCCAGGCTTTTTGTTTTTTTGATTTACCACCTTTATGTACTTTTTACCCTCAGTTGTGAGATGGTTGCTGTACTTTCTAGCATCATTTTTATCTTCCTAGCAAAAGGAAAGGAAAAAGAAATAAAAACAAAAAGGGATTTTGATTTTTTAAAAATATTTTTTTATTAATATTTTTGTGGAAGAATGAGTTCCTCAGCAACTTTTACCTACATTTGATTTACCAGAACGGTGACATACAACCTTCTCTAGTTGCAGAGGAGGTTAGGGAGAAGCAAGAATTTGAATGTATAATTTAAGAATATAAGCTTTATCCTGTAGACAGTTAAATTTTAATCAAGGTTTTGAACAGAGCTATGATGCAAAATGGATAGGTTAAATAGATTCATTTGGGAGTGAGCTGCAGAATGAATTAGGCAAATGACTGAAGAAGGCAAAGAAAGCAAGCTTAGCAGAGTGATTAAAGGGGAGAAGAGAAAAAAAAAACAAACAAAAAAACAATGAAGTCCATTTAGAAGACTCATCTAGCCAGCCAGCTTATTGTAACGATAGTAATGGTTTCAGGTAGATTAGTATACTTGAGATCGGAAGGAGAAATAATAGCTTAAACCAGTTACTATCAAGCAAGACCTGGCTGATAATTAAATTTTGGAACCAGGGAGAAAGTCATTCTTTTTTAATATTGAAAAGTTTAATCTGGGAAAATGGATGAATAAGGATACATCTAGGTTATTAGAATATTTTAGTCAGATTAAAATAATTCTCTTTGATAACGTTTTGGTAAGGTAGCAACAGAAGTGCAGAAAGAGCCAGCCATATTTACTATTCTGATTTTCAAAGTAATGAACAGGGGAAGCTGTCAGCCCTATAATCTAGAAAACATGCCATCTATGTGTCAAAAATTTGATATTCTTCAACTAAATATAGTTTGGATGGAGCTAACTCAATGACCTCTCTGTTGTAATCAAGTAGCCTTCCTAGCGACTGATGGGAGGAGAACCCACAGAGAACTCCAGCCATAGCTGTTTAAGATTGGAAGTGTACAGATAACCTTAGCCTCTTATTACAGTGGAAGACATCAGATTTCCTTGCCAAAAATAGACTGGGAACCCAGACTAGGAACCAAGGCAGTGCTGTAGCTTTCTTGGTCCAGATCTTAATTTTGGCACGAATAGTCAAACTAAGACAAAACGTTTCTGCCCACATTTGATACTTCATGTTAGGACTGTCTTTGACTCTGGCTTTGATTCAAAGTATAGTCTCTCCATTTGGCTATTTCTTCAAATCAATAAAGAAATGTTACAGAAAAGGTGAAAATTGCCCACATCCCTGTATTTAAACCTGAAGGATTAAAATACGAATCTGCACAACTCTAACAAACTGAATTACCTTTTCTTTAATTATAAGCCAGTATAGACCTCAATTCTTAGTACTGATTTTTAGCCATTTTTGAGCTACCTTTACTACCAGCACTACCAAGAATCTGATGAAAGCAAGCATTTTTTTTTTTTCCCATAGAAATGGATAGTAGTCCATACTCCCAAAATTGTCTTTAATGGAGCAGGACACTTGATCTACAAAAGAGTATCAGATTTTCTGTTGAAACTGTGAAATAGTGCTGCAGCTCAGCTCTACAAAAACAAAATGAAAACAACACTTCTCAAATTTTAATTTGGTATTTTCAGCAAGATTCATGGCAACATTATATCTAAAAGCCAGAGTAGACAGCTAAGATCCAGGAAGTCCAGGAAGATTGCATGGAAATGAAAACAATGCTGGGAAACAATTATCAGTGGTTTGAACATTATAGAAAAATCTAATGAGTAATGAGGAAATAAAACCAAAGAATTCATCGGATGAGAGTTTAATTTCATTATAACTGAAAACTTTTCTTAAAAATCTGTTATATACGTCGGGCATTGTGGTACCTGCAGTAGAGTGATGAGCAGGACAGATGGGCTCTCATTCTTGGAGCTTATGGTCTATTAGTGATAAAGAAGAAGGACTTGGTGGATATATTCGGGAGACTCCATTTGCATATAACTGAAATTCCAGAAAGCAGACACCACTTTAATACTGTTGAAGATTTTTAATTTTATAATTATGCAGGGGCAGCCTGTAGTAACTCAGGCAGAAGCAGTTTAGGTATGAAAAGAAATAGTCTAGTCTTAGCAGAGGAACACATTCTCAAGGTTAAATGGAAGAAAGATCAGTTCTTTTATTTCATTAATTCCATCTTTTACTATTGATCTACATTTTCTTATCACTGTCTTTAAAAATACTTCAAATAATACCATGACATTTCATGATCTAATTGCTATTACCCTGGCGCAGTGTGTCACCATCTTTTCTTTGTTACTACAGTAGCATCATGACAATATTGTCCTTTTCTCCTTGCCTTTTCACTCACTTTGACTGTATTTCAAGATAGAACCAGATTGATCTTGTCATTCCTAGACTCAGAACCTTTCATTACACTCAGAGGAAAAACCAGTACTCAAAATGGCTTATGAGTTTACACCACCATTCCACCCACACTCTACCCCATAACCACCACATACCTATTTCTCTCCTCTATTTCCTACCCAAGCATCCTTTGTACTTTTTTTTTTTTTCTTAAAGATTTTATTTGTTTATTTGACAGAGAGGGAGAGAGAGATCACAAGTAGGCAGAGAGGCAGGCAGGGAGAGAGGGGGAAAGCAGTCTCCCCACTGAGCAGAGAGCCTGATTTGGGGCTCCATCTCAGGACCCTAAGATCATGACCTGAGCTGAGGTCAGAGGCTTAACCCACTGAGCCACCCAGGTGCCCCACATCCTTTGTACTTCCTAAGTAAGCTAATAGGCATGGATCTCATTAAGTTTTCTGTAGTTGCTGTTCTTCTGTTTGGAATGCTCTCAACACAGGGAATGGTTTGGTTTGCTCTCTTACCTCTTTTAGCTGCTTGCTCATATATCACCTTTTCAGTGAGACTTGTATAACAGACTTATTGATAGTTGCTCCTCATTCCCCAACAAGAGCAATTCCGTTTCCTTTCTCTTTTAGTTTTTTCCATAGTACTTGTTGCTAACAGACATAGTATGTATGTATTTTTAAATTTCCTTGAGGTCTTTTTTTCCTTACCTCTTGAAATTATTTATTTACTGAAATTATTATTATTATATTATTATTTAATTATATATAATCATATAAAATTACTTATATTATTATTTATTACTGAAATTATTATTATTTATTTACTGCTCCTCTCCAGTGCCTAAAATTGTGCTTGACAATTGGTGAATAGTCAGTAAATATATATCAGATTGTTCTGAATCTCATAATAATGTTTTTATTGTATTTCTTCATGCTTGTGTTTTCTAAAGTGCCGTTTATAATTGGGGAAGCAACTAAGATTTTCTTTTTCAAAATCTTTTTCTTTCATAGAACAAAGAGTTGAAGAAAAAGACCTCAGATTCAAAGAAAGCATCTGCAGCTTCTTTAAAGTAAGTAATTCCATGATTTCATATGCAGGAATGAATGTGCATATGAATTAAAACTTCAAAATTTTTATACAATTGCATTATTTATAAATTTATTATCCTGACTCCAGTTTAAATGGACTCCGGCTTTAATTCAGTTGTTCAAATTGAATTAAATTAAACTTTATTCTTTAAAATTTTAATTTAAGTAAGCTCTGCACCCAACATGGGGCTTGAACTCATTACCCTGAGATGAGGAGTTTCATGCCCTACATACTGATCCGGGCAGGCATCTCTAAGCTTTTTTAGACTTAAGCTTTTGCATCCTTAGAAGTTTTAGAACTTGGAATTTTAGTCTTTGCCTAATTTTTTCTTCTTTCAAATAGAAAAGATATAGATGCTTCCAAAGCTGTTGAAACTATGACTCCAGCTTCTGCCAGTAAGTTGTTACTTTTAATACTCTTCCAAATAAGTATATTTTGTCAGTTTACTAGAAACTTCTTGCAAGATAATGCTAGGAAACCATTATTGTGCTTTAATAGAAGGGAACAATATTGGTCCCTATATTAAGCTAGAAGACTCAGTGAGATAGTATATGTAAAATACCTATCATAGTTCCATAAGTAATCGCTGTTAAGGTTAATTTTGTCATACTTCCATCTCCTACCAGTAAGACAAAACATACAAAAACAAAGCCTGTTAAGGTTGCTTATTTAGTCTCCTTTTATTTTTAAAGTTTGCTGAGAGCCCAAAGGTGAACAAAGAAGACCAAACAGAAATCAGTTGTTACACTCATGTGTTAAAGTTGTTTCTTTATACTCAGGAAAACATTGTGGGTCTTTATTATGAATCTAGCTAAGTGAATTTCTATTCAGTTTTAATAAACTGAATTTTCTCTTTCCATTTAGGGTTGGAAAGAAGTTACTGCAAAACAAATACTCTTAAGTTTAAGAAGAGATAGCTTGATAGTGAAGGATGAGACAGAAAAGCTAAAATAAAGTAGATATAAACTATATTTAGGAAGTTAAATTGTTTTGTATGTTCTCTTTTGGAAAGACCGGTGTATAGTGAGTTCTGGATTTCTCTTCAGCAATCCGTGTGTGTGTGTGTGTATGTATGGGGAAGGGGGGATAAAGAGAAGTTAGGGAGATGATACAACAAAGGTAACAGAATTGGGGAATCACTTCATAGAAGTTTTTGAACGTGCTGGGAAGTTTTTGAATTTGACTTCATTAATAGCATTTCTCAAAATATGTGTGTGAGAGACTAATTCCTGAAAGATGTTTTGGATCAGATTTGTATTATAGCTTCTTTTTCTTTTTTTTCCTTAAAAAAAATCCCCAGAACACATTTCAATTATGAAGTCTTGAAGGAGAGAAACCTATTTAGCTTTATGTAACTCATTATTCATGAAGCTTGGCTTAGGGTGCTTGCCATTTTTCCTTTGTAAGATTTAGTACAGACTCTGGGAAATTGCCATCGGGAATAAAGAACCATTAATTGTTTAGGATTTTTATGTAGATTGGACAAAGGAAGAGTGAAAAATCCTGTTGAAGCAGCTCTTTCTGCCCATGGGTCCTGATCCCAATGCTTGAATAAAATCACCTTTTTGCACCAAAAAAAAAAAAGAAAAGAGAAAAGAAAAATCTTACTGAGAAAACACAGTTAAGGTTCACTTTAAGGTAACAGGGACTGAATATAAAAATGTTAATTAAAATGGTGTGAGAAGGTAAAATCTGAATTTTTTTTTTTAAAGATTTTATCTATTTATTTAACAGAGAAATCACAAGTAGATGGAGAGGCAGGCAGAGAGAGAGAGAGGGAAGCGGGCTCCCTGCTGAGCAGAGAGGCCTATGCGGGACTCGATCCCAGGACCCTGAGATCATGACCTGAGCAGCGGCTTAACCCACTGAGCCACTCAGGCACCCCAAATCTGAATGTTTATTCTATAGAATGTTCTAATGGATAAAATATAAAATTAAAACAATTTAAAATTTTCAACGTTTCAGGCCAGGTAGTTTTTTATAGAAGAGTGTGGTGATATTGATTATATCTATGTAACAGGAAAACTTAGATGCAGTGATTTCTTTGAGAAAAACCATGAACCCAGATTTCAACATTGATGAATTTCAGATCTCAAAAACTTACCTAGTGGAGGTATCCTTAGGTCAGCCAGTCAATGGATTTGAAAGTGGGATACTTTAGAAATTGTTAAGGTCTAGATTTTGGGAGTGGGCCTAACATAATAAAAGCAGTGAGTAGGGGAGAAGCACTTCAAGGCAAATATGCCCTCCTTTCTAATAGAAGTGTAGAAAGACAGAGAGGCTGGTGAATAGGGTGGAGAGTGTCCGGTGAGAAAGCAAAGGGTGCATGGTTTCTTTTTTGAGATCAGCAATGTGAGATTGAGTAGTGACAAGTCAGTTAGGGTAGTTCTAATTTATTTTTTAGAGAGAGGAAGAGTGCACACACATGGGTGCCCATGACTTAGCAAGAAAAAGGAGGGGTCGAGGGGAAGAGAGGCTGACGTGGACTCCACACTGAGAGTGTGGAGCCCAGCATGGGGCTTGATCTTGGGACTCTGAGATCACGACATGAGTGGAAATCAAGGGTCAGACACTCAACCGTCTGAGGCACTTAGGTTCCCCTAATTAGGTAGTTTCAAAGACTTTAGCTATATGCACAGATAAGCAAGGATGAAGAGAAGTACACAAAGGAGGCTAAAGTATAATTTGATCAAAAAGAGAAACTTTAGGACTGTTACCTATCACTAGTTAAAAAGAAAGAATACTGAGCATCTACTATATCCTCATAATTGGATGTACTTTTTAAAGTGTTAGGATACATCAGTAAACCAGTAGGCAAGATCTCTATATCCAAGTAGCTTATATACTAATTTGAGGTGACATGATATATAGTAAATAACGTGTTTTATAAAGTGAAAAGTGTTATAACAGGAGAAAGGAGATCCAGAGTTAGTTTGGAGTTTGAATTTACTATTTAGAATAAAATGATTTGTTAAAAAGTAGAGTCTCCTAAGGGGCCTAATCTATGCCATGTGACAGAAAACAAGGGGAAGAAACTTGCCATTGGTTACACTAATACTAGGAAATTTACATTATCTTTCTTAATCTTTCAAATTACCTCATTTTGTAGATAAGAAAACAGATACAGAGATTAATAACATACTCAAGGTTAAATGACTTCCTTGGAGTAAGAATTCAGATCTAAAACTATGGTTTCAAAGCTTTTCACCTATTTTAAGCTATCTGAGAATGAAAACTTGTTCTTTTTTTTTTTTTTAAAGCGTAGTTTAGTTTTTTTTTTTAAAGACCCTATTTATTTATTTGACACAGAGAGAGAGAGAGATCACAAGTAGGCAGAAAGGCAGGCAGAGAGAGGGGGAAGCAGGCTCCCTGCTGAGCAGAGAGCCGGATGCGGGGCTCGATCCCAGGACCCTGAGATCATGACCTAAGTGGAAGGCAGAGGCTTAACCCACGGAGCCACCCAGGCGCCCTGAAAACTTATTCTTAATCTCCTTTGATTGCTCTTTTATCTTCTTTTAATGGTTCCCCTAAATGTCTGTTCCTGTGATGTCATACTTGTCTTCCTGATTTTATCTTCATACAGCATTAGGGACCAGTGACATCTTACATACATGTACAGACCTCTACTCCCTCAAGTTAACTTTTCTTATTTTCTTATGTTACCTAATAGTCACCAGTCATCATCCAATGTAGAAATTGTAAGTAATCCTTTCCCTGGCTTTTCTCTTCTGTCCTATCTAGTTCATATTTAAATAACATCCTTCCTCTTTTCATCCATTCAGTGGCTGATTCAAATACTTCTCTTTCAGATCTACCTCAGGCTATGTCTTTTGCCTTTCCTTCATCACACGTTAATTGTTTTAATTGATTTATGTTTGAATTTTGAAAATAGCCTCCTGACTGGTATTTTTACCAGCTTCATAATTCACACTGATCTCTTTAAGGCAGATCTGATTATTCTGCTCTTAGTGACCTATAGGAGAAAGTCCGAATTCTTTAGCATTGAATTAATGACCCTTTACCCTTTGTCCCAGGTTCCTTTTTAATGTTTTGTCACCTTTATGCTGTCCATTTGTTTGGAATTGTCTGAATTCCAGTTTACTTCAGTAAGCTCTTACTATGTACCTACTTGGTAGGTGCCAAGCCTTATGCAAGGTACTGAAGATAGAATGTCATTTAAGACTCCTTTTTTGGGGTGGAGTTGGAGCAAATTCTAGTTTATGTTTTAAGGCCCATCTCAGATATAATTTCTTTGTGATATCTTCCCTAGCTCACCTAGGCAATTAGAAACTTTCAGTTCTTTTCTAGTGGTAACTGAATACATTGAGTCATGGTATTAGTAGTTTTCTTAGAAGTCTCTCTCTTTCACTTGGCTGGGTAAGGGAATATTTTATTTTTCCATCCCTTAAATGTAGTGTAAGGGTTAGTAAATATTTGTAGGAGGAAGAATACATGGGGCACTCAAACTAAGTTTGTATTGTTATAACTGAACCCATGGGTAAACATAGCCCGAATTTTCTGATTTGTCATCCTTGGTTTAATTATTTTTCTTTCTATAAGATTTTATTGGTTTCTTTCTTTCTCTCTCTTTTTTAAAATAAATGTCTTATTCTTTATATTTTCCAATTCCCAGATGAAAATAACTTTCTTTTAGGGAACAAAGCAGATGAACAAATGGAAAAAAAAGAGACAAACCAAAAAACAGACTCTTGACTATAGAGAACAAATAGATGGTTACCAGAGGAGAGGTATGTGAGGGGTTAGGTGAAATAGGTGAAGAGGATTAAGAGTACACTTAATCTTGGTGAGTACTGAGTAATATATGGAACTTCTGTATTATACACCTGGAACTAATATGACACTGTATGTTAACTACACTGGAATTAAACATTTTTTTAAAAGTGACTTTAAGTCCTTTTATTCCTCCATTTAGAGCATTCTGCCCAAATAGTTCCCATGTATGAGTTCCACCAAACCTTTAAGGAATTAATAAATCTAGTTCTATTTCAGCTATTCCATGACATTTAGAGGAAAGGAATATTTTCTTTAAGAAGGGGGGTGGAGAGAAGGAAACAGGAAAAAGCAGGTTAATAGGGACATCAGATGCTGATAGAGATACTGTATGCCTCTCAGAAAGGATAAACTAAGAAAATGGTGGCACCAAATTTTATTGAAGATGTGGAGAAACTTGTACATTGATGCTGGGAATTTAAAATAGTACAGATAAGAATATTGCAGGTTTGTTTGTTTGTTTTTCCCTTAAGTTTATTTATTTAAGTAATCTCTGCTCTCAGTGTGAGGCTCAAATCATAACACCAGGATCAAAAGCTGCATGTTTTATCGTCTGAGCCAGCCAGGTGCCCTGAGTATTGCAGTTTTTTGGTTTTTTTAAACAAAATTAAGTGTGTTCTTACCATAGCACCCAGCAATTATGCTCTTTGGACATTTATCCTAGATGGATGAATTACATTTACACAAAACCTGTTCATGCAAAAACCTCTATATGCATGTTTTCATCTTTATTTATAGTAGCCAGAAACTGGGAACAGGGCAGATGTGCTTCAGTGGGTGAATGGTTAAACTGTGATGTATCTGTAGCATGGGATACTACTTGGCAATAAAAAGGCACAAATTATTGATAGATGAAACACTTGGATGGATTGCAGAGGAATTACGCTGAATGAAAAAAAAATCTCAAAAAAATACAAGCTTTTTTTATACAGCATTGTAGAAATGATAAAGCTATAGAGTTAGAGAATAGACAAGTGATTGTTGGGTTGAAGAGGAGGGAGACAAGTAGCTGTTGCTGTAATCCTTGTGAGGATGGAGCTATTCTGTATTGTGATCAGTGGTCATAGCAGTCTACACATCTATGATAAAATTTTATAGCACTAACTATACATTAATGAGTATGTAAAACTGCGGAAATGTTGGTAGATTGTATTAGTTTTGTTTGTAACATAGTACGTAGTTATGCTAAATATTACCATTAGGGGAAACAGGGTGAAGCGTATGGTATTCTTCCCAATTATTTCTTACAACTTTTTGTGAATTTACAATTATCTCAAAACAAGTTAAATTTTTTGAATGCTGATAAAGTGGTTATAATAAATTAAAGTTACAGAACAATTTTTCTTATGAACATTGATGTAAAACATTTTTTTGCTGTAATACTTTTAAGTAAAATTTTAGCATGTAGAGGCGAGGAGCACATTAAGTGGATAGTAATGGTGTGCCCAAGAGGAGATCACATCAGAAATATAAAAGTGTTTCAAAATTAGAAAATCTTTTAAATTCAGTTCACCATATTAAGTAGAGAAAAGGTAAATGCTAAGGATATTAGGTAAAACTCAACATCCATTCCTAGCATCAAAAAAAAAATATTAAAATAGGTAACTACCTTAATATGATAGTGTGTTTTATATTTATACACACACACACACACACACACACACTTTTGCTTATATACATATGAACATATACATATATCAAGTCAAAAGCCAGCATAGGCTTAATAGTGAGAGTAGTAGAAGTGTTCTCATTAAGATTAGGGACAAAAGATACTCATCATTTCTGTGAAGTAGCTTAAATATTGTCCTAAAATTAACAGCCACTTGCCAGTGCAAGTCACGAGGCATAAAAATTGGAAAGTATGATTCAATATTATTATTTGCAAATGTGTATGTATGACAGAAAATGTAAGAGAGTCTACTGAAATGCCTTTAAACCTAACTAGCCACCTTAATTTTCTAAATTAATTTAGAGTTTCAGTTGCTTTATTATGTAGAAAGAATAACCACTTACATGTAATCTAATAAAATACTCTGTTTAAAATAATAAAAAGGGCGGGGGGGTGCCTGGGTGGCTCAGTGGGTTTGAGCCTTTGACTCAGGTCATGATCCCAGGATCTTGGGATCAAGCCCTGCATAAGGCTCTCTGCTCATCGGGGAGCCTACTTCCTCCTCTCTCTCTTCCTGCCTGTCTGCCTACTTGTGATTTCTGTCAAATAAATAAATAAAATCTTAAAAAATAATAATAAAAAATAAAAAGGGTAAAAACTATGAAAATTTTAAGCTACTATTGTAAGGCATAAAGAAATGCTATGTGGAAAACAGCTCATTCCTTGATAGAAAGCTTCTCACCATTATAATGTGCCTTTTTTTTTTATGTTAAGATAAATGTTAGGAACCCAATAAAACTGCCAGTAAGATTCTTTTTTAATTTGAATATAGTTGATACAAACAATAAGATTTTTAAACTGTACAAGTTGATTATAAAGTTTATAAATAATTAACAGAATAGACAGAAAAATTCTGCAGAGGAAGTGTAATTAGGACAGATGAGCACCAACAGATATTAAAAGAAGTTACAGAGGTAGAGACTCAAAATAGTTTCATGTAGTTGTACAGCTAGACAAAAGATCAGTAGGACAGAGAGTTTCCAGAGGTATTTCCTAGAACATATGGAACATCAGTAAATAATTGTGGTAATATGTTAAATTATCCAGGAAAAGATCAATTACTCATTAAATTGCCTTGTCACTTTGTAAAAGTAAATCATGTTAATAAAATAAATCACAGCGGATTGTAATTCACAAGGTGGTAATTAAAAGTACTGAAAGAAAATATGGAGAGTTTTTTTGTTTGGTTTTAATTGCAGAGCGAGGGCATCCTTCCCTTTTAGGAAAATACTTGATTACATAAAAAGTATTTTTATATAAGTATTTTGCATAACTTTTTAAAAAATTGTTACCTCTGTGATATAGATGAATTTTCTTAATATGTAAAGCCCTCTTAATAAATAAGAAAACCTCAACAACCCAAAAGATAAATTGGCAAATATTAGAATAGCGGATCACAGAGAAAGATTTAGAGTTGAATTAAACATATGAAAGTCAACATAACTTTATTCCTGATTAAAGAAATAAAAATTAATCTGTACCAGTGTCTATCTTAGATTGGAGTAATTAATAACTTCTCTTACATACTGTATGTGGAAATTGGAAGCACCACTCTCGTGTACTGTTTTTGGGAATATCAGTTGGTACAGTCTTCATGTAGAACAATTTAATATTGTTAAAATTGAAATCTTTTCCTTTCATCTCAGCAATTGCATGTCTCAGAATTTACCTATATAGTTCCACATGCATACAAAAATGAGCGTAAGGATGTTTTTTTACAGTGTTTCTTCAGTCATTGCCAGATTAGCTCTTTCCTAAATCTAAATGATAGTATTCGTAATGTGTCATTGATAATGTTTTTCTTATTAGCCAAAACTGGACAAGCCAAGACATCTGGAGCCAAAGTCATTAAGTCTTCAGGTATGTTTTTTACTAGAATTCTAGACCTATTAACTTTAAATTACTTAAGAAGTATATAACAGTTATCTTGGATTTCATGTGACAAAGTATGTGCTGGGTGTATACTATTTTTTTAAATTTATAGCCATCTAGGAATTCTGAGAAAGGAGACTTAGTAGGTAATGCTCCTTCTTTGTAGTAATTATCAAAATAAGATAATTTCCCTCTTTCTCTTTTATTGAGGTCTCTCTGGAAACTTTCTTTTATAAAATAGTTCAGATAACAAACAGCAGAATTATATTTCATTATCAGTTGTTATGGACTTTAGTGGGGTTTCTTGGTTGTTGTTTAACTCATAACCCTGAGATAAGACCTGAGCTGAGATCAGGAGTTGGACGCTTAACTGACTGAGCCAGCCAGATGCCCCTTCAGGATTTTAAAGTAATTATTTTTTCTCCTTCCTCTAGCATTATCCTTCCTACTTCTCATTTCTGCTAAATGCTTGTTCGTTTAGGGTCATCTTTTTAAGTCGATAGAAATCAATGTATTAAATTATCTTCTCTGTAATAGTAGAAAGGATGCAGCTTTGCATTGGTAAATAACCATTGTTAGTGGCAGATCCAGAATTTTCATAAAAGAGTTTCTTTGAAGCAGTAATCTGAAGGGGTCAGGGGAAGCTAGAGATCTTGTTTTGAGGATGCATTTATTTAGTAAACAGTTTGGTATTACTTTGATAGTAAGTTTATGGGAATTCTGGTAGAGATTTGGGGGGAAATGGGTGTTAAAGCTGCTTAGCCACCCCTTAACTGTGCTGGGAAATTAATTCTCCATATTTTTTCCTTAAGGTCTGGTGCCCAGCTAGAAGTATTAAAGTGAATTGATGTATAATACAGGGATAGTGAAAGAAATACTGAAAGGCCCTTTGGGCTCAGCTCATGTGACACAGCAGTGTGTCGAAACTTGGGGTTGACTAAGAAATGACTGGTTAGGTGATACTCTATAAAGGATTGCTATTAATCTTTTTGGGCAAAGGTTAGGGTCTGTCTTTGATATAAAGGGTGAATTTGTAAACAGTTCAGTTGATTTTTACATGTCATTAGTTTTATTTGTATTATAATTTTTCAAAAGCATAATCATGTTCTTGAAAGGATTCCTCAAGTAATTAAGCAGTCACCACCCTTGTTTACAAATGGGCACATGTGCACAGAAATTGGTTCATGCCCCAAGACTTGACAATTTAATTTGGAATTCAGCTTGGATCTACTGGTAATTTGATTCTGAGCTTTTTTCCTCATAGTGCAGCCTTAGTAGTTGTTAATGAGTCCTAAATTTCAGAGCTAAACCTCTGTTGCTCTCTGGTGATCTTTTCAATGACACTTTAATGATCACAGTCTTTATACATTATCTTTGAAAATAAGCAAGAGCAACAGATGTGTATGTACGAAGAAGGGTCAGAGCAATTTAAACAGTCTTGTTCACATAGAGCCCAGTAGGAATGAGTCAAAGTAGGCTTTATGTGGCTTAACCATGATTAAGGTGTTCTTGAATGCTTTTCAGTCAGCTGGGAGCCAAGGAAGCTTGGGCTGGGAGACCCTAATTATAACTGTTTATGAAACATTAAAAGCGTTATGGAATTGTTTTTATATCCTTGCAGTTAGTAATTCTTAGTTGGTCCACACATTCAGAGATTTATTTAACTTGCCTAAATGCTCTTTTTAAGTACCTCTCTGGGGAGGTGAATTCTTACTTTAGTGATACTTTTTTCTGAAGATATTATTGTCATTGCTTGATTTAGAAAGTGACCTGTGCCCCAAAGATAACATTTTATGTTTTGAATAAAATATGGTTTGTCACTCATATTCTTTAAGAGGTTATTTGGGGATTGTTGATACTAGTTAAATAAACCAATTTGACTACAACTTTTGTGATTTAGGGAAATCAGCGGGTTCTGTAAAGTCTGTGGTAACAGTAGCTGCTAAAGGTAAAGCTTCAATCAAAACAGGTAAGACTTTTGGGAAGAAGAGGATTAAGTTTGTTCTTAATCCTCCCTTGAAGAATATAATAAAGATACTATTATCAAAAGCAAGTTTGAAATTCATAAGATTTATAGTATTTAATAACATCTTGAAAGGTTTAGTAGATACTTCTTTGATATTTAAAACCTGACACATAATGGAACTACTGTTTTTTGGTATATTGGTCTTTGACAGTGTGTCACTGCAGATTTTTGCCGAGGAAACATTTTTGACAGCTGTATAATTATAAACTGTTCTGCTACTTTCCCCTACAAATCTTTATTTTCCTCATTTTTTTAGAGCTGTCGCTTCATATTACCATCCCCAGCTTGTAAATTTTTCAGTTTGTTACTCCAAAAAATGTTCTTCTTTCCCTGTTAAAAGAATGTATTTCCTCCATAAAGAAAGAAATGTGACATGTTGAAACTAACACGATCTGTTTATTAATATATAGGCTAATTTTGAAGAGCCTTTGTAGAAATGATTAAAAAAATTTTCTATGTGATCATGACATGCTTCTGCCACATGGAAGATAAACCTGTGGCCCTTTAGTGGCCATCAACAAGATTGTATCATTTAAAATTTAGGGTATTTTAAAAATTTATTTATTTATTTGAGACAGAACGCACCAGCAGGAGGAGAGAGAGAAGCTTGTTAGTGGGGATCCCTGTGTGGGACTCAGTCCCAGAGTCCCGGGATCATGATCTGAGCCAAAGGCAGATATTTAACCAACTCAGCCACCCAGGCACCCCTTTAAATTTGCTTTTAATCTTACTGGTAAACAGACCTAAGTGGAAATAATAAAGATATGGAAAAGAAACTGCCTTTACAATGAAGTTGGACCACATTTCTTATATATATGAGTATATAACATGCTAAATGATTGAACAGATCCTTGGAATAACTGTTCACTTCTACTTTTAAAAGCAAAATCTGGTGGAAAGAAGTCTTTGGAAGTCAAAAAAGCTGGCATTGTCAAAAACAAAGATGCCAATAAACCTGTGATTGTACCAGGTAAGCTCTAAAGGCTTTTGTTCGTTTAAGTGCTTTTTTTAGATTTCCTTGGTATACATTTGAGGTATATTTTGAAATTATTGCTTTAAAATCTTCAAAGGTATTGTTTTATTGATTTTCAGAGAAAAGCTTGTATTAGCTTTGACTTAAATCAGGTCAGTCTGAGGATACTTAGTGACAAAATAAGCAAATTTAAGTTCCTGTTTAGATTCATTAGTTAATTATTTTAGCGTGTTTTTCTAGACTATTAAAGCAGACTGTTTCATGCAGAAAACTCTGAAATAAAGACCAGTGTGGAAGTCAAAGCCACTGAAAATAGTGCTAAGGAAACTATTTCAGGTAGGTCAAAAAGGTTTTATTTTGTTCTCTTATGTTTAAAGATGGAAAATCAAATTTTAAGGAAACAAGATTTTTAGTTTTATGTCTTATATACATGTATATTTTTTAAAATATCAGGCTCATACTAATAAAACTTAAAATATTATGATTCAGGTCACCACCCTCTTGATTTTTCTGAAATTTTGCTCTTATAAGAAATAAAATGAAATGTTATTTCTGTAGCTATTTCCTTCTTACATTTTGTAGTATTTTGTCATTTGTGTACATTTTCATGTAGCTACTATTTAATCCATTGTGGAAAAAGAGGGATCTTGGTAAATAAAATATATCTGCATGAATTCTTACCTTATTTTTTATCTTCAGAAGCTGCTGTGGAGTCCACAGAAAAAGAACCAGTTAACAAGGTCAGTTTTTATATTTTACTTACTATTTAAAAGCTTAGGAAATTTGACACAATATATTTAACTTACTGTAAACCCACTAAAAAATTTACAGGATTTGGCATGGTGAAAAACCTGTCATTTGTGACATCTTTTTTTTTTTCCTTTTTTTTTGAGTTTTATTGCTTCACCTTAAGTTTTTGTTTTTAAATAGAGAGATGGGGGAGGGGCAGAGGGAAAGGGAAGAATCTTAAGCTGGCTCCAGGTGGATCTCAGGATCCTAAGATCATGGCCTGAGCCTACGTCCAGGGTTGGATTCTTAACCAACTGAACCACCCAGACACCCCTGTTATTTGTGACTTTTTAGATAGAGTTTGAGTTGCAGAGTAAGTCATAAAAGTTAAAGTGCAGATGATCAATAAATGTACATGTTTTTGAGGTTTACCTTATACCAGGAAAAAAAGTTTAGGCCAAAATTGGTTTTTGAGTAGAAAAGCAGTTTGTTAAATTAAACCCAGTAAAATTTTGTGAAATCTGTTTTCTTTTTTCTTAGAGACAAGTGGGAGATAAATTAATATTTAGAATACCAGTTCTCTGTGTTTTTAGAATAGTGAGTAGGATTTGAAGTTTCATTTGAAGGGCAGAAAGTTCACATTACTGTTTTTTTTGTGGCTCATCTGTGACTTTGACTATTAATATCTTGTTAATTTAATTTATATTTTGCTGGTTAAGATCTTGAGATCATTCAAGTGCTAAACAGTAAGTTTATTTTTGACTGATAGATGCATTCTTCAAGTAGTCACTAAGTAATATGTCTTAACTATTTTGTTTCAGGAAGAATATTTTAAAGCACAAATAGATTGACTTAAAGCACTTACAAAGGAACCATTTATGAACACAGTTGACATAGTAGTTGAAAGTAATTCTCAACTGATTTGTGAAAATTACAACTTCCTGGTTCTCCCCATCCCTATCCCCCACTTTTTTTTTTTCCTAAAAGAAAAGTCACAGGTTGTCCAGTTTACTCTAGTACACCTTTGGGGATTTTTCTCAAAATTCACTAGAAGGAAAAATTGGCATTGGTGAGCGTCCTCTTGAAGAATAGATCTGAAAGAAAAGAAGACAGAAGTGAAAGTATTTACTTTGTAGTGGGAATTGGGTTATAGGGAAGGGTTTCTAAGGCACTAGGGAAACTTTTTAATTTTACCTAAAAGATTATTTTATTCAGCAAGATGAAAAGCTATGTTCTGTTTTGGAGCTTGGGGATGTTCGTTTCGCATAGCACAGGAATGGCAGCCGTGCATGAAGGAGTTACCAGAGACAAACTGGTGTTTTTCAGCTTGCACCTTAAAAATAAATAGACTTGCATTTTTATTATTTTATTTTTACTTTTTAAAAGATTTTATTTTTGTAAATAATCTCCTTACCTAGTTGTGGGGCTTGAACTCATACCAAGATCAAGAGTCGCATGCATCCCTGATTGAGCCAGCCAGGTGCCCCCTTAAACTTGTGTTTTTAAGCAGTGGTTGAAAAAGAGAACGAAAAGCCTTGATATGACTGAAATTATGCTGTGTACTTAAAGAGAGGAAATTTGCATTTTATTTTGTTTTGAGGTTCAGACCGGCCTTCTTAATTGATAAGGTTTAGTATTAAATGCAGTTTAAATACTAACATACCATGATCTGCCGCATAAACTTAAGTAAATATAAAAGCAGTTAAAGAAATTTGAATGTCAACTCTTAAATTTGTTTTGAAGGAAACAGAGGAAATGTGTGTGGTACTTATTTCTAATTTGCCTAATAAAGGATATTCTATAGAAGAAGTTTACAACCTAGTAAAACCATTTGGTGGTTTAAAGGATATTTTGATTTTATCATCTCATAAAAAGGTAAGCGTTGATAATAGCTGTTCATATTGTCTGAAGCACATTTTGAAAAACATTAAGTTCAAAAAACTAAAAAGAAAGGTTTTTTAAAAGGAGCACCTCAAAATAATTAAGCCATTCAAGCTAAGGGATTTTTAAAGTATAAAACATCCCGTATTTTAGTGTTATTCTGAACTGACCTAGTTTTAACGATGGGGAGGTTGGCTTACTAAATGTGTCAAAATTTTGCTCAGAATTTTAGTCTAAAGAAATGTTTTATATCTTCAATATATTAATACAGAGTTTTATAACAACTTACAAACTTTGTAGCACTTTTTTATTAGTATTCCTTCTGTTTTACCAATTGCACTCAAATGGGAAGTAACCATTCTCAGATAGAGATGTGGTCAGTACTTAGAATAACCTAGGTTATCTGTGTGTTTTACATTTTCAGTAATAAGTACATACTGCTTTTGTAATTAAAAAGAAACCAAACAAAACACTATATTAATACAGACAACTTGTGGAAGGTATCTTATAGGGAGTGAGATTTCAGGAAAGTTTAAATAATGGAACCATGATTCTGGTGGCTGATAGTAGTGTTCTTACATTAGAAAGGGATTGGGGGGATCACTAGAGAGCATTGAGTAGGATATATGTTTGCTGGTAGCCAGAGCCAGTGTGCTTCAGAAAACAGAGTAGAAGAAGAGAGTGAATATGAGTGAGTTAAATGCAGTTTCACATAATGTTAAAAGTAGATTATTTGAATGGTTGAATGACTTCATAAATTACTAAAAAACCAATGAATTCTACACCTATACTGGTGAACTTTATGATATGTAAATTATATTTCATTAAAGCTGTTTTTATTTAGAGATGAGAATAAAAATAAATCTTTTTATAAAATAATTTTTTTTATGTGACAGTACATTGAAATAGGGGGAAATTGTGGGAATTTGGAAGTGAGTAATTCAGATTCATACCAAAGAATAAGTAGATACATTAAATATGAAATCAGATACAGAAAATGTAGATTATTATATGTCCAATTTTGATTAGAGTTGAGTAGAATTACTATTTAGAGATTTAATACTTTTCCAGATATTATGTGGAAAAATACCAGATTCATTCATATAAGCAAAATTAACATAAAGCAAGATGCAAATTAAAGTTAAAAATATTTATGTAAAAGGGAAACAAAAGATTCATACCCTGATTACACTATAAAATGTTAAAAGTTCAATAATAAATTGAAAGATTACACAAATAGATAATTCCTTTAGAAAAATTACAACTATGATCAAATATATGGAAGATTTCTGCCCCACTATCAACACAGAGAAGAATGTTCAACTATTTGTTTACCCAGGGATGAAAATTAAAACCAAAATGTATGGCACTATAATTTTAAAATTAGGAAAACAAAATTTAAAATAACTTGGTAATCATTACACATTTCTTTGGTTCTTTCAATTCTCATACTTCTCATATTTTATCAGTCATTAAATTTATTTATTTAAATATTTATTAAAACCTGCTATATGCTCGATACTGCTGTAGGTACTAAGACTACAATGATGAATAAGATAAATAAGATTTTCCTTATTTCCTTCCTAGATTTTCTAGTAAATGTCATTTACTAGAATGTCCTCTTTTATTTCTCTTTAGTATTGCTTTGTGAGTCCATTCATTCATTATTACTTCCTTATGGTTGTAATACTTTGAGTCTGTTGGCCTACTTTCTGAAGATGCATTATCTTAATGTTTACTAAGTTATTTGACTCTTAGTATTAAATCTTTTCAAGAAAAAGTAACTTAAAGACATATTTTTTGTTCTTGTACTTTTTATTTTAAAAGATATTTATGGAAATAAATAGAAAATCTGCAGAATCTATGATAAAATTTTATACCTGCTTCCCAATATCAATGGATGGAAATCAACTCTCAATAAGTATGGTTCCTGAAAACATGAATATAAAAGATGAGGTAAATAATAGACTTAGCATGATTTTTACTAGAATATTATAAAATTTTGGATCGGGTTTATTGTAGTTGGTTATATGCTCTAGCTTGTTTCTTTGGGTTACATGTTCTCTCTGAGTGATTGAGAAAAAGCTTCTTCCTGTCTCTTCACAGTCTCCTGTCCCAGTGGTTGAGAATTACTTCCATATTGAGGGAACCTAATCCCTCATGTATGTCAGAGTGGGAAAAAAGTTGAAAACTACTATCTGTAGACAACTCTGTATTCTTATTTTACTGCTCTTATCTGTCCTCCAAACTGGGATGTTATCTTTAATTTTTCTCTGTTTTCTCACAGCCATCTATCACTAGGTCTTGTATAATTTAAGTCATAAACATTTCTGTAGTTTGTTCCCCCTTTATCCCATCCATTATTGCTTTGTTTCTTGAAAACTCCCAACTAAAGTAGTTCTTTATGTCTCCTACCTTTAGTTTTGTCTCCCTCAAAATCTTTCTCCATGAAGTAATGAGACTGACATAGAATATAAATCTGTTCAACGTCAACTGATTCAGAAACCCTTCACTGTTTCTTTGTGGCACACAAACATTTATTACCATCTGTTTATTATCAGCTAAGAGGCATGAAGCAGTTTTTAGAATCTCTAGAGGAAGGTGGAAATGCGTGTTATTTGAGAAAGCCTTCCATTGCGAATCACTCTGATGTAATGGTAGAGTTGTTTTATATGTGTCAGTATTGTTGAAAAGAAAAAAAAAGTTTAAGAACCAGAATCTTGTAAGATAAAGTTCCTTTCCTATACAGGTAAGCCATCCATTAGCTAGCCCTTCCTTTCCCAGTTCTGACATTTTTTGTCTCAGGCTACTCTTAGCCTTCTTTGTAGTCAACAGTACTAAATAACTGTACATTTAATACTCTGTGTTGTTGTGTGGTGTTTTTTTTTTTTTTTTTTTTTTTTTGCAAGCCTACATTTCTGTTCTTCCTCATCTCCTACTTTGCTTAGTTAACTTTTTGTTTTATAATTTGAATTCTCTAATTGTCTGCTAAATTAAATCTCTTATTCCTTATATATGAATTTGAATGTCCTCCCCCTAATACAACCTTATTAATCTTTAATGTACTTAAGGCAATGGGAAGAATTAAAGTGTATTAAGGTGGAACTTGAATAATTTGTTCAGGAAGAAGGAAAGATTTTTAGAAGAAACAAAACTTCTGCTGACTTCTCATTTTATGAAACAGCGATTAATTCTTATTCATATAGGTTAGGTTATTATAAACCCTGAATAAATAAATATATGTATGGGGAAGACTTACATCTTGCACCTTTCCTGTGTTTTGCCTTTCTAGGAAGCTATATTTACAACCTTGATTAAAGAAAATGACCCAGAGGTAAGTTTTGCATTTAAATGCTTTTGTACACTTGTTTAACTGATGGAAACATGGGTTATTCACCTGTTAGAAATAAAAGAAAACCTTATTGCTCATTTTAAAACATTGAAGTGATGGTGAGGGCATGTGATATATAATGAGCACTGGGTGTTAAATGCAACTGATGAATCACTGAACTCTTCCTCTGATACATTAATACATTATATGATCTGTGTATATGTATATGATAACATATAATATGTATGTTATCATATGTGTATGATAACATATAATACATTATATGTTAATTAATTGAATTTGAATTGAAAAAATAAAATATTGGGGGTGATGAAAGTGTCTGATGGATCTTCTCTTGGTAAAATAAGAAGTAAAGGATCATGGTAATCCCTAAAGTGAAATATTTCCTAGATACTGGAGCTATATTAAGTAGCTTAGTTACAAAGTGTTTTAGGTAAATACTGTGTTGATAGAAGAAGGATTATACTTCTTGTTTGAGTATATCGTTTCATTGATCACTCAAATCTAAAACTAAGATCTCCCTGTCTTCACTCACATAGTCATTTTCTTACTCTTGGGAGAGTGTATCATCTGACCTCTGAAAAATTAAATTACTGTTAATCTGTGTTTATAGTTTGATACTTGAGCTGTGTTTCTCTTTTTCTGTGCTGTCTCTTAAAAAAAAAATTACAGGCAAATACAGATAAAATTTATGATCGATTTGTACATCTTGATAACTTACCGGAAGATGGGCTTCAGTGTGTGCTTTGTGTTGGACTTCAGTTTGGAAAAGTGGCTCACCACGTATTCATGAGTAATAAAAACAAGGTAACAAGGTCCTTCCTGGTTTAGCTATATGTTCTGTAGAGAATATATGACTGAACCCTGTACTCATCAGGTTTGTGACTTTTAATCTGTCTTCTGAGCTGAAACACCTATAAAATATCATTTCTTAGCAGAACTGTGATAGGTCAGCATATTTTCTCTTGGGCTGTAATAAAAAGAAAGAGATGATGACTTTCTCCTCAGAACTCTTAGTGTGTTTTTGTTTTGTTTTGCTTTTTAAGATACATTCATTTATTTATTTATTCATTTTGAGAGAGAGAGTGAGTGAGCACAGAGAATCTCAAGCAGACTCCCCGCTGAGTGGGAAGCCTGGCATAAGGCTTGATACCACAACCCTGGAAGCCTGGCATAAGGCTTGATACCACAACCCTGAGATCATGATGTGAGCTGAAATCAAGAGACACTTAACCAGCTACTCAGGTGCCCCAGAACTCCTAGTTTTAATGGAAAATAAAACTTGCACAAGGGAGAATGGTAGTATGTGCAAAGAACATTATCTTACGGGAAAGTTTAAACATGAGTTCATCTAGTCTTTACTGCCTTTGTGACCTTGGCTTAGTTGATTTACACTTTTAGTTAGTTCTTACTTATAAAATGAAAAAAGGTGTTACCATATACTTTCCAAGTTACTTCCAGCCATAAAGCACATAGAGAGTTAGCTCTTTTTGTTTCATTATATGGAAAGAAGTACAAAGTGATCATCCCTTAGGGATTTTGTTCTTCCTTAAAAGAAATTGTTAATCTGTTTATATTTGTTGTGCCCTCTGTGTAATATTTAATTCAGATACTTGTCTAGTAAAATTAGATTTTGAGCAACCATGTATTACCTAGGAAGGTAGGATTTTTTATCAAAGTTGACAGTGTTTGCTTCAGAACTGATTCACCAAAGGTAGATGCTAATTTCTTTGACATGCTTCTAACTGTTCCATAGAGCATGTTTGATACTTTAGAAATAGTGTGACACAGGAGGGAAGGGAGAAGACAGGTGGTCTAAGGAATTTTGAACTTTTACTTTAGATATGTTTAATCCTCTGGTAGTTATTTTTTTAATTTCTTAAAAATACCTATCATAGTCTCCCGTTTTGCCTGGACTTTGGAACATTTTAAGGATTGCTTTTTCTTGTTTCCTTTGAAATGAAGATTACCTTTGTAATCACACTTGAAGTCTGGAAGAAAAGTTTATCTATTCTTCAGAAAAATTAAAGAATGTTTTTATTGTGCTAAAATACATGTAATTAAATTTACTGTTTTAACTATGTTAAATGTCCATGCATTGGCATTGAGTATATTCATGTTGTTATACAACTGTCACCACAGTCCATCTCCAGAACTTTTATCTTTTCAAACTGAAACTCCCTGTGCATTAAACACCAATTCCTCCGTACCTCTCTTCCTAGCCCCTGACAACTAACGTTCTACCACTCTACTTCCCTCTCTATGAATTTGACTACTCCAGCGGTTTCTTATAAATGGAATCATAAATGTTTGATCTTTTTTGGTTGGCTTATTGCACTTAGTTTAATATCTTCCAGCATATATTGTAACATATGTCAGAATTACATTCCTTTTTAGAGCTGAATAATAATCCATTGTTTGCATATGCTCATTTTGTTTATCTGCTTGTCCATTGATAGATATTTTGTCTGCTCTACCTTTTGAGTGTTGTGAATAGCACTGGTATGAGCATGGGTTTATAAATGTCTATTTGATTTCCTGCTTACAGTTCTTTGGGGTACTACCACATAGTGGGCTTCCTGGATCATATGGTAATTCTACTTTAGTTTTTTGTGGAACTATTTAATATATATATTTTTTTAATCTTCTCCAAAGGCAATTCTTCAGTTAGATAGCCCTGAATCTGCTCAGTCAATGTATAGCTTTCTGAAACAAAATCCACAGAACATAGGTGACCATGTATTGACCTGCACATTATCTCCAAAAATGGACTCATCAGAGGTAAGATGAATTTCTGTCAACTTTTGTGCTTTTAGAAAATGAAGAAAGTATAAAGGTCACTCTTCCAAAGCTAGAACATGTACTCAGAAGGAAATTTCAAGAATTAGAGAGTAGCTAAACTGGTATTGAGTTTAGATATTCTTTCTTTTAGAAATTTGTGTTGCAGTCACTACTACAATTTTCATGATTTATGGAACAGTGTAAATTTGTCTAAATTACAATAAATTGAATAATTTTGAAAAAGGTAGCATATTCATTCTGAAACCTGTTATGAAAATATGTATAGAATGATTCCATATATGTAACATGATCATGATTCTCTCCAGAGTGCAGAATCTACTTTGAGTCCATTTTGGCTGCCTCCAGATAGAAAGAAGTTTACTTATTCTTTTCTTTATTATAAACTCTTGTATAAGACTTAAGAGTTTACAGATTATTGGGCTACACAGTAATAATAATACATGTAAGAAAACTCTTAGTAATCCACTTTTGAAAGAGTTAAATTCAGACTCAGTTGTTTCCTCTAATAGTTTCATTGTATCTCCATAACAGGAGGTAAATAATGGGGCCTATATTTGGTATGTGCATGTTTTTTGTTTATTAATATGCTAAAAATCTTGTGCTAGCTCAAGATAAAGAAAATTCCACTGTCTAAAATCAGATTAGAGCATCTATAAGTAAATGCATCATGGTAGGTACTGATTTTATTTTTTAAGATTTGTTTATTTTAGAGAAAGAGAATGAAAGGGTTGAGGGTGGGTAAGAGAAAATCCTCAGGTTGACTCCCTGCTGAGCACAGAGCCCAGCATGGGGCTCCATTTCATGGCCCTGAGATTATGACCTGAGCAGAAAACTAGAGTCAGACCCAACTGAGCCACCCAGCGCCCCATGATAGGTACTGATTTCAGCACAAATTTGAGTAACTTGTTTAACCTGATAATTTCAGAAAAAATTTGGAAGTTCTTAGCAAGTTTCCCTCAGCATGGTATTTTTAAAAATTTTGTGTTTTGATATTTTGAAGTTATTACTTTATTCAGAATTACGGGGAGCAGTGATGATACAGAAATTTTTCTTCTAAAAATACAGTCCCAAATTTTTAGACTTAAAGAAAATGGAACAAGTGATTATAGAAAACATCTGCCTGAATGATACTTTACTTCCCAAGCCTTTACTCGGAACCTTATTCTTACAGCTTATTAAATTGAAAAACACACTGTTTTACTGTAGACTTAGCCCCACACCTGATAAGGTAGCCTCATAATCTTGAACATGTCATATAGTGTCCATTATATTCATTTAACAAATGATAAATTGATGGCTGTGGCAGGTAGACTAATTTCAAGGTATTATAATGGTCTGTATGAGAAGTAGTTAATGCCTAAGCTAGACTAGGAAATGGAAATAAATTCTGTCCCCCAATTATTTAAATAATTTTTTAATTATGGTTTTTAATTGACCATGTTTATAATGAGCTAATTTATTACCATCCTTGTATTATTTTTTGACACCCCCCCATTCTTTTTTTTTTAATATTTTATTTATTTATTTGACAGAGAGAGATGACAAGCAGGCAGAGAGGCAGGCAGAGAGAGAGGAGGAAGCAGGCTCCCTGCTGAGCAGAGAGCCCGATGTGGGGCTCGATCCCAGGACCCTGAGATCATGACCTGAGCCGAAGGCAGTGGCTTAGCCCACTGAGCCACCCAGGCACCGCCCCATTCATTTTTTTAACTGTAATGTTATGCAGGTATACATTGCAACTTGTAGTTGTGTAACTATAGTTACTCTGCATAAGAAGCATGAAAGCTTAAATCTAAGTATTGAAATCTAAGTATTGAAAGATAATATATTTTTTGATATCTTGATTAAGAAGATACTACAGAATTCAGTAGTATGAGAGCAGCTCTATAAATAAGGAAATAGAGTATCTGTAACTTGTATACTTGGAGGTCACTTTCTTATATTCCCATTTATTTTTCAAAATTATGCTGTTTTTGTTTTCTTCAGTTTTTGGATTATGGCTTTCCTGTGCAATTGTGGTAGGGCAGTTACTGTTGAGAGGAAAAGGGAAGACTGTCTTCATGTTACTCAGGCCATTAATTACTATTTGTTGAATAGAGTCTGCTCTCTTGGTAAAGCTCTGTGTTCTAAATTTATTGCCATTTGTTTTGTAAAGCAGCTATACACCTTTATTTTCTTTTTATTGCTCTGCTAGGCTAATTTTTGTTATTTCTTGGATTTTGTATCTCCTCCTCTCTTGTTTGGCTTTTATGTTTGTTAGATCACATCATCCAGTAATTTTCCCTCAGAAAGTATGTATGAACAGTGAACTTTTTTTTTTTAAAGATTTATTTATTTGACAGAGATCACAAGTAGGCAGAGAAGCAGGCAGAGAGAGAGGAGGAAGCAGGCTCTCCGCCGAGCAGAGAGCTCGATGTGGGGCTCAGTCCTAGGACCTTGGGATCACGACCTGAGCCGAAGGCAGAGGCTTTAACCCACTGAGCCACCCAGGCACCCCTGTGAACCATGAACTTTTTGAATCCCTGCATAATTGAAATTGACTTTATTTGTTTTTACATATTTCATTCATAGTTTGTCTGGATGGAGAATTTTGTGCCCAGATTGTTTTTCCTTTCATTGTTTTTCTTAACCTGTATTAGGTTTTTTGTTTGTTTTAAGATTTTATTTTTAATAAATCTCTACACACCCAGTATGGGGCTCAAACTCACACACCTGAGATGAAGAGTTGCATGCTCTACCTACTGAGCCAGTCAGGTGCCCTTAAACTGTATTGTTAAGGAGAAGGCTGATACTTTTTTTTTTTTTTTTTTTTTTTAAGATTTTATTTATTTGAGAGAGGGTGAGAGAGAGAGAGAGAACACAAGCAGGGGTAGGGGTAGTGGCAGAGGCAGAGGGAGAAGCAAGCTCCCCATTAAGCAGGGAGCCTGATATGGGGCTTGATCCCAGGACCCTGGCCTCCTGACATGAGCTCAAGGCAGATGCTTAACCGACTGAGCCAGCCAGGCACCCCAAGAAGGCTGAATCTAATCATACCATTATGTATTTTTTTTTCTTTTGAAAACTTTTAGCATTTATTGATTGGTTCATTAAATACTTGTGTAATTCCTTTTCTGTGGCAGCTCTGTTTTAGACATTGGACTACATTGATAAACAGGAGATGATATCCTAGTCCTCAAGGAGCTTATACTTTAGCAGAGAAGATAGACTATAAAAAGATTATACATGTACACACACTCAATGTCAGGTGGTTAAGAAATGCTATAAAGTGTTATGGAGACCAGTCAAGATAAAAGGGTAGCCAGTAATGGATTGGGGGGGAATGTTTATTTTACAGTGCCAGGGATAGTCCCTCTGAGGAATAGTTATTTGAGACATGAACAAAGTAAAGAGAGGAGGTTTTTTTTTTTGTTTTTTTTTTAAAGATTTTGTTTATTTATTTATTTGACAGACAGAGATCCCAAGTAGGCAGAGAGGCAGGCAGAGAGAGAGGTGGAAGCAGGCTCCCTGCCGAGCAGAGAGCCCGATGTGGGGCTCGATCCCAGGACTCTGGGATCATGACCTGAGCCGAAGGCAGGGGCTTTAACCCACTGAGCCACCCAGGCATCCCGAGAGAGGAGGTTTTTAAACTGAAGGGCAATGAAACACATTATTCAATTAAAAGGAGAGGAGGTTTTTAAACTGAAGGGCAAGTGTTAAGTCCTTAAGGACAAATTGGATGATTCAGAAACTCCAGGCAGGATCAGTATGGCTAGCCCAGTGAGCAAGGTTTTATCTTGGTTTGGGACTTATTCATATATCCTGCTTTAGAGCACTCAGTGAATTTATAAAGATTAGTGTGTTCCTTCACCTGAAAAAGATCTTTCTCTTATTATTTCTTTGATTATTTCTTCTTTTTAAATTTTAATGTTCTTTGTGGAAGTAGCACCTATGCTGATTTTGTGGAGTATTTCATTGTCTGAAATATCTTTAGTCCATTTTGTATTTTTACCTTACTCTCTGTTGTGCATTTGTTTTTCTCTTTATGAAGAAGGAAGCAAGTTAGCTAATACAGGTATCTGATACAGATTTCCTCCGCTGTCATGCAGGCTGCTCTCCTCCCCCCATAAGCTTTTCCCATGAATGGGAAGACTGCTTGTAAATACTATGGATGGGGCTTATCAACTATCATCTTTAATTTTGGTTACGTGTCATTAGAGTGTAGAATGAATACCCAAGAAAATGCCCCAATAAAGAAGGTCTTTACTCTGGGACTCCCATTACCTATACAAGAAATCCTTTCTAAGCACATTATTCAACTTTCTTTAAAGTATAATTTTCAGTTTTTAATATATCTAAAGAAAGGTAATTCTAACTCAGAGCACATGATTCGCAGAGAAGCAACCTACAGCTGGTATATGTAAGCTCTAAGGAACAGATAGTTTTTGCTGTTTTGTTCACTGATATGTCCAGGGTCTAGACCTATGCTTGGTACGTAGGCATTGAAGTTTAATTCTGCTTCTGTTTTGGGCCCTAGGACATTGATTTTCTTGGTGGTTCAGAAGTATGTTTAAAAGGATTATTGTTGGGGGTGCCTGGGTGGCTCAGTTGATTAATCAACTTGTGATTTCAGCTCAGGTCTTGATCTCAGGGTCATGAGGTCAAGCTCCACATTGGGCTCCACCCTAGGTGTGGCGCCTACTTTAAAAAAAAAAAAGGATTGTTAAATTTTGTTCAGCGCTTCTAGGTATTTGTGGGTTTTTTTTTTTTTTAAGATTTTATTTATTTATTTGGCAGAGACAGCGAGAGAGGGAATATAAGGAGAGGAGTGGGAGAGGGAGAAGCAGGCTTCCTGACAAGCAGGGAGCCCAGTGATGGGCTCCATCCCAAGACCTTGGGATCATGACCTGAGCTGACGACAGATGCTTAACGACTGAGTCACCCAGGCACCACTAGGTGTTTTGAGTAGAAAGCTTTTTAAGTCACCTCATCTCCCATATTGATAGAAGTCTTTTTAAATAATAATTGGACAGTGAAGATGTTGAAATTTCAGGTTTTTATTCTTGGGAAAAAAAGCAGTATTTCCAAGCCTTTAAAGATAAAAAATTTTCTTTTTTTTAAAGATTGTATTTATTTGAGAGAGAGAAAATGAGAGCATACACGTATGCATGCACACACATGGGAGGAGGGCCAGAGGGTGAGGGGCTGAGAGAATCTCATGCATACTACCAGCTAAGCACAGAACCTGATGCAGGGCTTGATATCAGGATCCTGAGATCATGACCTGAGCCAAAACCAAGTCTGATGCTCAACCAGCTGTGCTACCCAGGCATCCAAAAGAGTTTCTTATTTTATATCAGCATTAAGGAGACTTTTTTCTCATTAATTGCTCTCTGTTCATTATTCTCTATTACCTAACTTAGGGTTTTTTATCTAATGAGGAAATAATTCTAGGGGTGCCTGGGTGGCTCAGTGGGTAAGCCTCTGCCTTCAGCTCAGGTCATGATCTCAGGGTCCTGGGATCAAGCCCCACATCAGGCTCTCTGCTCAGCAGGGAGCTTTCTGCCCCCTTTACATGACTTTCTGCCTACTTGTGATGTCTCTTTCTCTCTGTCAAATAAGTAAATAAAATCTTTAAAAAAATAATAATAATTCTAGAACCTGATAGTTATGTGGACACCAAAAACTGTTTTGATATAGTTTTAAGATGTGGTCTTGTTTTTTTAGCTTAGATTTTAAGAACAGAAAACATAGCATTGATGGGATAAATATTTAAAATCTTCTAGAATAGCCTCTAATGAAATGTGGAATTGTGTTACAGGCTCAAGCTGACAAAGACCCAGAACTAGGAAAAGAAAGGTATGTTGTTTTATGCTTACTAATATTTTTGCAAGTATTTAATTACTGAATTTTGTTTCTGTATTTTATAATTGTTCACTTGTAGTAAAATGTTTGTCGCTCTCATGTCTATTTTGTATATATATATGAATGTTACGGTGTATGTATGTGGGGGGTTTTTTTTTTTGACTGTTTGACCAGGCATTGTTTTGTCTGTTTTTTAGTCTCTTTCAAGTATTTACTGATTTTTTTTTTTTTAGAAAAACTAAATTTGTAAACACAGTTTGAATTAAATACATAAATATGACTTCTTTATGAAATGTTTTGCTAAACTCTTGAACAGCTCGACTCCGTTATCAGCATTACATTCTTGTAGATTTTTCTATTCCAAAATTGTTAAACACAGTAATAAAATTTTAATCATTGTACGTTCTTTCGAAAAGAAGGTATTCAATATATATTTTGATACTTTCTGAAGACAATTGGAGTGGGGAAATGATATTTTTAAAACAAAATAATGTATGAAAGCTTGGATGAGAGGTGAAAACTTGTTCTTCAGTATATACATAGGCTAGTGACTCACAGTCCTGGTCTGACCACATATAGTACACCCTCTTCTCAGTGACTTATTCATCCTGATGAATGCCGCCTTTATCACCACCTTTGCCCCACCAACTAATAACCTTCTTTTTACTGCTCTTCATTGGGAATCGCTGACTTAGAATTCTTTCCTCTTTTTAATACTAAATGATTTGTTCTTATTTGTTGGAGGTCAGTGTGGTAAGAGCTTACCAGTTTGAAAGAGCATTTTTAAAGTGTTTAAATATGGAAAGTTTGTTTAATTTGATGCGCTAATTTTAAGATGCCTGAAAAGTGGGCTGTTTGATGGATTTTTCTTAGTAATTCTTATATGCGGCTTTTAAGTGATAAAGTTGATTAAGAGTGCTTAGAAAGGGGCACCTGGGTGGCTCAGTGGGTTAAAGCCTCTGCCTTCAGCTCAGGTCATGATCCCAGTGTTCTGGGATTGAGCCCCGTGTCAGGCTTTCTGCTCGGCGGGGAGCCTGCTTCCTCCTCTCTGCCTGCCTCTCTGCCTACTTGTGGTCTCTGTCTGTCAAATAAATAAATAAAATCTTAAAAAAAAAAAAAAGAGTGATAAGAAATATAGTGGTAACTTTAAGCAATTATGTTTGCTATACATACATTGCCAGCACAGACTTTAAGTTGTACACGATCATACCAATTACGTTCCCATGTCTAAGAAGTAATACTAACAGCACTGTTGGCCCTAAAAGCCCACAAAGGGCAATAAATAGGTAATGCTACATGTAATATGGATGGACCTACAGTTGGCCACAGTAGCTGGCTAAGTGTATAGGCCTTTCCGAAAATTCATTTTATAGGTTAATCTCATTTTATAGATTTCATTTGACATAGTTTTAGGTCTGCAAGAACAGCTATTGTCTGTGTTCTAGTCATTTTTTCCTCTCATTATCTTGACTTCCCAATCAAAGATTCTTTTTAAGGAGTTTACAGATAGTTACCTATTATGGTAATCTCACAAAGTTAATTTTAAAATTTCTAGTACTAATAATTCCCATTTTGCAGTCAGTTTTTTTCTGACTTATATGACATTAGAAAAAAAGATGTGGGATGGGGCCTGAATACTTCACATTTCTTGGTTGGCGTAAACTGATCCTGGGAAAATACTGGTGCTTGTTTTGTTGTTTTTGTTTTTGAAGGACTTGCAGGTACTGATTCATCATGAATGTGATCCTTTTGTTTATAATTAGTGTAAAGTCTTTAAATATATTTCCTATTTAAAGGAAATCTCTTACGGATATATCAGGAATATTCTACATTTTGCCTTTTCTCATCCCCTCCCATGTATACCGTTTTTACCTTTCATGTGATTAAGGCTCCAAATAAGGATGCAAGGTACAGTTTTCACCAACCCATTAGCAATGTTGGAAAGTACTCAGTGGTCCTCTTAAATAAATACTAATCTCCAGTATTGTTAAGTTGCAGTCTAAAGTTTCTTGAAAAGTATAGCATATGGTTGTTAACCTTTGTTCTCACACCCAGCTTTTTTTGTTTTGAAACCGTGGTATTATGGGGGGATGGAAGTGGGTCAGAGGTAGAAATTAGATACCTATATCCTGAATGCCTTTTTTATTTCTTTCTTGTGCATTTCCCAAAATATGATGTAGTTTTCCTTTGATCTCTAAAAGACTGAGGTCTTTTTTGACTCTGGTATTAATAATTTCATTTATTTGACATCTCAAATGGACTTTTCAGGCTAATTTCATGAACATGGAGACTTTTTCCCATATTAGCCAAAGAACTAGACATAATTTTTTGGTAAATGAATTCTGTGAAAAAGCACTGTAATTTTATTTATTTTTAAGATTTTATTTATTTATTTAAGATAGAGAGAACACAAGCATGGTGAAGGACAGAGGGAGAAGCAGAGTCCCCACCAAGTGGGGAGCCTAATGAAGGGCTCAATCCTGGGATCAGGGATCGTGACCCAGGCCGAAGCAGGCACTCAACTGTCTGAGCCACCCAGGCAACCAACACTGTAATTTTAAAAGACAAACATAAACAGCATATTAAGTCAGTTTTTTCAAGTAGGTCCATATTCTCTGTTTGAAGTACTGAAACTGCATAGTGATCCATTTTGTATAAAATATAATAGCTTTTTCTACTGACAAACTTTAAATATGGTAAAGGGGAAGGACTTGCTATATCCTAGAGCCAGGAATAAAAATCTCCATTGTTACCCTTCTAGCTGAGTAGATTGCTGTTTTTGTATAACCCTAATTTGTAAAGCCTTTAGGGTTAATGGTGCAGTTCTGTAATGAGGCAGGAATTTGAATTTAATCTTCCTTATTTAGATAATAAGTTTTACAGTTTAAAAATGAAAGCTTACATTTGAGAGGTATTATTTACATAACTGCTGTAACTGAATGTCAGAACTTCTTACCTTTGTTGTATTTGTGCTGGGCCACAAGTTTTATTCTGACTAGTTCTAAGAATTTGGAACACTTAAAATCAGCCATTGGTGTTTTTGAATTTAAGCGATGTGAATAATTTCAAAAAAGTTTTAAACCCTTTCAGCATACAGAGGAAGCTTATACAAATAAGTAGAATACATACTAATTAAGGTGTGTGGTTACAGACTGTTGAACTTAAATTCCTCACACTCTCTGCTTCTATAACTTCATTAGGAGGTGTTTCTCTGATCTCTTAGATCTTCTTTGGAAGTTTAAACTTAACCATCTTCGGTGGGGGTGGGGAAGACCAGTTTATTGGTTTAAATGATTGGACCCTGATATGGTACCACGTACTTTTTCCAAAGTTTTGAAATATTAACGTCTTGGGACACAGATACACATCACCTTGCATTGACTGAAGGGTATTATGGCCACTTTTGGGGAAACATATCAAGGGGATGTCTCATCCCCTCCTTCTTTGAAAAGTAGGAGGAAAAAAACCCCAATATTCTTTACTGTGAGGTGTTGATACGGCATCACTTTCTGGTGTCTTCCTCTAACCAGTTGCTTCTAATGTAATAAGCGAATATATTAGTTAAATTTGATTTGTGTTGACTGCATGCTGGACATTGTTTTGGAAGCTAAGATTTTTCTTGTCACTCTTCAAGATAACCTCTGACCTATGGAACATTAATATAAAAATTAGTTTATTCTATCTCTGTCTCCGTGAAATAAGTTGAATTACAGAATCCCACACATAATTTTATTTACCTTGGATTTGGAAAGACCACAGTGAAATAAGATCAGTTGCTTTTACTTGGCATGTATTTTCTTCATTTCTTCTGAATAATTTTACTTAAAATTTTAAATTATGTATTAGAATTCTAAGTTATTCTCTGTAACTGGAAAGATTTCTTTTAATATATACCTTCCTCTCAAGTAGCCAAAGGCACCTAATTTATGTTAAGATGATTGTGTTTTGGCTCTAACTTTAAATCCAATAGAGTATTTAAAAGATACTTCCAAAGGAAGTTTTCTTTTAGGTATTGTTATTAATAAATACAATTCTTGGGAAAAACAAATCCGTCTCACATCTTTAAAAAAAAAAAAAAAAAGTTGACATTGTTAGGAGTATAGCCTTTTCTCCCGACCAGTTTCTGTTCATTTTAGATAAGATTCACTGAAAATTTTAAATTTCAGTGCATGGACTGTTAGTTTCATTGTAGAACTATACAGATATTTTATTATTTCAGTAACCACTATTGGGAAGATCGTAATAATCTAAGATGTCTTACATTCACATTCAGCCTCCTCATGTCTAGTACAAATGTGACACAGAAGGAAAAAATTGGTTGTAAGGATTGTATCAGTGGTCATAATTTTGCCATTATTTCCTTTGAACTAAAAAGAATTCTTCAGGGCAGTGGAGGATCTTTTAAAATTTTATATTGCTTACATATTTATATCAAAACGTCTTAACCATTTTAATTCTGATTGGCTGGATTTCCCAGTGCTTATTACTAATGCATCAAGAAGTCTTAACAGTTGGCATCAACAGGATTATTTATAATGGTTGAATTCTCATCATAGTTTGATTTTTGTTTGTGTTTTGTTTGTGTTCTTTTTTTGTTTGTTTTTAAATACTTTTAGCCCTGACTTGAAAAACAGTCCAGTTGATGAAAGTGAGGTCCAAACAGCAGCTGATAGTCTCTCTGTTAAACCTAGTGAGGTTGAAGAAGAAACTGTTCCCAACGTTGAAACAGAAACATCCGTACAGCAGGAAGAAACTTGTGAGGAAGAACCTGAAAAGGCACTGTGTGACTCTGACTTTGCAATTCAAACTTTGGAAGTTGAAACTCAAGAAGAAGAGATCAAAGTGGAAATTCCTCTTGTAGCATCCACTCCAATAAGTATTGAATTATTCACTGAAAATGTAGAGGAATGTGTTTTAAATCAGCAGGTGTATACCAGTGACTTTGAGAAGGAAGAGGCAGAAATTATTAACCCTACAACAGAATTATCAACATCTGACACTGCATTTATAGAAGAAAGGAACATCAAAGGAATTCTAGAAGAATCTCCATCTGAAGCAGAAGATTTCTTTTCTGGGATTACACAGTCTATGATAGAGGCTGTAGCTGAAGTGGACAAACATGAAACTGTTTCAGAAATAGTGCCATCTACTTGTGTTTTGGCCTTGGTACCAGGAATTTCCACTGGGGATGAGAAGGCAGTGAGCACAAAGGTAATTTCTGAGAAAAGTAACACGGATGAAAAGGAAGAAAATGAATTTAATAGTAAGGAAACCAGAATGGATCTGCAAATAGGAACAGAGAAGGCTGAAAAGAATGATGCTAGGATGGTTACAGAGAAGTTGGAAAAGATCGTGGCAGCAGTGAAAGAAAAGCCTGCAGAAAATGCTGTGACCAAGGGATACCCGAATAAAGGAATGGGTCAGGCTAATAAGCCTGATGAAACTAGTAAAACTAGTATGTTGGCTGTATCAAATGCATCTAGCACTAAATCAAGCATCAAAGCCGGTATGGTCTCTTCTCTAAAGGCAAAAGCTACTTCAAAATCCGAGAACCAGAAAAGTTTTCTGAAATCTGTACTCAGAGATCAAATTAATGCTGAAAAGAAGCTTTCAGCCAAGGAGTTGGGTCTCCTTAAACCTACAAGTGCCAGGTCAGGCTTGGCTGAAAGCAGCAATAAATTCAAACCCAGTCAGAGCGGTGTTACCAGAGGAGGCAGTGGAAGGATCTCAGCCCTGCAAGGCAAGGATTCTGAACTGGATTACAGGGATATTACAAAACAATCTCAGGAAACAGAGGCTAGACCCTCCGTCATGAAACGGCATGACAGCAACAATAAGGTGAGGAGGGTAGGAAGAATGGCTCAGTGTATCTTTGAAATGAGTAGCTCTGCTGTTGTAGCTTTGGAGTAGGAGATGTAATCTTGTTTTGTACTTTCATCTCCTCACTCCACTCCCAAGTTCCCATTTCTCTTAATGATTCTACTGATGGAAGCCAGTAGACATTTAGAATAGTAAGCTCAAGTTTGTAATTTATTAACAGGTTTGAAAAGCACTGTTTGGATAAAATGTGGTCAGAAATACAGGTGTGCTTTAAAAACAAAAAAAAGAAAAGTCTGCAGTGACTCTCCTGAGGTGATTTACTACTCTGCATCTGAATGGGAAACCGTTTTCTCTTTTAATTGAAACTCCTTTATCAGCTTACTGATTGCCTAACTTAGACATTGTGGGTATTGGGAAGAGAAGATCAGTGAAACTGAGTTTACCTACAACTTACACAGAGGATGCCTATGTTGTTAAAATGATTGTTGACTTAGTGTGGTATACCTGTTAACTATTTGCATAATTGAATGTGTTTGGATATTTTTTGGTGTTTGGATTTAAAAAAAAAAAAAAAGAACATTAATAGCATGGTTGTAAATTCTATTTTTCTGTATTTTTTACTTAATATTTCAGACCTTGGCTGGGCAAAACACTAAGAATCCTAAAAGCACCACTGGTAGAAGTTCCAAATCTAAAGAGGTGAGAAACAATTCATTAACACTAATAAGCCTTTTATTCTGTCTTTCCATAGTAGAGTTCATCTATCTTACCACTAGTGTCTCTCCTATAATAATCAATTTGATAACAGAGCAAGAGACAGGAATGAGGTATTTTATTTTTGACCCTACCACCAATTTGTTTTTTGACCTTGAGCTAGGCTAAGTTATTGGTGTTCATGGTGAAGGGCAAAAAGTTACGCAGGGATGGGAAGGGAATTCGAGTAGAAAAACCCCTCCAATCTCCTTTGACAGCAGTAAGTTATAAACATAATAGAATCATGTGTGTTAAAGAAGGGTGGTGTTTGACTAGAATCCTTGCCATTTTGTGGAACTTCCGAACAGGTGGTCCTTTCGAGATGGCTCAGTTTAACCTAACTGGATAGGATCTAAGATTTGCTTTCCTGGTACTAAGCTCTCCTGCCAAATAAATGTGTTATTTTGTTGTTGTTGTTTGATATTTTAGGTTTTTCCATTCATAGAATATTTTTTTGGTCATTTTATCAGGGCACAAAGGAGAAATGTTAGTTTAAGAAGCATAATAAGTATTTTAAAAACATAATAAGGATGATGTTTCTGTTGGCTTATTAATAAATTTATACTATCAGTTAATAAATTGATGATATGAATGCTTAAATGTTTCTTTCCCCCCCAAATTACTGGGTATATGTTCTTTTTTTTTTTTAAAGATTTTATTTATTTATTTGACAGATCACAAGTAGGCAGAGAGACAGGCAGAGAGAGAGAGAGGAGGAAGCAGGCTCCCTGCTGAGCAGAGAGCCCGATGCAGGACTCAATCCCAGGACCCTGAGATCATGACCTGAGCCGAAGGCAGCGGCTTAACCCACTGAGCCACCCAGGCGCCCCTGGGTATATGTTCTTATGTCATTATATATGCTAGTAATTAGTCATTGATAGCATACTAAATTTGTAGGAGGGAATTTATTTTCTTTAGTAGTGTCACCATTTTTCAAATTAGAGATACTATTTTTTTTTTCAAGTGAATTTGGCATTAGGTCTTATTTAGTAAGAATTTTTTCATATAACTTTCTCTAAATGTAAACTTAATGTTGTTTAACATTAACATATTAATATATTATGTTAATGTTGTATAATGTTTTATATTAATGTTGTTGTAGCTAACTAGATTATACCTAGTTAGCTATTTACTTTCTAGCTACATTCGAGGTCCTTCTAATAGCCGGGTAAGTCTCCTAGAACACTTGTTAGGTATCATTTAATAGGGAAAAATGAATTTTTCACATTGTGCTTTGATAAATGCTCTACACTGTTTGATAAATACTTTAAATGTAGTATTTTTTTGTGTTTCATATTTCAAAAACCTGGACATCATTTAGGAAATGCAGTCTTAACTGAATTTAAGTAAAGGTGGAATTGGGTTGATATTTTTAGGATTTTACCTTTGGTATTGTTTGCTCTGTGGATTAGAGCTAATTCATTTGTGTGGCCTTAAAAAATAGTTTATTTCAGCCTATAGGAAGCTTCTTTGTACTGAAATTCTCACAGATGATATTTCATGTACATTTGCTGGGACTATTTGGAACCTAACCAATTATCAGTAATTGCTTCTATTTACAGGTCTGTGTTTTTGTTTTTTTCTTTTTAGTCTCTTCAACAGGAACCATTATTTCCATTTAATTTGGATGAATTTGTCACTGTGGATGAGGTTATAGAAGAAGTAAATACTTTTCAAGCCAAGCAAAACCCACTAAAAGGAAAAAGAAAAGACAGTCTCAAAAATACCCCTTCCTCTGAACTTAACGTAAAGAAGAAGAAAGGGAAAACTCCTGCCCCTCGTGTTGTTGAGGGAGAATTATCTTTTGTAACATTGGATGAGATTGGGGAAGAGGAGGATGGAGCTGCACACCTAGCACAAGCTCTAGTAACTGTGGATGAAGTAATTGATGAAGAAGAAATAAATATGGAAGAAATGGTAAAAAATTCAAATTCACTCCTTACATTAGATGAGTTAATTGATCAAGATGATTGCATTTCCCACAGTGAACCTAAAGATGTTACTGTACTGTCAGTGGCTGAAGAGCAAGATCTTCTCAAACAGGAACGTTTGGTAACTGTGGATGAAATTGGAGAAGTTGAGGAGCTACCTTTAAATGAGTCAGCCGACTTAACTTTTGCCACTTTAAATGTTAAAGGAGATGAGGGAAGTACTGGAAGGGATCCTATTGAGTTCATTTCTTCCCAGATGCCTGAAGACCCTTCTACTTTAGTTACTGTAGATGAAATACAGGATGACAGCAGTGATCTGCATTTAGTCACTTTGGATGAAGTAACTGAAGAGGATGAGGACTCTCTGGCAGATTTTAACAACCTTAAAGAAGAGCTTAATTTTGTTACTGTTGATGAAGTTGGAGAAGAGGAAGATGGAGACAATGATTTAAAAGCAGAGTTAGCACAAAGCAGAAATGACCGTCCCATAGATAAAAGAGGGGATAGGAAAAAGAGAGCTACGGACTCAAGGAAGGTGAAGCTTGAAGCCTTTTCCCAAGCTGGTTCAATAAGTGAGAATGTTATGGAAGAGGATCTGAAAACCATGATTCAAAGACACTTAGCAGGTAGATACTTAGAAATAGTAATTTTTCTGCTTTATGAGGGGATTACATTTAAAATTTTAAAACTTGATGTTGTAGCCTTACTCATAATTGTCCCTATATTGATATAAGAAGTTAATGAAGAGTGAGGGCCTGTGATATTTTCCAAAGGAATGTGTACAAGTTTACAGATTGCTTTTAGTTACAGAACAGACTGTCCTCAGTTATCATACTTCCAAAAAAAGATGACAAAGCTGGAAAGTAAACTACAGTGCCCAAGTTAGAATGGAAATGGTATATTTGTGTTACTGGAAAAGACAGCTTTTCATTAGTAGAAGGATATTACACCAGGCTGCCTCCCAGTTTTTCTCAGATTTAGGATTTAGAAGAAATTGTAAAGGTGTCATTTCACTTTTAAGTAATATTTTGATGGTATAGAATAAGGTTTAGCTCACTTTAGGGAGATCGAAATAACTTCTGAATTAAGAATGGCATGCTATTACTATAGCAGTAAATCAGACTTTCTCTTTAAAGCTAAAACGCCAACCAAGAGAGTTAGAATTGGGAAAACACCAGCATCGGGAAAAGCTGTTGCGACAGACCCAAGGAAAGGTGAAGAGGCCTTCCAAATTTGTGAAGGTAAAGCAGGATTGATGGAAATGGGGAGGAGAGTAGAGAGTAACACAAACTAGTGGCTGAAGTTCTTAAAGGTCTACCATCTAAGAAGAGAAGTAGAAAAACAGTGAAATAGAGTGGGGGTGGGGGTGGGCAAAGCAGCCTTATCTGGATAAAGATTTTAGTCTTTGTAATTTAGAGATAATGGAACATAATGGAATGGATAACAGAATAATAGGCAATCCCTTTTGTGATAGAATGTGACAGTAGAATATGACAAATTTATGGAGATGATATACGTGAGAGATTATTCTGACCATGTTGCCGCATCAAGTAGAAATCACTGCTTATCCACCTCTTACTTGTGGACCCAGATGCCTTGCTTTGTGGAGGCTGCCATGCAGACAGCCAAAGATGTCGTAACATTGAGAAAATTTATGTTGAAACAAATATGGACAGGTATCTAGTAAGAGAGGTACTCTAGTCCCTCAGATATTTGTCATTTTGTCCATTATATTCATAGCAAAAATAATAGAAGGATAGGAAGAGAAGCACACAGTTCGAGATCTCAAGTTAACAGAATCAGAGTTAGAGCGAAAAATCAGTTACTAGGGTGACTCAGCACTACAGGGGATCCTTCATATGTTCTCTTTGATGCACCCTCCTTTCCTTTTGCTTTTCTATTCTGTCTTCTTTAAGGAAAAACTGCCAACTGTCATTGAGTCTCAGTTCATTGAACCTGATCTCAGCTGGGCTGTTGGTTATAGGCCTCCTTTCTTCCCCATTTCCTGACCGGGTGTAATATAAGTCTTTTCCTGCTTTGCATCATGTACTGCTTTAACCAGCTCATTCCTCCCTGGATATCCTTGCTTTTATTTCCATTTACCAGAGCCAGTACGGGAGGTCCATCTCTGCCAGCTTCTGTTTTATATTCCTTGACAAGTCACCTACAAAATACGGTCAAGTCTTTCCCATTTAAAAAACCATGCCCTTAACCTTTGAATCCTCTGGCTCCCACCTTGTCTCTTTTTCCTTTCAGGGGAAAGTATCTGGAAGTAATCACCTATTTTTACTTCTTCCTCCCAATGAACTGAATGTATTTTGGCTTCTTTGTAAACTACCATTCTGAAGTTTATATTGATAAACCCCCATTGGATTGTTGTCCAACTTGATTTATTAAGTTTTTTTTCTTCCTTATTTAGTCTTACTTGACTTCTCTGCATTATGCATTACTTGATCATGTGTTCTTTCTTGAAGCTGTCTTCCATGGCCAAGTGGGTACACCTTTGTTCTTCTCCATAACCTCTCCTTGATACCAAGCCCATAGGTAGTGGTTTAGTAATCTGACAGATAGCTCCTAGCATGATTTCATGAGGGTATTTTTGCCCCAGGATTTCTGTTTGCCGCTACCAGCTTTCTTAGAACTGCCTTGTTTCAACTGAAGAATAGAGAAAAGTGACTCATTTACTGCTTATATAACTATTTATTTCTGTTAATGGACAATATGTTTGATAGAAGAACCTAGCTGAAGAAAAAGTAATTTTCTAAACAGTTTTAAACCTGAAGTATTTGTCCTAATCTATTTAATTATTTATATGATTATATATAACATACATGTATTATTACAACATAAACATCCCTTTGGAATGGCAGGAGCAGATATGTTTGAGAAAGTTTATTAGTTATTCTGATGAGTAATAAACTGTTGTAGGAAGAGACTAGAGGCTATTTTAATCAAGTCAAGAAAACGGAGATGACCTTTTTTTTAATCAACTCTTTAAGACTTGATGACCAGTAAAAAAATAAAACACAAGGAGTAAGAGAGGAGTAAGTAATGATTTCATGGGGTGCCTGGGTGGCTCAGTTGTTAAGCGTCTACCTTCAGCTCAGGTCATGATCCTAGGGTCCTGGGATTGAGCCCTTCATTGGGCTCCCTGCTCCATGGGAAGCCTGCTTCTCCCTCTCCCACTTGCCCTGCTTGTGTTCCCTCTCTCACTGTGTCCTTCTCTGTCAGATAAATAAAGTCTTATAAAAAAAAATGATTTCATGGTTCCTGTCCATCTCCTCAGATTTGTTGAAGAGTAGCCCAGGTGTATGAAGAGAACACTGAACTTGAAGTCCCAAACTTTGCTTCTAACCTGTCACTTAAAAGCCTTGTAGCCTTGGCCGTACCAGTTTCTTATGTCTTGGTTTTGCGTTCTCCATCTGTGAAGAAATAAAGATAGGGGCACCTGGGTGGCTCAGTGGGTTAAGCCTCTGCCTTTGGCTCAGGTCATGATCTCAGGATCCTGGGATTGAGCCCCCCGCATCAGGCTCTCTGCTCAGCAGGGAGCCTGCTTCCCCCTCTCTCTCTACCTGCCTCTCTGCCTACTTGTGCTCTCTCTCTGTCAAATACATAAATAAATCTTTAAAAAAAAAAAAAAGAAAGAAAGAAAGAAAAAGAAAAGGATAATGGTGATTTGACCTGCCTATCTCACAGGAGATAAAAGCTAAATGAAGGGTATATATGTGAAAAGGACTTGTCAGCTACCATGTAACAAAAAGATATTAATAGCTACTGAAGGTGAGCAGGATTGCTTGGAACCAGTTCCTTTCTTCTCTTCCCCAAGATCATATTATGCAGAGTCTGCCAAAACTGCATGTTTCTTACATGTTATTTACTTTGGTGGACTTGAACATTTGTGATGTCACTTGTGATCCTGTTGGACAGGGGTCTTTATCAGTGTAGGCTTAGTATTTTTTGACTGGGAGGGCCTCAGTAGAGGACACGAGAATATTTTCTGCCCACATCCTTTCCTCCTCAATCCACACTCCCCTACCCCAGCCCTTTCCATACACTAGTTAACTCTTTACAGTAACTACAGAGCTTGAAATTCTTCCAATTACCCTTTAAATTCTTTTAAGAACAATATATAAATAAAATGTGCTATTACCTTTAGTCTGTTTTTTTCCTAACATCGAAGAATCTTGGAAGAGTGGTCCAGTGGGATCAGCCAAGGAAGGTTTACTTAGAGAGAAGAGCCATAAATTAATTTTGAAGGCAGGGATTATCTGGTGTTAGCTTTATATTCTGTACATGTATTTTGAATGACTTCTTTTCCTTGAAAAATTTTAATGATTTTAGTTGATGAGGAATCTGGATTAAAGGACTCAGAACCAGAACGAAAACGTAAGAAGATTGAGGACTCTTCTTTAGGGAAATCAATGGTACCGGATGTCCCTGAAGGTAAAGTAAACATAACATTTTTCCTTATCTATATGAAATAAAAATTCAGTGCCATAGTAAGTGTTCTGTTGTTTAGATGACTATTGACATTTCTGAAAACAGAAATATGGTTTTTTTTTACCTAGCAAGGATTTTTTTTTCCATCCTTAAAAGTTTGGGATAAGCCTTTTTTTTTTTTTTTAATTCCTGGTACTTTCTTTGCTGCTGTGGTAAGAGCTAAGTTACATTGCCCAGGCAGAAATTTTAGTAAACATGCTGAAAAGCTAGCAGACTGTGACCAGCTAAAACGGGCTAAAGGAGCACCATATCCATTTACTCAGAATATTCCTCAGGCAAATAGTTGTCCATCATTCTGCCTCTATTTTTCTGCTTTTATTGTATGGGATTCCAAAGATGTTCATTTCAAAAACACCATTAGAGTCTTTTTCAACGAATTGCTATTCTTTTTTTTTTTTTTTTTTTTTTTTAAATTTTATTTATTTATTTGAAAGACGGAGATCACAAGTAGGCAGAGAGGCAGGCAGAGAGAGAGAGAGAGGGAAGCAGGCTTCCTGCGGAGCAGGGAGCCCGATGCGGGGCTCGATCCCAGGACCCTGAGATCATGACCCGAGCCAAAGGCAGCAGCCCAAACCACTGAGCCACCCAGGCGCCCCACGAATTGCTATTCTGAAGAAATTTCATGATATCCTGGAGGCTCTAGAGTATTACAGAATATGTTAAAAAAAAAAAAAAGCCCTTGGGGGGTGCCTGGGTAGCTCAGTCGTTAAGCATCTGCTTTCGGTTCAAGTCATGGTCTGGAGCCATACATCAGGCTCCTTGCTCAGCCTGCTTCTCCCTCCCCCTTTGCTTATGTTCCCTCTCTTGCTGTCTCCCTCTCTGTCAAATATATAAATAAAATCTTTAAAATAAATAAGTGAAGCCCTTAGTTTTGTGATTAAAGGCTAAATTGCTCTTGATCCCTAGATACTTAGCCATAAATATTATGTTTATAAAAGTATATACTATGATAAGCATGTTTGTCATGTTTAGAGAACTTTATTAACACAGCTGTAGATATTAATTTCCCTCCATTCTCTTTCCCCCCTTTTCTTCCTGGTCCTCTAGATTTAGACTTCCTTGTACCGAAGGCTGGATTCTTCTGTCCAATTTGTTCCCTCTTCTACTCAGGTGAAAAAGCAATGACAAATCACTGCAAGAGTACACGTCATAAGCAAAATACAGAGGTAAATTTTTTTCTTAACACCTCATAAAATACTCCAGGCGGTATTGTAATAAGACTACTTAAGTGTTCACCCAGAACGTATATTCTTTTCCTTTGGGAGAACTTTTGAAGATTTATGCCAGTTTATTCCTCTGTAGTTCAAAAGTACAGTCTTCACTGTATGCTGCAAGGAATGTCTAGTCTTTATTCCTTTTCCTCTGGCAGCATTCCCCAGGGTAGATTCTACAGATCACTAGTCCTGTATAACTCTCCATTAAAGTGTGGGGAACCATATATTCTGATGGCCCCTTGAAGAGTCAACAGACGAATAACATACTAAAATTTGTGAATTGTCTAGTCAGAGAGAATCTGTTTAACTTTATTTAACCCATTTCCTAAACTGATTTAATGACACCCCTCACCCGCCTTTTAAGTTGTACTCATCTTTAGGAAGTGCTCCTTTAGAGAATCATTATTAACCATAGTCGAAGCAGTGGTTCTGATTCCTCCTGAATGTTTGTGGTTATTTTATATAGCCTCTAAATTGAATTTGTGGTACCGACACTCAGCTAACATTGAGTTGTTATTTGCTGGAAGCTTATTTAATACCTTCCCCATCAACATTATGAGGTAGATGGTATCCTTCCAAACTTCTTTATTACTTTTTTTTAATCATTCCAATTCTAAAGGTAGGAAAAAAGGCTTAAAGTGTATCTAATCCCAAGATCACATAGCAGGTTAGTGGCAGACTTGGGATTTTAACCTAGCTCTGTTTTATTCTAGCCTCAAACCCTTAACCATTATGCTACACTGTCTGTGCTCTTAACTTGTTGTGTCATTTTTCCATTTAAAATTTCCACTGGCTTTAGGTCTGTAAAGCCCTACATGATCTGATTCCTTTCTGTTTCTCTGGCCTTACTCTCTGTTATTACTCACTATGTTGCAGTTTTTCTGGTACTCTCATTTTTTTTGGTTTCCTATATATAAAAGGCCCCTTTGCTACTTTTGCACCTTTATATCCCTGTTCCTTTTGCCCTCTCCCAGTCCCACTTCTTTTCCTTGAAAAATTTAATGATAGCTGCCTCTTCCCCACTTTTAGCTAAGTCTAGACTCAAATGTCATCTTCCAGAAAGACTTTTGCTTAAGACAGACCTAGCTAGAAGTACAAAACTCCCTCCTACTGCCGAGAAGGGTTTACCTCAGTCACTTCCCTTATTGTATTTCTTTCCTTTATAGTGCTTACCAGCATGAAAATTTGTCTTATTTATTCTTATTTCTCTTCCCCCACTAGAATGTAAGCTCCATGAGGTAAAGGGCCTTACCTATCTTGTTGACCACTGAATCCCAAGCACCAAGCGTAATGCCTGGTATGTCATAAATATCAGATGACTGGTGAATGGAAGGAAAGAATGTTAATGTAAGGCACTGTGTTTCTAATCTCTGTAGGATCAGGCTCTTACAAATTATAAATTCAGTGAAATATATTAGATATGTTTTCACACACAGCAGAGCAACACCTAATAGATATTTTATATTGCAAATTGTTTTTAACAGAAGTTCATGGCCAAGCAAAGAAAGGAAAAGGAGCAGAATGAGGCTGAAGAAAGAAGTTCTAGGTGATTGGGGGAAAGGGGAAAGACTGCATTAGAAATTTGTTTAGGGTCCAGTTGATTTGTGTATTTTTGTTATCACTTAATTTGTAATTTTTGTTTCAGAAGCAAATATTCATGTTGTACAAATTTCTGATTGCCCTTGATGTGGAAAGACTGATGGGGAAAGTATGATGTGTTTGATTTTTATATCAAATCATCAGGCATGGAGGAAGTATCTTTTAGAAGTGTTAAAATAAATGTTCCTACTGTATATTTAAAATACCATCTTGTGTTTGTGACTGATTTATTAAAGACTTGTGTGCTTCTGATTTCAGACAAGAGACCCTTGTGACTTGTTTAGGGATTCTTCATATATTACTGGAAGTCATAGCAGAGCATGGTTTCACTCTGTTTCAACCATTCATGTATAGGTCAAAGATTTCTTAAAACTCCTAATTTTTCTGGATGAAATTAGATTACCTATAATTGACCCCAGATAGGTTTGAGTAAAACTGCTTGTTGTTTTCAGTGTATTAAGAGTATCTTTTTTTCTGTTTGTGGTAACATCTAGTTTCTGCCAGGACCCATTTGAGTTAGCTTCTAGCAAGTCATTTAGTATTACCTTGAAAAACTACAAAGACAGAGCAGGCTTTACTTCCCGTGAGCCGCTACAGTTGCTTTTAAACCGTTTAAATTACTATTTAATATGTTTGTTAAAAATTGTAAAGGTGCAAAAAAATAATTCAGTGCTTGTTGGGTGCAGGACACAGTCCTGTGCTGTGAATTTTTAGATTAGGCATGCTTCAGACATAGGCCTGCTGACTTTGAGTTGCTTTAATATCAGATTTGTCAGCTTTTCCAAGATAAGAGTATACCAGTTAATAACAGAGAGTGAATGGAAGGAAATGAAAAACTACTACTCTTTGAGATCTCTTACTCCTGTCACATGTAGCACATTACCTCACAATGAGCAAAGAGTGGAGTGAAGAACAAAAAGCAGCAACTTCTTGTTGTTGCCCACCAAACTCATTCATTGCACACTAGGTTCAGGCTTAGCTACAGCCTGAGTAAAACAACAGACTGCGACATGCCATAGACTAAGGAGTGGGGTGGGTGGGGAGGGCGTGACTTATGAATGTCAGGAGTCTGCTATAATTAAACCCTTATAGGTGAGGGGCGCCTTGATGGCACAGCTGGTTATGCATCTGACTCTTGGTTTTGGCTCAGGTCACACCCTTAAGACTCCCTCCCTCTCTCTCTGCCCCCACCCCCCTCCACCCCCGCTCTCTTTGTGCGTGCTCTCTCAAATATATAAATCTTTAAAAAAAAAAAATCCCTTATAGGAGAGTGAAGTAGTAAGAGAGAGAAGAACTGTTAAAAGTTTGGAGAGTAGGGGGGGCTTGGGTGGCTCAGTGGGTTGAGTCTCCGCCTTCGGCTCAGGTCAAGATCTCTGGGTCGTGGGATGAAGCCCCACATTGGGCTCTGCTCAGCCGGGACCCTGCTTCCCCCTCTCTCTTTGCCTTCCTCTCTGCCTACTTGTAATCTCTCTCTCTCTGTCAAATAAATAAGTAGAAATAAAAAAAAAAAGTTTAGAGAGTAAGTTGCTGAAAGCAAGCTAAAGCAGCATAGTCAGATTAAGTAAGAATCTTAAATTTTGGAATCTTTTCCTTAGGGGAAAGCTTTTAAAATCAGATAACATATGAGCTTTAATCTTATCTGGCCCAGCCTCGGAATTTAATTTTAAAAAATGAAGTGTGAGGGATGCCTGGGTGACTCAGTTGGTTAATAAGCATCTACCTTCGGCTCAGGTCATGATCTCGGGGCTGGGGATTGAGCCCTGCATGGGCTCCCTACTCAGTGGGGAGTCTGCTTCTCTCTCCCTCTTAGGCCCTCCCCCCAGCTCATGCTCTCGTAAAAAATCTTTAAAAAAATGTGTGAAACTCTTTATTTCTTTCAAATTAGTTATGTGGAAATTGGGATTTTGTATTGGAATAAAAGGAATTGCTAAAGCATAAAAGTGGTAGGAGTGATTTTTGTTTTAGTGACATATTGATGGTTAGCTATACATAGTAAATAAATAATGTTCCTGTATGGAGGAGTGGGAATTTTTATCCTAGGTCTCCAAATTCAGAAGATTTTTGAGTTTTGCTAAAAATAAACATAGACTCTTCACATATAATTTTAGAATTGTTCTGCACTCTTTCCAGGAAACCTTGAAATACCTCCCTCCTTTATTCACACTACACATACGGAATATGATATACATAGCAGTTTGCTTACTGGTTGGTTAAGGGGGTAATAGTTTTTAAAGCTTCTATCATTTCATCATCTAGACACCAAAGCAATAAAAGATTACATTCAGCACCGTCTCTAATAAAAGTTTTTAGTTTTACCGTTTCTGGCACAGAATGCTATGAGAATTGGCTGCCTCTCCAAAACTCTTCTGAATTCTTAAAAAAAAGAAAGCCAGATTTTAAAACTTTAAATTTTTATTTTAATATTCAGATGTGAAAAAAAAAGCATATTGAAGAGAATAGTATAACCTACCCATATATACTAATTATGTAGTTTCAACAGTTATCAACTCAAAACCAAATACATATATGTCCACTCTTAGCTTCTCTTATATTTTAAAGGAAATCTCAGCATGTCATTTTACCCATACACATTTCATTATGTTTCTAAAAGATAAGGATTCTTTTTAAGTAATAATATCATTAAAAATACTCCTTATTTAAATCCAGTTCAAATTTTCTAATATTTCACGAGTGATTTTTTGTTTTACTGAAGAGATCTGAATAAAGTCATACCCTGTGATAGCTGGATAAGTCTTTTTAATTATTTTTAACGTAGGAATGTTCTTCTCAGTGTGCCTGGGGAGCTCAGTAAAGTGTCTGCCTTCAGCTCCCTGCATCATGCTCCCTGCTCAGTAGGGATTCTGCTGCTCACTCTCCCTCTGCCCTGCGCTCGCTCACTGTCTCTCAAATAAACAAAATCTTTAAAAAAAAAAAAAAAAAGGATGTTCTTCTCTTCTTGGAATTAATATAAATGAGATACTTGGTTCTACAAATCTGTTCTGCTCAAAATGTCTTGGAATCTAATGCTGGTCCACGAAGTATGCGACTTCATGTTGACTTACGTACAGAAATTGAGTGTCTAGAAACCTTGATGCAGTTTGACGGTGACTTTATATCTATTTGTTGGATATGCTAATTTTAAAATGGGGTTTTAGGCTTCTGTGCTTATTTATTTGTATTTTGCAAATGATATCTGATGGATTGGAAATAGGGGAAAAAGGGAAAAGGAAAATAAGCTGATTGATAACATAATTTGAGAAACACTACTGAAAGCATTCCTCACAGTTTGGATTTTGCTGATCGCAACCCCATAGTATAGTTTCAGTATATTTCCTCTGTGGTCTGGTATCTTTTGAATTTGTAGTTGAATATGGAAATGTGATTGGAATTTGGTTTCTTTTTCTTTTTGTCAAGACTGCTTCAGACAGTGACGTGGTCTTCCTGATGAGCAGGCACAAAGTATCTGATTGTTTTCTTTGGGATTTTCATAAAAGTTGATGCTTAAAGCCTAGATGTATATTTATTCACTGGGGATTACAAAATGGTGATATTTTAATTTGTATATTTCTCCTTTTGTAAGCTAGAATACTCCCTGAAAAGAGAAACTTCTCTCATCTGCTCTTTGGTTACTCAGTGTTATTCTTTGTTTAAGAACGGCTTAAGTATTTGATGCTTTTCCTTTACTTAACATTTTCTCAAAATGAGTTGTTTTGTTGGCACCTACCGAATATGGTAAACTCTTTTTATGTAGGTATTAACTTGAACTCATGAATTTTAATATTGGATGTTGCAAACCTTTACAGCAGTAGCCTTATTGATGCTCAAATTGTCATACTTTGGGCCTTTTTCATATGACTCCTCATTCTATTTGACATGACATGACTAATTTTCCTGGGTTCCTTGCTCTCCATTTATAGAGGTTTTGCAGGCTTGTCTTGTACACTTTCTGCCTTAGACCTGAAGTCAGCCATCTCTTTCAGGAAAAGTGGCTCTTTAGGATGGTCATTGCTTCTGTTTTGGTTGTTGCCTTTCAGTGGACAGAACATGGAAATGTACATTTTGTTTTTATGATAAAGTGCATCATTGTCATACTGACACTTCTGGTTCAAATTTAGGACTTTCAGGTTTTTATCTCTTCTTTCTTAAATCTGGATTTTATTTGTCTTACGTCATGTATTATAATTCTCAAGGACATCAGATTGATGGAATTGAACTATCAAAATTGCTTATCTGTATCTCACTTTACCTGTATCAAAAAATCAATCCTGAGACCACAGCCAACCATGTGATCAGTAAAAACAGTTTAAAATGCTTTTCCAGCTTTGCTTTTGTTTTTGTCCTTAGGGTATATCCTAGTAAGGATATATATCCTAGTGAGGTTATATATCCTAGTGAGGTTATATATTTAGCCTTTCAAGTCACTTGAAATAGTTCTTTAGTAGTTCTGCTACCTTGTAGATTAACTTTGAGGTTCATTTGTTTAATTTTATCTTTGATTTTTAGGGGTTACATTTTAAAATTGATGTTACAAAAAGCATTTCACATGGTTCTAAAGTCACACTAGTAAAAACATGGTATATTCAAAGAAGTGTAGCTCCTTTCTTACTCTATCCTCTCACTTCCTCTCTAATGTAAGTAGCTGTTCCTTGTTAGTTTTGTAATACATTTTTTATGTATGTAAGCAGATTCATATCTGGAATAATCAGTTTTTAATACCTATGTCTTTATAATGATTGTTAATCTATAAGGAGAACCACTGACAATATGCTTTATTCTACTTTGACATCTATAAACCTTCATCAGCAAAACATTACAGGCTTATGAGATAGGTGCTGAACTTAAAAAAGTGTGTATGAATGTGTATATATGTATATAAACCATGTTCCTGTCCTCTCCGAGGACTTACGTGAGAACATGAGCATAAAAAGTTATTTGACAATTTTGCCTATGCTAAGTGCTTACTGAATGATACAGGTATCAAGAGTTAACATATGGAGAAGTAAAATGAAAAAGGAGTGGGATTAAAGACTAAAATGGGATTACACTGTTGTAAGTTTTTACATTATTTCTAAAGTGGTGTGATACTAACTCAAGATAGACTGTAATTAGTAAGGATCTCTACCACTTGAAAGATGCAATGGATTACTAAGAATTAGTCTAACCCAAAAAAGACCGGAAAAGGAGAATAAAGGATTGAAGAGACAGAAAACTTAGAGAAAGATGGTAGACTTGTGCCCAACCATATCAGTAATTTTGTTAAATGTCAATAGACTGTACATTCTAATTAAATTTTCATGTTGGATACTTTTTTTTAATTTTATTTTTGTAGTGTTCCAAATTTTACTGTTCATGCACCACACCCAGTGCTCCATGCAGTACGTGCCCTCAATCCCCACCACCAGGCTCACCTATTCCCCCAACCCCCTCCCCTCTAAAACCCTCAGTTTGGGGGTGCCTGGGTGGCTCAGTGGGTTAAAGCCTCTGCCTTCGGCTCAGGTCATGATCCCAGGGTCCTGGGATAAAACCCCACATCTGGCTGTCTGCTCAGCAGGGAGCCTGCTTCCTCCTCTCTCTCTGCCTGCTTCTCTGCCCACTTGTGAACTCTGTCTGTCAAATAAATAAATAAAATCTTTAAAAAAATAAAAATAAAACCCTCAGTTTGTTTCTCAGAGTCCATAGTCTTTCATGGTTTGTCTCCCCCTCCGATTTACTCCAGTTCACTTTTCCTTTCCTTCTCCTAATAACTTATTTCACTCAGCATAGTCTCCTCCAGTCTCGTCCATGTTGATACAAAAGTTGGGTATTCATTCTCTCTGATGGCTGCGTAATATTCCATTGTGTATATGGACCACATCTTCTTTATCCATTCATCTGTTGAAGGGCATCTTGGCTCTTTCCACAGTTTGGCGACTGTGGCCATTGCTGCTATGAACATTGGGGTACAGATGAGCCAAAGGCAGATACTTAACTGATTGAGCCACCTAGGTGCCCCACCTCAGTGTTTTTAAGTCAGTTTCACCATGGTTTTTCTTGAATTCATACAGCTCTGGATGTTGACTTCGGGAGTTTGAACTGTATTCCATTGTCAGAAAATTTGCAAAAGTTTTTGAGATGAAATCCCCTGTTTAAGTAAAGTCACTGTTCCAGATGTTGCCATCCACTTCAGTGCTGATGGAATAGAACAGTTTAATTTACAGTTTTTGTATAATGCAGTAACTGCTGATTTTCTTACTCATTTGTGGTCAGTGTCCAGTAGTGTGCCCTTGCTAATCTTCCCAGCCATGCTCCAAATATTGTCACAGAGAATGCCTGTGTTGTGCCCCAGGGACAGCACTAATCTGCTTCCTCTGCACTCCCATCTGATTCCTCAGGACCTCCACGTTGACTAAGGTTTCCACATTTGTAGTCTATTTTGTTGCAGCTTTCTCAGCAGTAGAACCTTGGTGCTGGGGGGGAACTTCAGAGGTTACCAAGGCCAGTCCTTAAATGCTTGAAGATTTTCCAGGACTTCTCACCACTGGCTGTCCACTGAAAGAGTAGTTCCAGGTCTTGGGGGTTTCTTCTGTGGCCAGTTCCATTTTTAGATAATTTTAGTTATAGTTCTATCCCTAAAATTCAGATCTTAAAAACTTAGAGGTAATCCAAGAAAAAAGTTAGCAGCTCAGGGTCCTTCCGGTTAGAAACTGTCAGATATTTTGTTTGCCCCACCAGATTCATTCTCCACAGCTTTGCCATCCTGCTCTCTGCCCCAGGAGGCTAACCATGTGGACCCCATCCTCCTCACTTCTCACCTGATTTGAACAAATGAGCCAGTGCAGGAGATATAACAGAGGAAGTGAGGTCAAGGTGTTTCTCCTGGTTCCCTGCAGAATCGCCCTCATTCTGGCTTTGATCCTCAACCAAAGATCAGTGTTTCTGTCAAGGTTGCATTCTTTAGAGTACTCTCCTTCTGGCTTCTAGTAACTAATAACTACTCTTTCTTGTCCTTGTGTGCTAAAACTGCTGGTTGTGATTCTCCTATAGCCTGCCCACATCTTTATAAATAGTACCCCCCTTTTTTCCTTTTTAAATAGTCCTTTAGTAAAATTAAGTGTTCCTCAATTTACCTATCAGTGTGCCATCTATTTCTTATTGGGGCTTAGACTGTTAAAATAATGGGTACTGTGAGTGTCTTTAGGAAATTGACCTTTGGAACTGGGCTAACACTGATTACAAAAAGAGGAGGGGCTGGCTATATTAATATCCGATAAATTAGACTTCAAAGCAAAGTGTATTACTAGAGACAGTAAGGGACAATACGTGATGATAAAAGGATCAGTCCACCAAGAAGTAAAGCAATCTTAAAGGTGTACAGATCAAACCACAAAGATTCAAAATACATGAAGCAAAAACTGATAGAGCTAAAAGGAGAAATAGACAAATCCAGTTATAGTTGGGAATTTCAACTCCCCACATTCACCAACTGATCGATAGAGCTACTAGAGAAAATCAGCAAGGATACAGAAGAACTGAACAACATGATGAAGTCTGGGATCAGACTGATATTTATAGAACATCAAACAATAGAATATACATTCTTTTTAAGTACACATGGAACATACATGAATATAGACCATAATCTGGGCTATAACAAATATTGACACTTTTAAAAGAATTGCAGTCATACATGGGGTGCCTGGGTGGCTCAGTGGGTTAAGCGTCTGCCTTCAGTTCAGGTCATGATCTCGGTTTCCTGGGATCAAGCCCTGCATCGGGCTCTCTGCTTGATGGGGAGCCTGCTTCCCCCCTTCTCTCTCTGCCTACTTGTGATCTCTGTCTGTCAGATAAGTAAATAAATACATCTTTAAAAAAAAAGAATTGCAGTCATACAGAACATATTTTCAGACCATAATGAAATCAAGCTGGAAATCAACAGAATGACAATAGGAAAATCACCAAACATTTGGAAAGTAAACAGCACACTTAACAATCCATGAGTAAAAAGAAGTCTCAAAATATATATAGAAATGAATGAAAATAGAAACATTAAAATCTTTGAGATACAACTACTAAAGTACTGAGGAAAATTTATAGCACTGGGTACTTACATTATAAAGAAATATCGAAATAACTTTATAGCTCAAGAAACAAGAAAGAACAAAATAAGCCCAAAGCAATCAGAAGGTAATGTTAGCAGAAACCAATGAAATTGAAAAGAGGAAGAAGAGGGGGAAATTACACATAACAAGTCCCTCAAAAACAAAACATTGATAAACCTCTAGCAAGATTAACAAAAAGAAGACACAAATTACTAATATCAGGAATGGAACAATACCACCACAGATCCTGCTGCTATCAAAAGAATATTAAAAGAATACCATGAACAACTATAGTCAAATTTGACAACTTAAAAAATGGACAAATTTCTTGAAAATCACAAACCATTAAAATTAAGCCAAGATGAAGTAAAGAACCTGAATAATCCTAAAATGGAATTTGTAACAAAACACAGTCTCTTTCAGAAAATAAAAAAATACTTCCCAACTCATTTTATGGATGATTTATTCCAGATATTCAAGGATGAGTCAATACTGGAAATTTAATCAGTGTAATCCACCATATCATCAGGCTAAAGAAGGAAAAAACTGATAAATCAATTGATTCAACACCTAATGGTAAAAACTTTCAGTACACTAAAAATAGAAGGAACTTCATCAATCTCATAAAGAGGATTTATCAAAAAAAAGGTAGATAGAGATAGATATAGATATGGCATCATACTTAATGTTGAAAGACCAAATGCTTTCCCTCTGAGATTGGGAACAATGAAAGAATGTCCATTCTCACAGCTGCTGTTCAGCATAGTACTTACTACATGTTCAAGCACCCAAGAGGAAAAGAAGCATACAGATTGGAAAGTAGAAATAAAACTTACTTAGAGATGACATGATTGTCTACATAGAAAACTCCAAGGAATCTATAACAAAACTTCTAGAACTAACAAATTGAGTTCAGTAAGATACAAGAGCAACATAAAAGTTGATTGTACTTTCTATATACTGACAACAAGCAAAACCCCCAAATTTTAAAAATTCTATGCCATTTACAGTTGCTCCAAAGAATATCAGGTATAAATGTACCAATACGTGGATGGGATTTAGGTAATGAAAATTATAAAATATTAATGAAAGAAATTAAGGGAGACCTAAGTAAGTGGAGAGATGTATTACATTCAATAGATTGAAAAATTCAACATTGTAAAGATGTTAATTCTCCACTAAATTGTTCTCTAGGTTTTATGCAATCCTATTAAAATTTCAGCAGTATTTTTGTAGACATAGACAAACTTATTCTAAAGTTTATGTGGGAAAGGAAAAGCCCTAGAATAGCCAAAACAACCTTGAAAAAGAAGAATAAAGTCAGAGGAGTCCGTTTCCAATGTTAGGGCTTACTATATAGGTATAGTAATCCAGAAAATGTGATATTAGCAGGAGGAAAAACACAGATGAATGGAACAAACCTGGAAATAGGTCCACGCAAATATGCACAATTAGGGGTGCCTGGGTGGCTCAGTTGTTGGGCATGTGCCTTTGGCTCAGGCTGTGATCCTGGGGTCCTGGGATCGAGCCCTGCGTTGGGCTCCTTGCTCAGCGGGAAGCCTGCTTCTCCCTCTCTCACTCCCCTTGCTTGTGTTCCCTTTCTCACTGTGTCTCTCTGACAAATAAATAAATCTTAAAAAAAAATATATATATATATATTTAAAATATATATACATATAAATATATGTATATATAAATGTATATATGTGTACATATATGTATATACATATATATGTACATATACCCAATTATTTACAAAGAAGCACAGGCAATTCAATAGAAGAGGAGTAACCTTTTCAGTAAATGGTGCTGGAGAGTACCCTCAGCAGGACATTCATCAGAAAAAATTAACCTCAAGCTAAACTTCACACATATTAAAAACTCAAAAGGGATCATGGATTTAAATGTAAAACTTACCTAAAACATAAAATTATAAAACTTTTAGAAAAGAGCATTAGGGACAATCTTAAAAATCTAGCACTTGGCGAAGGTTCTTGGACTTGATACCCAAAGCACAATCCATAAGAGGAAAAAAATGGGTAAATTGCATTTCATCAAAGTGAAAACTTGTTCTACAAAAGACCTAGTTAAAAGGATCGAAGGACAAGTTATAGACTAGCAGAAAATATTTATAAATCTACCCAAAAAGGACTTTATACCTAGAATGTATAAAGAAGTCTCAAAAACTTTTTTAAAAATCCAGTTAGAAAGTCAGCAGAAAACATAAGACATTTCACCTAAGAGAATATACAGATCACAAACACGTAAAAAGATGTTTAACATCAGTAGCTGTTGGAGAAACGCAAATTAAAGTCAAAACGAGACATCATTATACAACTATCAGAATAGCTAAAATGAAAAATAGGGATAATTTCAAATGCTGGCAAGTGTTCAGAGAAACCGAGTTACTCATATTTGCTGATGGGACTGTAAAATGGCACGACCATTTTGGGGATCCAGTTGACAGATTCTTTCTAAAGTAAAAATGGGTTTACCATATGACCCGACACTTGCACCCAGGCATTTATCCCAGAGAAATGAAGACTGACTTTTTTACACAAGAATTGTACATGAATATTCATAGCAGCTTTGTTTATAATAGTCCCAAACTGGGAACTACTCAAATATTCTTCAAAGGGTGAATGATTAAACAAACGGTGGTACATACATACTACAAAATACTATTCAGCAATAAAAAACCAACTACTAATACACACAATAATTTAGATGAACCTTGAAGAAATTACACTAAGTGAAAAAAGCCTATAAAAAGATATGCAAGCCGGGGCGCCTGGGTGGCTCAGTAGGTTAAGCTTTTGCCTTCAGCTCAGGTCATGATCCCAGGGTCCTGGGATTTAACCCTGCATCGGGCTCTCTGCTCAGCACGGAGCCTGCTTCCCTCTCTCTCTGCCTTCTTCTCTGCCTGCTCTCTCTCTCTCTCTCTCCCTATCAAATAAATATATAAAATCTTAAAAAAAAGATATGCATGCCACATGATTCCATTTGTGTAACATTCATGAAATAACAGGGAGGGTGGATTAGGACAGGGATTGAGAATGAGAGAGAGCATGGTGTAGGTATAAAGAGGTTAGCAGGAAGGAGTCTTGCAATAGCATGGTTGAGTAGCTTGATCATCGTGGTGGTTATGCCAGGCTACACAACAAGACTGCATAGTGTGCATACACACATAAGTGAAGGCACGTATAACTGGTGAGACTTTATAAGTTTTATGGGGTATACCAATGCCATTTGTTCATTTGAGTGTAGTTCTATAGTTATTTAAAATGATAACACGGGGGAATTAAGGGAGGGATGCACAGGACTTTCCAGTACAATTTCTTTGCAACTAGGTCCAGTGGACCTAGAACTATTTCAAAATCAGTATTAAAAATTAGACTCCGGGGTTGCATTGATCATATATTCAAGGAGTATATGGGTAAGCTTTCTGCCAGAGGTGAATAGGACACGGGTCTATGGTGCGCAGTGTCATCCTAGTTATTCAAGTATTACCAGTGATACCAAGGAGCAAAGTGCAGGTGGAGGGCAGGCATTGGATAACCAAGTATGTGGCAATGAAGTGACAACTGTAGTGATTTATAAAGACTCTAGAGCTATTTGGTTCTTATGGCCCAATAAGGAAATTTAGGGGAAAAGACAAAGTTATAAACAGACAATTAAAACTGGCTCAGAGAACCAGAAAACCTCTAAGACAACTATGAAGGAATTCCCCATCTGGTGTTACAGGGCACATGTAGGTGAGGAACCCCTGACAGGACACATTTCCCTTGAGAAGCCACTAACCACTTAGTAGGTGATTGACTATATTCAACCCCTCCCATCATGGAGGGTATAGTGTTTTGTCCTCATTAGGAATGTACCCATTTCAGGTATGGGTTTGCCTTCCCTAAACTTGGGGCTTCTAATAGTACCACCATTTGTGGACTTAGCGATGGACCTTATCATGGAAGAACACCCAACATCACTTTGACAGGGAGACACACTTTTTTGTAAACGAACTTGTGGGCCATGGGCTCATGCCCTTAGACTTCACAAATTTTCCCATGTGCTCCATCACCCAGTAGCAGCTGGCTTGATAGTTAGAATGACTTGAAGACTAGTTATGGCACAAATTGGAGACCAGATCTTGGGAAGTGTGAGTTGTCCCATAGATGGTTTGTATACCTCAGAGGCCAATATGTGGACCCATCTCACCCATGGTTGGAATGTATGGGTTTGGGAACCAAGGAGTAGAGGTCAGAGCACTCCCCCTCACTATTACACCTACTACCCCACTTGAAATAGTTCTACCTCCCAATAAAATCCAGGATTGTTAGTTCTTTGTGACCTTGGCCTCAATCTTTTTGGAAGTGCAAGTATCCAAGAGAAGAATGCATATACCAGACATAAGGGCATGACTCTAATGAACTGGAAGCTGAGACTGCCCTTTCACCTTTTGGGGTTACTCATGCCACTGAACCACAGGAAGGGAAAGGGTTTGTTGTACCCGATAGGATGATTGGTCTTGTTTACCAGGAGGAAATTAAGTTGCTGCTACACCGTAGGAGCAAGAATGACTATGTTTGGAACCTAGCAGATTCATGGGAGTGCTCCTTCTGACTCTTTGGCCCAATAGTTCCGGTCAAAGGATAGCTGTGCCAATTTGATAATGACAAAACCAGAAAGGTCTCAAATCTGGCCATGCTTCGTGCTGGCAGAGGTTAAGGGGAAAATGGAATGAGTAGTGGAAACATTCAACTGTGATTATCAACATAGGCTTTGTTACCAGATACAAAGAGACTAGCAACCATGTTATATCATTCTTTTTTTCCAAGTCTTTCCCCCATCATTATATATTATTAGGTGTAACAAACTAAGAATGCTCTGACAAGCACCCAATTCTAAAACCACCAAGAGGCTTGAGTATGAGTGAGGACCAACCTCAGAGCCTAGGCATGATTGGGATGACCTTGGAGGGAAAAGTGTTCTCAAATGTTAGGGGTGTCAATAGGATCTGATTTCTGGACCAGATTGGGCAAGATAAAAGCAGCTACATAGTACTGTGACTGGGTAGAAAACACCATAGTATACTTTGTTCTGTTGTTCTCAGTAGGACCTTTGGCTCAGTCCTATTTTTCTCAAGCAAAGTATGTGAAGAACCTCAAGAGACCTTCCTCAGCTGACTCCATAGAAAGGAAACTCTTGGTAAGGGTGAGGATTTGACAGGGTCAAGGAATTAAGTGGGTGCTCTGGCTTTGGGAGAGCCTGTTGTAGAAAGGCCGAACCCTGCAGAAACGACTGGGTTTGGGCCTTGAAAACAGGTCATCACCCTGGCCAGCCTCCATCCCCAAGCATACCTTCTACACCTGCTTCTCCAACCAGTTCTTTCTTGCTGGTCAGGTTAGGGTTCCACGTAGCAGGTCCCTTCTTTCTCAGCTCATCTTCTGAGAGATGGAATTGTCCCTAAGATAAGTCAAGACATTACCAGATGCATATCTGGGAGTTAGTGTGACTTCCCCATATGTTCAGAGAGTGGAAGTCTCTCCTTACCATCTCAGCTTGTCCTTGCACTAGAATCCTCATCTCCATTAACCATATTCTCCCCGTCTCCTTGAATCTTTACCTAGAGCCTTTCTTACATGAATGTTGGTAAGGATTTCCATGCAGGGACACATCTTCTTGATCTACAGGACTCTCTCTCGCCTTCTGGTATTTATGCTTCTTTAAACTAAGGGTACCTTAACACACGCCTTTGTTGGGTTTGTATAAGTACCTCTACTGTTAGAAACCCCAAATGCTTCTGCTATGATCTGAATGTTTGTGTCCCCCAAAATTCATATGTTGAAATCCTAACCCCTAAAGGTTAGGGAGTAGTAGGAAGGGCCTTTGGGAAGTACGGAAGTCATGAATGTGAAACCCTCATGAATGGGATTAGTGCCTCAAAAGAGGCCTCAGGGAGATGCCCAGCCCTCTGCCTCCATGTGAAGATACAATGAGAAGTCTGCAACCTGGAAGAGAGTCCTCCCCTGACCATGCTGGCACCCTGATCTCTGCTTCCAGCCTCCAGGATTGTGAAAAATACATTTCTGTTGTTTATAAGCCATCCAGTTTATGGTATTTCATTACAGCAGCCCAAATGGACAAAGAGAACATGCATTTTTATAGACCTCACAGGCCGTGAATATTGTGGCTTCGTTTCTAAAGGTTTTTTTTCTTTTAAATTTAGTTTTTAACTAATCTCTACACCTAATGTGGGACTCAAACTTACAACCCTGATATCAAGAGTCAAGTGCTCCATCAATGAGCCAGCCAGGTGCTCCACTTTTCTAAAGTTTTAATCTTATGAAATACTAGTTACACATTCCAATAATAAATAGAGCTAACACTTATTGAATGTTCACTATGCACCAGGCACATATATTATATGCAAAACACTGTGTTAGAATTCTCCAGAGAAACAGAACCAATTATATAAATATATATATAAATATTTATATAAAGAGATTTTATATATTAATATAGAAAGAGATTTATTATGAGAGATTGGCTCCTGTGATTATGGCGGCTGAGAAGTCCCATAATCTGATGTCTATAAGCTGGAAGCCCAGAAAAGCCAGTGGTGTAGTATGAGTACCAACCCAAAGGCCTGAGAACTAGGGGAGCCAACTAAGTCAAAGGTGGGAGAACCAGGAGGGCTGATGTCCAAGGACAGGACAAGATGGATGTCCCAGCTCAAGTAGAGAACAAATTTGCCCTTCCTTTGCCTTTCTTCTCTTCAGTCTATTCAGGCCCTCAATAGATTGGATGATTTTTGTCCCCCCCACATTGGTGGGGATGATCTTTTCTCAATCTACTGATTCAAATGCTAATCTCTTATGGAAGCAGCCTCAACAGACACCAAAATAATGTTTTGCCAGCTCTCCAGTGCGGTCAATCTGGAGGTCTCCTGTATCAGAATCTTCTTATAAAAAACGGAGACACCTGGGTCCCTCGGTACTCCTCGATCTATTGAGTTAAATTCTCAGCCCAGTCAAGCTGACATAAAATTAACCATCACAAGCACTTATGCTATGAGGCAGGACAGTCTTAGAGTTCCCATGTTCTAGATTAGGAAACCCAAGGCTCAGGCAAGTAGGTACTTGCCCCTAAGACCATCAGCGAGTGAGGAGAGCTCATACTTGAACCCAGGCAGTCTGACTCCCGTGTCATCCCTTGACACATGCTGCCATTGTTCTCTTTGCAGTTCTCAGCTGAATATTGTCTCCCTCACCTCCCTCCTCTTCCCAGTGCTCTTTTTTTCCAGTTAAAGCCAATCTCCAAACATAGTCTTCTCAGTGCTTGTGAAACATACTCCATCTGGATTCGAGAGGGCATTCATCTGGCATTTTAGGTTATGATCCAAAGAGCCAAAGCCTTTTCTTCGATCCTTTCTCAGTCGGTGGTGCCCGGACTTTGGTCTGCAAAAGAGTAAGTGGAGAACTTCTAAAAGCCAGAATCCTTGGCAGTTGGCAGAGAATTTAACTCAATAGATCGAGGAGTACCGAGGGACCCAGGTGTCTCCGTTTTTTATAAGAAGATTCTGATACAGGAGACCTCCAGATTGACCGCACTGGAAACAGTGATAAGTCAAATCTTCACTTCTCTTGATGTCCTTTCTTTCCCCAAAGTCCCAACCTTTAGCCAAGGAAGAAACACTGAACACCAAGTTTGTTGCCCTCTTAATTCCTGGAAATGTTCTGTAGGCTTTGTGGTGTTATCTCTCCATGAATGAAGAGGAATTCTTTGGTGTGGAGCTTCAGAAAGCTCCCTGGTTCATCTCTGCGCGGAGAGAGCACGAACCTCTCACACTTGCTTCCCATCTATCGGCCTCAGCTCTGCCTCCGCTCTCGTTCTGTACCTTAGTAGGGAACCAGGAACCACCAGCACCGGACCCTTCCCCCTGCTGGGGCCTGCAGCAAGTTTCTTCACATTTGCTAGGACTGGTCCATCCTGTGTTGTGGCCTCTTCCACAAGATGAGATAACGTCCCTCAAGGAGAAGTTGAAATCCTATTCCATTCCACACTCCATCTGTTTCCTCAGAAGCTCTCTCTGTCTCTCTCTTTCCTCACTCCTTCGCTCCCTCCTTCTCTCCCAGTGTGTGTGTGTGTGGGGGGGGGCTTCCTTTCTTCCAGTCTAGAGACTCCTCACCCTCTGAAATAAATTCAAAAGGAGAGTTGTGCACACAGATGGACCTACTCGCACAGTCCCAGAACTGTGCTCTGTGCCCTTCAGCAGACAAGCTGTTTTCCACCCCCTGTCCCTAGGGGAGACATTTTAGAGGGAATTTCACACCAGAGGGAACCTATCCTCCATTCAGAATACCCTCCTTTCAGGCCAGACTAGCACCCACGCCTGAATGGATAATAAGAGTTTCTATCTATCAACTGTTTACTAAGTGTTTATTATGGGAGCTTCTCAGGAAGGTCCCTTTCATGAGAGACTGAACTGCTCTGAAACTACCATGAGTTTTTCTTCTCAGATAAAAAGACCAGAGTGTGATCAGGGTCTCTGGTTCTCAGGGAGCTCCGCAAAGATCTGAGTGGCAGAGAACAGAGAAATCATGTACATTTTCCAAATTACCTCTTTTGTCAAAAATCTGCTTTTTTTTGTTCCATTTTCTACTGGGAAATAAAATCAAACTTGGTCCTTAGTTCCTCAGGGCGGGTGGGGAGTTGACCTTCCTTTACGTGCCCCATGACAGTAAGCAGTCGGAGGGCTCCAAATGCCTGTCCTTCTCAACAATGATCCTATTGCCTTGTCGGAGGCTCAGTATTCGTTTCCTGTGGCTGTTCTTACCAATTGTCCCAACTGTAGAGGTTACAACAGCAAATTTATTCTTTTGTAGTTCTAGGGGCCGGAAGTCCAAGGTCAAGGTGTGTCTTTTTTTTCCTGACTGCAGAATTTTCTCCACTTGTCCATGCGTGTGGCTTCTTCTGAGCCTCTAGTTTCATTCAGTTCTGTTCCAGCCACACATAGAGGCTAGCATCCCTCAGTCTCAATTACAAATTCTTGGGAAGAGATCATCTGATTGGTTCAGCGTTGAATCGGGGGTCTTTCCCTTTGCCAGGGGATTGTCTCAGAGAACGTGGGTCTTTGACGTACAGAAGATACCCCAAATATGTCCTACCTATTGAAGAATAAAGTTGAGATGCATACTTATTAAGAATTAATTTCTGGGGGTGCCTGGGTGGCTCAGTGGGTTAAGCCTCTGTCTTCGGCTCAGGTCATGATCTCAGGGTCCTGGGATGGAGCCCCGCATTGGGCCTTCTGCTCAGCGGGGAGCCTGCTTCCCCCGCACCCCGCCTCGCTGCCTACTTGTGATCTCTTTCTCTGTCAAATAAATAAATAAAATCTTTTAAAAAAATTAATTTCTGTACAGACTGACCTGTGCATAACAAGTTTGAAGAGAGGGGTGCCTGACTGGCTTAGTCAGTAGAGCATGCAAGTCTTGAGTTGAGGGTCAAGAGTTTGAGCCCCATGTTGGGAGTAGAGTTTACTTAAAAAGTTTGAACAGGACCTGCTGCATGAATAAATCATGTAGAGAAGTTACAAGGGGAATGTTTAACCTATAAAGAAAACTGGTTCTTGTCCAATCACTTTAGTCACACCATATTTGCAAGCAGCTAGGTGCTTCTGAGATCCAATTTTAGCTCTGCCTTAGAACGGCTTCATGTTACGTTATACATCTGAATAGAGCCAAACTGTACTTCTTTAAAAATAGATGCCAATTTGGGCTTTCCTTGTATCAACGGGGCTTCTTGCCCTTCTTCCCAATGAAATTAAATTTTATTTCCTTCTTGATACCCTTCTCTAAAAATCTGAATCTGGCAAACTCCTGACACATGCAAGGCACCCTATGAATAAATGTTGGTTAAAGGAATGAAAAACGAGTCAATTACTTCATCCAAGCCAAAGGTTTCTCTTCTCCAGCCACCTATAATGGCCAAGGTTAGCAGCAAGAAACCTGATCTACTCCACTTGTTTTGCTTCCTCCTACTTCCTACCAGCTTGGCTTTAATTCTTCCCAACCCCACCCTCACCACCTTGGGCCAAGTCTCCATCCTATCCCACCTTGACCCTCTGCTGGAGCTTCAAACTGATCTTTTTGGCTTCAGTCTGGCCCCTTGCACTTCATTCTCAAAAACAAAAACAAAAACAAAAAAACCACTCAGAGAGAGCTACTGAAGAGTAAACCCGATCCTGCTGTCCCTCTGGGGGACACAGGTCCTGTGTGGTTCTCTCAGCCCCACCTCCTCCATCCCTCCCCACCCCCCCACCCCCAGCCTGCTTTCCACAGTAGTCTTTCTCCCGGCCTCCCCAGGGCCTTGACCAGAGCATTTCCTTTCCCGTCTCTAGAACACCCCTTTCCCCTGCCCTGACCTCAGTCTTGCCCAACAAACTCCTAATCATCCTTCAGATCTCATCCCAGATAGCTCTCATGGTCCCTTAGATTACACGAGGGCCCCATCTTCTGTCCTTTTTCCACACTGACAGATTTGTAATGGTATATGATTGGCTTGATTATTTCTTAAGTGTCAGTTGCCTCTTTCCTCCAGGACCATGGAAAGAAACTCCTTGAGATCAGGGACTGTATTCGTTTTCTCAAACTGCCATAGCCATATACCACAAACTGGGTCTCTCTCTCTCTCTCTCTCTTTTTTTAAGGTTTTATTTATTTATCAGATACAGAGGGAGAGAAAGAAGAGAGAGCACAAGCAGGGGGAGCAGCAGAGGGAGAGGGAGAAGAAGGCTCCCCGCTGAGCAAGGAACATAATGCAGGGCTTGATCCCAGGACCCTGAGATCATGACCTGAATTGAAGGCAGACGCTTAACCGACTGAGCCACCCAGATGTCCCAGACTGGGTGTCATTTTTGTTTGTTTGTTTGTTTGTTTGTTTTTTAATTTATTTGACAAACAGAGATCACAAGTAGGCAGAGAGGCAGGCAGAGAGAGAGGAGGAAGCAGGCTCCCCGCTGAGCAGAGAGCCCGATGTGGGGCTCGATCCCAGGACCCTGGAATCATGACCTGAGCTGAAGGCAGAGGCTTTAACCCAGTGAGCCACCCAGGTGCCCCCAGACTGGGTGTCTTAATAGAAATTTTTTCACGGTTCTGGAGGCTAGAAATACAGGATCAGGTTATTGATTGGCAAATTCAGTTTCTTCTGAGGCCTTTTTTTGTTGGCTTTCAGAGGGCTGCCTTCTCATTGGATGCTCATGTGGTCTTTCTTCTGTGTGCAGACCTCCCGCGTCTCTGTGTCCAGACTTCCTCTTGTCAGATCAGATTAGCCCCCACTCTTGTTTTAACTTCATCACCTCTGTAAAGGCCCTAACTCCAAATACAATCATATTCCTAACTCGGGTTTGGGGCATAGGAATTAATATATGGATTCTCAACATGCAGAATTGGGGCAGGGGGTGGGACACAATTCAGCCCCTAACAGGAACCAAGCCACTTCTGTTCATCATTGTGTCCCCACCACTCAGGACAGTACTTGGCATGTTGTAGGACTTGATACATGCCTGTTTAATGGACGGCTGCATTTCAACCCCTCCCCCACCCCCCATATCCTCTCTTCCCCCACTACATAGTGTGCTAGAGGCAAAGAAAAGAGGAGGCACAAGTTGCCGCAGGAGGACCATAGGTGACCACGGGACATTATAGACCTTTCAGAAAGTCTTCTCTCCGCACTATCCACCCCCCGCCCCGGCCCCACAGGCTATGGGACAAAACAGCTTTTTGTTCCTGCCCTGGGTGTGTGTGTCCTACCTCCGTGGGTTGCTGGGGGAGAAGTTTTGCTGACAGCTGCAAACCCATCCAAGTTGCCCTCTTTAGAAGGTGAGTCACCCAACTTCTGGGAGTGCAGATCTACACAGCTCCCAGAAAGCAGTTTAGCCATAGGGACTAGGACCTACAAAAAGGCAAGTCCTGCAACTTTATCATTCCAAGGCTGAGAATCCAACCTAAGGAACTAGGAGAAGGAGCCCAAAATGGGCTTATATTCCAGTTTTTAATATAAAAAAGTATGTCCTGCCATTATAATAGTGATGTATATCAATGGGAAAAAGCTACACAAAATGATGTAGCTATTGATAAAACTGTCTATGAAAAATTTATAATGATGCAAGAAAATATTACATGGAAACAGGACACAGAACTGCATATACATTGATCTCAGAAATATAATAAATAATTTACACACACATCTTCAGAGGAAAAGCCTGAATTGGTAAACATCCAAATGTTAATACTATTTTTTTCAGACTGAGATTTCTTTCCTTTATGGTTTTGTATTAAAAGTAACAGGTGTTGTTTCACAGCCCAAAAAAAAAAAAAAAAAAAAAAAAAAAAAATGGCGAGGGGGAGGTGTGGGGAGCAGAGTTTTTAAGGCAGCCAGAGTAGGCCGGTCAATGAGATTCCTTAGCTCTGGGCTTCTCCGGAAAGCGCAGTCCGTGCGCCCGCCCTCCACCTGGTTCTCAGAGCTGCGGGCTGACTCGGACAGAGAGTGCTCCAACACTCGCGGCCGCCGGAGGAGGCGACAGGCTTGGCGAGGCGCGCGGCCAGGGGTGGGTGGAAGGTCGGGGGAGGGACTCAGCCTTTCTCCTGTCGGGAGCGAGATCTGGACTGCGCTGGGCGTCCGGAGCCCTGGACCAGCCCCCGGCCATCGCGGCCGCCGCCCTGTCCGCTGTTACCCGGCCAGGTGCAAAACGCCTTGTCATTGGGAGAGTCTGCGGCTGGAGCATTGAATTACAGCTCAGCCGAGCCCGGGTAGGGCGGCGGGGCTGGAAGATGAGCAGAAGCCCCTGTACTCCGAGCGCCCTCCGACTAGCGGGGTAAGCGCGGTTGGGGCGGCGACCGGGTGTAGCCCCCTGGAGCAGCGCGGGGCTAGCCTGGTTCTCTTCAAAAGCAGAAGATCTGAGCCAGGGGCCAGGAGCCAGGAGCCAGGGCCGATCACAACCGGCCTCCCTCCTTCAGCTTTCTCCAGTTAGAGAGACCCACCAGCTGCGCCTCGATCGTCCCCGACCTTCCCCAGCCTTCTCGGCGCGCCCTGGGTGCACGGGGCCCTAACTCGTGCCAGTCATGCTGAGGGTCTTCATCCTCTATGCTGAGAACGTCCACACCCCGGACACCGACATCAGCGATGCCTACTGCTCTGCGGTGTTTGCAGGTAGGAGGGGTCGGCATCCCCTCAGGCAGGGAGGGTGGGAGTTGGAGAGGGGCCTCCTGGACGTCCACCCAGGGAGCTCGGGGATGGGAGAGAAGAGACTCCATGAGCCGGGCCAGACTGACTTTGGGTGTCTCAGAGACCCACATCCTGGGGAAGGGGCGACCCAGAGGGAAACCGAGGCAAGGAGAGAAGTGGTTGAACTGCACTTCTCTGGGACCTGGAAACTGAGGCCAGGTGGGAGCTACACTGGGCCTGGAGGAGGGGGCACATTTCTCCTCTCACTCTTCTGGATCTCTTAAAAGAGGTCTTTCCTTTCTGTGGGCAGCGAAGCTCTCTATTGCAGGGATCCCTTCCTCTGTGCTTGGAGGGCTGGGTCTCAGGCCTATTTATAGCCCAGCTGTCTTCCCGAGCCTGGGCCTGGCAGCTGTCCTAGGCCCCAGCTCTCTATCACAGGCTAGGTTGGCCGGCCTGGCCACTGGGGGCAGAGGCACCGCCCACCTCTCCAGGGATCCTCCTCTTGCTTTGTGCACAGGATGGGAGAAGTTAAGCAGCTGGTCCAGCTAACACCAGCACCAACCTCTAGGAACTTTCTCCCCTCTGCACTCCCCTCCCACCAGACTGGAACTTGCTGGGGAGTGGTATCTGGGGAATGCTATCTTCATCGTCCTTGAACAAAGGAGCCTGCTCCCCTATCCCGTTGGGACCTCCCAGAGTAAAGCCTTCCTATGGTCATGAGTGGACTTCTCCTCCAGGACGTGAGGGCCAAGCCCCATCTGTTTACCTGGAAACCCCTCAAAGCTAAGTCAGAGCTGTGGGCTACCCAGCTGAGTCTTTGGGTTTAGAGCCAGCCTGGGGGAGAAAGATCAGGGTGTGAGAGTCCAACCGGATGGGTTTGCTCTTTGTCTCCATGACTTGTCATTTTCCTTCTCTTCAAAGACCTGGCTTCATCCCAGGCTCCCTGAAATCCGGGCAACAGCTGGTCCCTGGCCTTTCAGCAGAGCTCTCTTTTCGAGCTCCTGGATCTTCGTGTTCCCAGCCGCCCATGTGCACATGTATTCCCAGACACATGTCCACCCAGGAGTGCCTGTGACATCTCCAGGGTACCATCTCAAGAGGTAGAGGGTTAGAGAACCAAGGCATGTGTCCAAAGCAGCACACACTGATGTGTCCTAACAGGCACATACGCCCACATAGTCCCAGATATGAAATCTGGGGTTTCTTAGGGAGGAGTCCCTGAAGGGGCCTGTGGCCTGGGAAGCAGCCTGCGCCAAGAGGATAGAGACAGAGGGGGAGTGGGAGGTGACACTCCAGCTGTACTTCTTTGCTGACATTCAGCTTTGACCTGTTTTCGACCGGTTTCCCACAGTGGCCTCCGGACATGAACTTTATCCAGGTGTTTCCAGGGGGGAAGACAAGGGCATGCATGGGGGGCCTCCTCACTTCCGCTGCATCCTCAGCACTGGGCAGGCCGGGCCAGCGGCCTCACGGAAGGTCTTGGGCTCCTCAGTGCTCAACTCCAGGGAGCACCATTCTCACTGTGAATGTCCCCCTGACTGAAGGGAAGGAGGGTAGTGTCACCGTAGAGGGAGGGGGGAAAACCCTGTATATTGAATGGCTGCCTCTTTCTCCAGCATCCCTTGGTGGGAGACGAGCCCTAGCCCAAGGGCTGAGCAGGCTTTGTGATGGCATCCTCTAGACATGTCCAATGCTTCAAAGAACCTCTAGCGGGGGCCGCCGCCTCACCCTGCCTGTGTCCTCAGGGGTCTTGCCTCCTCTGATGCCCATTCGGTCAACCACATTTTCTTCCCTGATCACAACTCCCATCTCCCAACCCCCCCACCCCCACCCTAGCACACACATACTTGCCTCATGCTGTGAAGTCCCCCTACCCAGGCCAGGCTCTGAACCCTAGCAGGAGAAGGGGAAGAATGAATAATGTATGGGAAAGCACTTTCTAACCCCTGAAGCGCTTTGCCCACAGGGATGTGGCTGGTGAGGCTCCGTGGCTGTCCGTGGGCAGTCTTCCCCATCCCCCACACTTCATCCTCCATCCCCATCCATGACTGAGCTCCCCACATCTGCCTGATGTCAGTTCGCATTCTTGCCCTTTGCCTGCTGCCTGGCTCCTCTGGGTGGGCTCCCCCCTTTCCTGAGGAGAAGGGAAGTACCTTGTCTCTTGTTGACAGCGAGTGCCCCCAGAGGAGGCTGGCTGGAGCCCCGCACTGCCAGTCATGGACGTCACTGCCAGGCAGTCATGGGGGAATGCAGTGCCTCCCTTCCCTAGCCCTGGACACATTCCACCTCCTGCACTGGCCAAGCTCTTAACCCATGTCCAAATTTGGCCTCCCCACAGCATTCAGGCCTGCTCACTCTCCTTCTCTCAGCCAGGGCCTGGTTAGTGAATGATTACACAGAAGGTTCTGGTCTCTCAGAGCAAAACAGCCTTCTGGGAAGTATTCCCTCACCAGTGAGCCTGGATCTGGCCTTCCCAGGCCCTTTAGGCTTGGGGCCCACAGAGCCCCTCCTTTGGCTACCTGATTATAATATCCCAGAACGACACCCACTCTGTGCCCGCATAACTTCATTTCATGCCCACTGCAGCTTTGTGAGGCCAAAGGACAGGGATATTATTTCCCTTTAGAGATGAGCAAATAGGCCCAGAGCAGTGCAGGAGCCTGGCCAAGATCATACAGGGGTCAAAGTACCTCCCATCCTCACCCCCCCCCCCAACCGCCCTCTGTTGTTCTCAGCACCCATGGCTCATGAATAAGAAAGTGCTTTGGAAAGCATACCATAGGCTGCCCACGGCCATGGTGGCCTGGGCCTGAGCCAGCAGGGGGTGGGGTGGGGCGATGGGGGAGGGGGTGGAAGAGCTTGGGGTACCCAGCATGGGGCTAAGTCAAAGTGGGGGGCATATAGGGAGTGTCTTATAGGCTGCAGGGAGTGCCTATAAGACAAAGGGCCAAAACGTGGAGGATTCTGAGTCTAAAAATGTGTATTCATCCCAAGGAGAGAGAATGGGCATTCATTAAGCACGAACAATGTACCATTTTCAGAAGCTATCTCTTTAAAACCCCACAACAACCCTCTGAAAGAGACATATTTAACTGATATCCAGCTTACTAGGGGCTAGGCACTGTTCTACATAGAACTCATGAGCTAGATCACGTTCCAGCTATATTTTGTACCACGCACTTATGTAGACCTTTGACCCTCCTCCCAAACATATATAATAGCAACTAGTATGCTCCCACTTTACAGACAAGAAAACTATGGCACAAAGAGGTTAAGTTATACACTGGTGAGTCGTGGAGTTGGGAATCAAGGCCGTGGGCTCTGGCTCCAGAGCCCCCTCTTTAACCACTTCACCATCTCCTTTGGGTCTGAGCTTTGATTTTCAGGAGACAAGCAGGAAGAGGTGGAGGATCAGGATTTATCTGCTCACACCATACTGCTTGGCACTCAATACATATTAGGTATTACTGTTATATAGGATTATATATACATTATTATAATTATTATGATAGCTGATATGTATTGTACAGGTACTAAGAAATCACCTCACACACCTAAGGAGACTCTCACTACCATTTTAACCTGGTCATTCCAGTCGTCAGCTGTCTGTCCAGTTGCGGTCCTTCCAGACTGGGCACGGTGGACTCAGTGGTGAGTGGCCATCCCCTCTGCCTCAAGGGACCCCTCTGTCTCCTCTGGCTGCCCCTCCTGGAGCAGCCCCTTCTGAACTGAGGCATTGGTCCCGCTGCCTGATGTCTGGCCGTGACATTCACCATGGTCTAGGTCTTTCTGGGAACAGATAGGTATCCCTCCGGTTGACTCCTCAAGCCCACAAACCTCAGTCCCTCTCCCCAGGCCAAACTCACTCTCTGTCTCTACTCCCCGTACGCTGGTCTCTTTCTGAAATTGGTTCATTAGAATGAAATGGGAACCAGGAGAGCGCGAGCACCTCTTGCAGACCTACTGTATGCCGGCCAATGTGCCAGAAGGGCCACTGTTCAGTTTAATCCTCCCAGCAGCTCTGTGAAGTATCATTTTCTTGATTTCACGGTAGTGGAAACAGTCTCTGAAAGGTCAAGTCATATGCTTCAGGGCACACAGCTATGCAAACTCAGCTTCCAAACAGGTCCCCCCGCCCCCTGATGACCCCACCGTGGCTCCTAAGCTGGTACCATCACAGAGGTCCCGGAGTGGCCTGGGGTGCGGAAGCGCTGTCCTTACCTGCAGCGTCAGGTGGGACACAGACCTGGCTGCAGGTGAGTTCCCACTAACTGGGGCCACGAACACGAGAGTCTCTCTCACTCACCTAACGGTTGATGTGTGGGGAGTCCTGGACGGTATGGTTCTGACCCACAAGGCTTCTGGGACCCCGGGCCCTTCTGTTTTGTTGCTCTGCTATCTCCAGGGGTCCCCTTGACAACATGATTGGTGACGGCTCACCGTGACAACCTATCCGGCTGCATGCACAGGCGTGCCCCTTCCCAGACAGTTCGCTCCTGCTCATCTCTCGGTCTCATCATGGCCGTATCTAGCTGGGAGGGAGGCTGGGAAATGCAGTCTTTCTGTTTGGCTGGCTATGGGTCCAGGTAAGACAACGCAAAATTTCCGTGAAAGAAGGGGAGAACACAGGAGGGAGATGAGTTGAGGTCCCAGGACCCTGTTATGAGAACTGCGTTCCTGATACAAGTCTCCTTGGGAGGAAGCCCCCTTTAGGCCTCAGCTGCACTAGAATGTCAGCCGTCTCATCAGAGAGAAGTGAACGGCCACCAGGCTGGGCAGCTGGAGGTTGGGAATGGGAAAGAAGCCTCAGGAAGTGTCCCGGGCTCAGCCCACCAGCTGTTGATTTTCTGGTTTACAGAACAGACGTGTGGAGCCTCTGTTCCTTGGACACAAGCCAAATGTTTGTACAAGTCACTTGGAATATTCCTCTGGAAATATTAGATAGGCTCCCTACAGATTTCCTGTGCTGCCTCTGACAGATTAGGGCCGGAGGAGGTGGCAGGGAAGTAGCATGACCTGGAATCACTGTGACAATGATAAAAAAAATATATATATCCTAAATCATCACATCCAAAATTCCTCCAGGGGGCAGTACTGACCTCCTGGAGAACCATCGACTTAACTTCATCATGGGACTTGAAGGACCACTGGGGAGCCAAGTCCACAGTCCACTGTGGTGAACCCAAGCCGGCTCCTATTGTGCACAGGGAATACCCAACCGACTGAAACGGCTTTGATCTCTCCCCTCACTGACTCCACCATCCAGCTAGACCTCACACAGGTAGTTACACCTAGTGATTCCCTACAGTTGCAGTGAGAGCCAAGAAGGAAAAGTGGCTGTCCCATTGTTCGCCAGAGGGACCCAATCTGGATCTTGATGTCAGAGTTGGCTTCCCCAAGGAAGCGATCTGTCGCTTAACGATCTGTCATCCTTAGCTGAGGCCTAAGGATGAATGGGGGTGGTCCTGGAAAGAGAGAGGGGAAGGCATTTGTGTGCAGAGCTCCAAGTTGGAAGAGAGCTCTGTGTGTTCCCCAAATTGAGAAAGCACTGAAGCTGGGACTCAGAGTGAGGGGTGGAGTGGCCTTTCCTAGCGGGTAGAGGTAAGGGGTCTGGGCTCTATCCCAAGAACAAGGGGAGGCCTTCGAGGCCTGATGGTATTTGTTTTAGGATCGATAATGGACTGGAGGTCCCAGGCAGGAGAGGGTAGTAGAGGAAATGGCTCTGGGGAAGCATTTGGATGTTGTCGGTGCACTGATGCTACTCAAGTGAGGGGTGTCAGCAGGGAAGATTCAGGTTCTAGTAAGTGAAATCTTGCCTCAAGTAGACTTTAATAATAAACAGCCTTAAAGTGATCTTCACTCCCAATACTTCCCCCTTGGAAGGTACTCCCATTGAGTACTAGGCCCCGGTTTGATCCAGAGACCTGATCCAGAGACAAGGCGGGCTCTGTACAGGCACGGGGCCTGGAGGGTGCTGTCCAGGCTGCGGCAGGGTCCGAGGGGGCAGCCGATGGATCTCTGTGCTCCAGGGAACACAGTCTCCCTTGGACAGACACCCCCGCCCGCGGAGACGATCGACCCCAGACTGCTTGGGGGAAGTTGAGAGGTGGGTTCGCCCAAGAGAATGGCAGCCTAGGCCCCAAGGAGGGTGGTAATGGGGAGGGCGGTGCCAGGCCCGGGCTCAGGGTGCCGCATGTCGCTCCGTCGCTTCGCACGCTCGTCCAGCACTCGCTCCAACTAGTAATTTGGCGCAGACACTCGCGTTCCTGCGACCGGATGTCCCTTCCTCCCGCTTTCGCTCATTCCTCCTTCGACCGGGTTTAGCTGCGCCTCGGGAGTGCGGGCCCGGGCTGGGCGCAGCCGGGTGCAGAGCCGCGGCCGCCCGCGAGGTCCGCACGGGTGCGCTCCGGGCTTGGACGAGCGAGGCGGCGGGCTCCGAGTCGCCACGGCCTGGCGCAGCTGTGCGCCCCGCGTCAGCGGCGCTATCGTCTCTGGCCCGCGGCGAGGAGCCGCCGAGGGGGACCGGCGCCCCCACCCGCGCGCTTCTGACCCCGGCCCCGCCCTGCCCACCAGCCGCAGGGCGGGTCGGGGCGGGGGCCGGGGTGGGGTGGGAGAGGGTCCGCCCAGTGGGTGTCCGGTGTCCTCCCCGCGGCCGCGGCCAGGCGCAGGGACTGTTCCGCGGAAGCGCAGCGAAGGCGACAGCTCCCTCCTGGCACGGGTGCCGCGGAGCCGGGCACTCGCTCGGTGGTGCCCCAACCCTCTGCTCCCGCTCCCGCTCGCGTCCTGCCCGCGCGCCCCTGCGCGCCCCGGGCGGCCGAACCATGCTGTGCTGCCTGCTGGTGAGGGCCAGCAACCTCCCCAGTGTGAAGAAGGACCGGCGCAGTGACCCGGTCGCCAGCCTGACTTTCCGAGGTGAGAGCCCTGTGGCCTTCGTTCGGCCCCGCGCCACCCGACTCTGGGCGCGTCCGGCTGGGTCTGCGGCCACTGCTCCGGCACTAACACTAGCCGACCGCACAGGGACAGCAATCTCAGCCCTGCAGGGAGGACCGGGAGGATGAAACCGAGCATAGTAAACACTATAGTGCTCTGAAATTCTGAAACACTGGAAGGGCCGTAGTAAGTCAACAGTTTTTACTTTCCTAAGACCTATACGGAGAGGTAATAAAGTTCCAGCCCTTACCGACAAGGCAGTGGGCTTAGGGATCGGAGAAGAAAGATGGGTGCAGAATAAAGAGAGGAATAAGGATCACTTAGAAACTGGGCGTGTAGATGGTGTGTTTTTGAAACTGTCTTGATTTCATTCATTCATTCATTCACTCATTTGTTCACCCATCTTTACTGAACACTCTCCGTATTGAATCACCATGTCTCAAAGAGCCTATGCCCCTACAAGGGGTGCTTGGACAAGAGAGGGTGTCTCTCTCTGTAGCAAAGGAGGACTTGAAACTCCCATTCTCACTGTGCACCTTTAATCCATTCTCTTTGAGGCAGACATTCCCATGGGAGGAGGTGTCTCAGGAGGGGCAAAGGAAAGAGGAAGGGTATGTTAAAATTAAGAGAAGGGGGGCACCTGGGTGGCTCAGTGGGTTAAGCCTCTGCCTTTGGCTCAGGTCATGATCTCAGGGTCCTGGGATCCAGCGCTGCATTGGGCTCTCTGCTCAGCAGGGAGCCTGCCCCCCCACCCCCACCCCGCCTTCTTCTCTGCCTACTTGTGATCTCTCTGTGTCAAATAAATAAATAAATAAATAAATAAATAAATAAAATCTTAAAAAAAAATTAAGAGAAGGAGCAATGGCTGCGAGTCAGGACCCCAGTTCTGCAAAGACAGGTACATAAAGAGAGGAGAAGGAGTTTCTCTCTTACCAGGAAGCGTATCCTGTGGTTTTGTGGAATTAAAATATATGTGCCTCACAAAAGATGGTCAAAAGTAGAGGGAAGAATGGCTGGTGTTTTCATGTGATTTGAAAACTGTGAGGGCACCAGGGGGCTCTTTAGCTCTGACCCATAACCTCCATCTGGTCCCCAAGTCCCCCAGAATAATAATGACCATAGATGGTAGACACGATTTGGCAAAGTGAGCACTCTTTGCTTTTTTTCTTTCTAATGAGACAATTTACATTTTTTAAAAGATTTTTATTTATTTATTTGACAGACAGATCACAAGTAGGCAGAAAGGCAGGCAGAGGGAGAGAGGAGGAAGCAGGCTCCCCACTGAGCAGAGAGCCCGATGCAGGGCTCGATGTGGGGCTCGACTCCAGGACCCTGGGATCATGACCTGAGCTGAAGGCAGAGGCTTTAACCCATTGAGCCACCCAGGTGCCCCGAGACAATTTGCATTTTATCCCTCTTTTGAAAAGGTGAGTGAAGACATTTTAGAAAATGTTGCTATTTTCATTAACTGGCGACATTCCTGGGAGCCTACTATGAAATGCAACTTCATGACAAGGTCGCTAGCTTGTATGCCTAAGCCATTCCCTTATAGAAATTGTGGGTTTACCCTTGGGGGGGAAAAGAAGTTCTGTAAGGATCTTGGGACCAGGGGCCTACAGAAGCCTAGGTCTCCTGGATGCTTTGGGATCTGTTCACAGCTCTCTTTCCCTGGTTCTGGAACAGTCTTGTGATAACTCCCAATCTCTCCATTCCGCAGATAAGGAAATGGAAACCTGGGCAAGTATATGTGTCCAGGTCAGTGGTCATGACAGGGAATGCTTGGAGGGGGCAGTGCCCTTGAGTCAGGAAGGTGACCAACTCTGTTGAGGCCCCTCTTGGCTGTTGCCCTGGCCTGGGTACCCCATGCAGCTGCTGTCCACCTAGTGTCTGTGTTCCCCACCCTTTGTTATTTATTTTATTGATAAGCTCATAGCAAAACTAAAACATAATAGACTGTAACATCTCCCAACTATTCAAAGTCTATTGTTTTTTAAGGCCATGGTGCAATATCACTGTCTCCAAGAAGGTCCCCAGGATTCCCCTGGCATTCCTTAGTCACTTCTCTCTCTGTGTAGACAACACCTTGTTCCGTCTACTAGAGCTCTCACCGTGGCCAGTCTGTGCTCACACTTAGGATGCCGTGACTCCTTGGGATGGTAACCTGTCCTCTTTTCATCAGGATGCTGGGTACCGGAGACATGTGGGTGCTCTGGAATGTTTGCGTTCTTTCTGGCCCAAGCTCTGCCATCCCTCAGAGGTGCCTTGGAGCCTCATGCAGTCTGGGGCGATGGTCCTCAAACTTTCCCGTGCCTGAGAATCCTCTGGGGAGTATGGTTGCAAGAGAGATTCCTGGCCTCTGACCCAGGAGGTCTAAGTGACCTGAGGCTCAACACTTAACATCTACTTAATGCAGAACATTTGGGAACCACACCTTGAGAGAAACTGATGCTTGGGGAGAGAGGTCGTTAGAATCAAACTCAGAATTGATAGATCATTCCTTCTGGGGTGCTTCATCCAGCTGCACATCAGAATCATGGGGAGGGCTTTAAAAAAGACCACGGCTAACCTCTATCCCCTCCTATCTTGAGTTGTTGGAGGGGTTTCTAAGAATTCTCCAACGTTTCAGATGTGCAGTCAGGGGTTTGAAGGCTTGAGCCTGGTGCCCTCCTGGCCTGGAGGGGGCTGTGACCTGCTTGCAGAGAAACCAGCCTGGGCTGTGTGCTTGGCTTCCACTTGAAGCCCGAGGTGCATGGGCTCGGCCGGCCTCACTTTCCCTGCAGTTGTTCCCAGGGCATTCCAGGCAGAGATGTAATTTCAGGACCCACCTCCCAAAATAGACTATGATCTCTGGGAGGCTGGACTCTGAGGGCACTTTCTGGTTTCTCTCTCTCAAGTGTTCGGGCTGGAGGCTATTAATGAATACTTATCATTCCTTTGTTCTTGTATTAATTAAATAATTAGTGAATTAGAACTCCCGTGAGTACTTGGGCTGTGGCAGATAGTTTTGCCTGATTATCTACGTGAAAGAGCAGCTTCATTTCCTATAGCATTTAACCAACTGTACCTCTCTTCTGCCCCGCCCACTTTCCACCAGCTAATGTGAATATTTATGTCCCTCCATTTTTGCATTTATTTCACTGAACAAATATTTATTGAGCACCTACTATGTGCCAGATGCCGGTCAAGGTGCTGGGGATACATCCAAGAGCAAAATCAGATCCTCTTTCCGCGGGCGCTCAGACATCTTATTTCCTTAAGGGTGTGATCTCCTGTGAGCTGGCTTGGTGAATTTCTACCCTGCTTCACCCAGGCTCACCAGCAAGAAACGGGACTCATTACTGCTCCTTCTCTTCCCTCAACCTGTTGGGGTCTCTTTTATCTCTCCATCCTCCCCTCCTGACTCCTGGAGAGGTCTCTGGGCTCCTGACAGGAGCCTGGGGGATCTTCTAGAAACCACTGAAAATGGAAACACTCCTGAAGGACATATGTGACTCCCCTGTAGAGGGAAGGTGGGCTGCAGGGCTCCGGACCCACCGAATCTGGGTTTTTAAACATTGAAAGTGACTTTAAAGCATTGAAAATAGCATTCTACTTTCTTTTTGTGAAGACAGTATCGACTCAATATGAAAAAGGACCAATGACGGAAAGGTATGACACAAATAGTAAAGAATGGCCCTAAATCCTGGTACTTCGAATTAACTTAGCAGTTTGATGTATTTCCCCCAAGATTCTTTTTTTCCTCTTTTTCAAAAAAGCAATTTTAGTTGTGAAATTTAACATCCAAGTAAAGTACACACGCTATAAATGTGTGCTTTACTGCACTGACTCTCAGACATTTTGGGGTGTTGCCACTGGGTGAGGTGGGGGTGGAGGTCTGCTAAAGGAATCTAGCCGGTAGGAGCCAGAGAGGCTGCTAAACATCCCATAGCATATAGGGCTGCCCCACAACACCCACAACAAAGAATTATCCAGCCTCAAATGTTCATCGTGGCAAGGTTGAGACACCCAGCTGTAATGAGTAAATGAAGAGGGGGTAACCATGTATATTACCCAGGACAAGGAATATAACCTGGCCAGCCACCACCACCCCCAGAAGACCCAGACTCCTTGCCTTCCTCTGTAGAGATAACCCATCCCATATTTCTTTTTTCAAATGTTTGAATATTTACATTTTCTTTTTTTTAAATTTAATTTATTTTTTCAGTGTTCCAAGATTCATTGTTCAAATATTTTTATTTTCACTCAACAATAATAAACCAGGGGTATCTCTCTATGTCAGTAAATATTCTTTGACACACCTTTTAAAATGTCTGCATAGTATTTTATTATAGGGCTGCACCCTAATTCAGTGAACGAATCCCCTGTGGATGTGTACTCTGGTTATATCAAATTTTTTATATTTATAGCCAGTGCTCAAGTGATACTATCACTGTAAGAAATACCCTGGTGATGAAATCTTTGTCTGCATATTTAATGATTTTCTTTGAGTAAATATTGGAAGTGGCATTGACATGTCACAGGTTAAAGGTGTGTGTAAGGATTTGCTGCATTTCCCAAATTGTTTTCCTGAGAATCTGTACCAACTTTACCTTCTCATTAGCTGAGTATGAAGGTGTATTTTCCTATAATCTTACTAACACAAAACATTATCATGCTTTCCTAGTCTTCTTTAACTATATCTTAGGTTCAAGTAGTATTTGTGATATTTCAATGTCATTACCTACTTGCATTTATTTCTTACTGAATTGCTTTTTAATTCGCCCAGTTTTTTTGTAGGGGGGGAGTTTGTTTTTTTCTTAGTTAGTTGCAAAGTGCTCTTTATATATTAAGGGTGTTAATATTTTGTCGTAGGTATTTCAGATTTCTTCTGCACTTCTAATTGGCCTTTTGAGTTCAAAAGGGGTGGAATACACCCCTCTCAGAGTGTATTCCATCACATCTGCTTTATCCAACCACCACCACCTCTTCCTGGCTAGCTGTTTCCTGGAAAGGGTAGTTTCAGTTACGATTTAGAAAGATGGATATTAGGGTGAGAAATTGAGGGTGAGAAGAGCAAGGCACTTTTCTCCTTTCACTTGCCATTGCCTTTTGGTTTTGTGTTTATGCTTTGAACTTTTATCCTGTTTTTTGTCCCATGGATATTCTAATGAAGTCACAACAGAATGGCCCAAACAGAGCAAGTCCTCATTTGTGTCTGTGGAGTAATCAAGGCAGCCTGCAGGATCTTCAGGTGCCGAGCAGCTTCTTTCAGTAGATCTTGTCTCCTGACTCATGGGCAGAAACAGCGTGTTTCTCTCTCTCTGGGAGTCTGGAACACCCCAGCTCCTATCCTTCTTTCTGGTCTGTCTCCAAATGAATGGCCCCACCAGCCACACCTGCATCCATGTCAGAACCTGAGATATCTTCTGCTCTCTTCTCCTTTCCCTCTTCCCCACCCAGGCGCTGGTCATGGGCCCCAGACCCGTAACCTGTGTCCTCACCATGTCACACCTGGACTTTTAACAAAAATGTGGTAAAATACACATAACACAAAATTTGCCACCTTATTCATCTCTAAGTGTACATTTCACTGGTATTAAGTTCATTCATAGTATCATATAACCATCACCACCATCCATCCCCTTAACTCTTTCATTGTCCCCATCTGAAAACTCCACCTGTTAAATAGTAACTTCCCATGTCGCTGGTAACTGGCCACTTTCACTTAGTATAATGTCCTTGAGGTTCATCCATGATGTGGCCTGGTCAGAATTTCCTTCCCTTTTAAGGCTGAGTTATATTCTATTGTATATGTATCCCACATTTTGCTGGTCCATTTGTCTATCAGTGGATGTTTGGTTTGCTTACACATTTTAACTACTAGGAGTCATACTGTTGTGTGCATGGGTGTACCAGTATCTCTCTGAGACCCTCCTGAACTTTTATGAGAGCTTGTGACTTGTCACTGTCTTTATGCCCACTACCCTCCAGCTGGGGTGCTGGGACCCCTGGACTTCTCTTTCTCTCCATGTCGCCTCAGACCTTCCCTCTCCACAAGGCCTCCAGCGTGATCCCTCCCGTAGAGTAGCTAGCCTTCTTACACGGCCACTCAGGGCTCCCAAAGGCGTGAGAGCAAAAACTGTGGGGCCCACTCTGAACCGTGGGGCCAGCTCAGATCAGTGGAGGGGTACCATACGAGGATGTGAATGCTGGGACACTGGCTCATGGGGGTCATCATCTTTGGAGGCCATCTTCCCTACATTTTCAGCTCCAGGAAGCAGGGACAACTTTCTTCATTTGGCCATGACAACAGTACGGCTCTGGTTTACTGCAACCACTTTAATTAGTGCTGTTCCCAACATAGTGCAGGCACATGACAGGTATCAGTAAATATCTATACACCCTCGTTTCCGCCACTCCCCTACATGGGTTTCAATGTCGCCGTGTATTAGGGAGAGCAACGGAGTCTTAGTGTTGCGATGCTTCACTTTTTCGTGCTTAAAAATTTTTTTGCTCTGATAAATATATATAACATTTACCATTTCAACCATTTTCAGATGTACAGTTCAGTGGCATTAACACAGCCACATTGTTGTGTAAGCATCACCACTATTCATTTCCAGAACTTTTGCATCATCCCAACTGAAACTCCATGTCTCTTACACAGAACCCGCTCATTCCTCCTCCCTCAGCACCTGGAAACCTCGATTCTACTTTCTGTGTCTATGAATTTGACTGACTATTCTAGGTACCTCACGTAAGGGGTGTCATATAATTCTGCCCTTTTGTGTCTGCCTTACTTCGTCTAGCATAGTGTTTTCAAGGTTCTTTTATGTTGTAGCACGTGTCAGAATTTCCTTCCTTTTTCAAGCTGAGTCATGGCTCATTGTTTGTATATCCCACGTTTTGTTTGTCCATTCCTCTGTTGATGGACATGTGGGCCTTGGGGTCTTTGAGGTGTGTTGGGAAATGAATCAGCGCCCCTCAGTTTTTCTTTGAACCCTCCTTGGACAGGGATAAATCCCACTGACTTTACAGACTGAGTGCACCCTTCCCTGAAAACCCCTTCTTTACGGTTTGTCTTCTCTATGATCCCACCAGCCGCAAAGATTCCATTGTCATCAGGGTCATGAAAACAAGCATTCTCTCTGCTTCCTGTGACCTTATAATTGTGTTGTGGGGATGTGGGGCTACTGGGGGATTGCCAGTTGGCTCTGCCAGAGCTCGGGGTGCTCCCTTCCACACCGTAAGTGCTGTGGGTGTCCATCACCCTGGGGCTAACCAGCAGCTGGGACCACTGAAAGGAGCCTGTCCTTGAAAGGTGGGCCTGGAGGTACGTGTGAAGCCTGGAGCCCAGACTGCTAGAGAGAAGCACTCTGGCCTCTGACAGGTGAGCCTCACCAGGTGATGAGCAGAAGGGGAGGTACATGGCTCCTGACGTGAGGCTATGACTATGTCTGATGCCGGGGTGTCAGGAGATGTGGGCGGACTGCTTAGAAAGGGCACCCCAGGTACTGTGATGGGCTGTTGTCTTACCTTTGCTCTTCCCTGTCTCTGAGCCACCCTCCTCCCCCCGCCAGCCTCCTTCCCATAGCTGTAGTCTTTATCAGAGTTGGCCCAGGTGGGGGACCAGGACAAGGATGGTGTGCTCCATCATTCTTGTCACACCCCTTAACTCTCAATGCTCAAGGGCCAAGATGGAGATTTCTTTGTTCTTCGGTTCTTCTCTGATGACCTTCGTTTAAGGCATGATTGTCAGACTTTTTGGGTTGTTATCCACAACAAGAAGCATATTTTATATCAAGACATAGTGCACATATGAATGTCTATATGATAATATAACCCAAAGTTTCAACTAACGGTAATGTTGCAGTGAAAGATATACTCTGATACTTTTCTTCTTTATTCTGTCATTAAAAAGACATATTGGTCATCTCACTCAGTTGATGTCATGGCCTACTGATGGGTCCCCATGAGCAGTTTGAAAAACACCACTACCAAGCAATGAGAGACCCTGGTCTGGGGTAGAGTCAGGGTAGGTTGGCCTGTGGAAACAAGTGAAGAATTTCCATGGGGGACTGAGGAGTCCTTGCATGATAGGTTCATTCTCCCTCCCTGAGTCACTCAGTCTGGACGAACACCCTGAGGGCTACAGCATGATTCTCATGGAGGCTGGCTGGCCCCCAGTTCTTCAGAACCATCCATGGAGAGGACATGGTCCTTGTCCCCAAACCCAGCATGAACTGTGGTCTCTTTAGCTACTGAGTCTATTAAATTATACACATAAAGCCACATCTCTCAAGGCCAAAATTAATGATCCAGGACATTAATGATCCAGGACAGGACAGGTCTAAACCCATGACAAGGAAGGAGCTCTTTGATGAACTCTTTCCTAATTAGCAGCATGCCTTCCTTTTTCTTGGCAGCTCTGGGTCACATGATGTGCCAGGTTCATGTTTTACTTCTTTCCTGCCCCTCTTTGTGGTTGTAATGCCCCTCAGTGCAGTGAGCCCTCCCTTAATGTCACTCAGAGGGTCTCAGATCCTTCTAACCAGACTTAGTGAAATCTCACTGAAGGCCTATGTTCACCTCAACTTTGGGAAAGGCAGGAAGTGGAAAATGCTTGAAAGACACTTTGCACAAGGCTTGGCATACTCTGTCCACTTCATACTGTCAGGACACCAGGAATGCCTCCCAGTGGTCACCCCAAGAGCAGCTGCAGATGGGATTTTCCATGTTACTCTTGTAGGTCATGGGAAGTTGACAGGAAAGGGGAAGTAGACATGGAGACTGAATCTCGTATCTCTTCAAAACCCTATGAAGTAAACATTTTTCTTATTATCCATTTACCATCAAGGGAGTTAAGGCCCATAGAGGTAATAAGCCCTACCTAAGGTCACACAGCAGGGGTTTTTATTTGAACAACTCCAACACTGCGTCTGTCCCTACTGCTGGAGACTCACCAACATGGCCCAAAAGAATGATTCAGCCAGGGCAGGCCTGGTCCAACTCTGAGAAGATGACTCTTGCCACTCCCAGAACACCTCCTTCTTGTTATGACTTCTCTCATCCCTTCTGTCCACTTATACGTTCCCCTACTATTATTATCATGTGATGGCATTCCTTGAGAAGAGTGGTTCTATCCCCTGGTGATGATGTGAACTTGTAGCCAACTTGGGAAAGAAAAGGCCCATTCACTGGGCATTCCATTACAGGGCACCTTGCTATATCCTAGGATTACTGACATGAGTAAGGCATGGTATCTGCCTTCTGAAGATCATAGTCCAGTTGGGTAGAAAAACATAGAAGCATATAATTTCCCTATATTCCAATATGTGGTCAACCATCTCTGTCTGGGAGAGTGAGGTGAGGCTTATCAGAATGTAGACAACTGAAAGGGGTATCGAAGAATCAGTAGGAGTTCACTAGATTCATCCACATGGTGCGGGAGAGGGGAAGTGAAATGAACTCACATCAAATGAGTCTGACTATCTTGTTTAATTTTCACAAAATCCCAAGGAGAGGTATCATGAGGACCTTTTAGATGAGGAACCACAGGCTGAGATATGCAGTGAATTTCCCAAGAATTCTTTCAAGTGTGTTAGAGGGACCCCTGGGGGAACCCCAAGACTCTCTGAGCAGGTCTGCAAGGTTACAACTATTTTCAGAATAACCTGAAGGTGTTATGTGTCTTTTTTATTGTGTCAACATTTATACTGATGGTACAGCAGTGACGGAAGATGAAACTGCTGGAATCTTAATCTAGTGATGGACTTGGTGCCAAGTTATACTTGACATTGTATTCTTAATCCTCATGTATTTGCAGTCTTTTTTTTAAAAAAGCCAGTTTATTTGAGGAATGTTCTTGATACAGCAGCACAATGATTTATTAACCTTGATCCTCAAGTACATGTGTTTGTGACAGTTTGAATGTTGAGACAGAAGCTTACATAGAGCACGTCTGCTTCACACTGAAAAATGAAGATGATTGCAGGAAGAAGCACATGTATGGTTGCTTGAGTTGCAAGCTGAACCAGCCAGGGTGGGTTTTTTTTTTTTTTCATGGAATATTGTTTTTACTTGAAAGAATGACTGACAAACAGCACCCTTTCAGACTTGGGCATTTGACTGACATTTTCTTGGAAAAGGAAGAGTGAGTGTGCCACATCAAGCAGCCATTTATTATTTGTTGTCAAGCCTAAAATTTGAGCTTTCAAACCAGAATTAGAATTTCAGAAAATTGTCTTTTTCAGCATCTCCATATTTAATGACTTTGCTGATGAGAGTGAAGGGAGTACTAATTAATGTGATTTTTTCATATTATGCAATCAAATGTGTCAACCTTTGGAAGCTTTGCATAACTCAATTTGCAGAAACTTTTCTAGTAACCAAGGCAAGATATTACAGAATTGTACATGGGTAAGATATTCATTCAAAGTACAAGACAGAACCATGGACTTTAATGTATCAGAGTACAAAATGTCCCTCCACCCGCTTTCAGGAAATACTACTTATGGAGTTTTTTGTGTAGTATTAAAGAAGGATATCCACAGTTGCCTGCAAATTTACTAAAATGTGCCTCCTTCTCCAGCTCTGTATCTCTTTGGGTTTTTCTTCCTAGATGTCACCCGAAATGAGACATCTCGACAGATGGAATGTAGAAGTAGTTATGACAATCCAGCCAGCCATGAAAGAGATTTGCAAAATATAAACAGTGGCACTTTTCTTTTTCCTTCGCTTTTAAAATTATAGTTACTTTTCAGAAAAATATGTCACTTCTGTTAACATGGATGGGGCTCATCACTGTTAATTTCAGATTAATTTTAAACAAATATTTTTAACTTTAAGAAGCATTTATTTATTTTAAGTAGGCTCCACACCCAATGTGAGGCTTGAACTCATGACCCTGAGATCAAGAGTCCCAGGCTCTACCCACTGAGTCAGTCCGGCGCCCCTACATAAATATTTTTAAATGCCTCAGTTGTTATTTCTAATGTGGTAAAGGTCATTAGATACAAGCCATCTAAATAAAAGCTCTTCGGGGTCCTTCGTAAATTTTAAGTTATGTCCTGTGATCACAAATTTTGAGAACCTCCACCCTGAGGCTTCATGGGAAGTAAGTGTTCTGTGATGGTCTGTGTCATTCTAAAGCCCACACTCTTTTGCTACATCAGTGATCTGCAGCCAGCCATGAGAGGGGGTTGGGAGTTCACCCTGCCCCACTTTTCGAAGGCCTTGCGGGGCTCTCAGGGTCCAGACCCTATAAAAGTTGAGTGGTCCACGTGAGACCAGAGGCTTCTTACTGGAGACTCTTGGACAGGTGAGGTGGAATCAGGGGGTCTTTACGCTCCAAGCCAAATATAAGTTCTGTGTCTGACTCGCCACTTTTAACAATCCTTTGACCACTGAGTCATTTCTGTTCTGATGCTTAGCAGAAGGGTTGGACATGGTTAGGCTTTTCTGTGCCTTCCATCCACTCCTCCATGCCCAGGGTTCCAGAGGAGTCGCTCTGGCTGGCTGCAGTCTGGGGCACGGTGGGTCGCCTCTCAGCTATGACTGTGTCAGTCCTTCTTGTCTACCCCAAACCATTCTGCCTTCCATTGGCCCAGCCACTGCGAGCCTTGGGGCAGTGTTCTTCAGACAGACCCCTTCAAGGCAAGGGTAGGGGGGACTCTTTTTAATTGATGTAAAATTTCCATCCCCTAAAATTCCTTATTTTAACCATTTAAAAGTGTGCAATTTTGATGGTTTTTAGTATATTCACCGGGATGTGCGACATCATAATTCTAACTCCAGAACGTTTCATCACCCCAAAAAGAAATCTCCATGAAGTGTTCGCTCTCCATTCCTATCTCCCCCCAGCTGCTGGAAACTACCAATCTGTTTCCTGTCTCTGGATTTGCCTCTTCTGGCAGTTTCATAGAAGTGGAATTATACGATAGGTACAGCTAGATGTTTTTAAAAAGAAAAACATTTTCCATGAAGATCCTTCAACCTTTACAGGTTAAACAAAAATTAAGTTAAACAACTTTATTTAGAAAGTCCTAACTTCCTAACAATAGAATGTGTTATTGTTACGTTGCATAATAACATGTTATCTTAACGGTAACAAAGTCATTAAGAAAAGACAGACTGGGTATTTTCCTTTAAAAACATTCTTGTGGTGAGGCTGCTGTTTCTCAGTCCCAGAGCTGAGAGACAGAAGTCACGCAGCTGGCATCAGCCCCTCCTTGTTGCCCAGTAGGATTCTCAAGAATCCCTTGCTTTGGCGAGGTCTCCTTTGGCTGCAAGTGGCAGGCAGCGGGGCTCTCAGAAGCTGACCCTAACTCCGGGCCAGGGGGTAGGGGTGGGGGTGGCCAATATCTCTCCACTCTCCCTTTGTGTCTCTTGCAGGAGTGAAGAAGAGAACCAAAGTCATCAAGAACAGCGTGAACCCCGTGTGGAATGAGGTAGGCAAGGTTTCCATTCTCCCTCCTTTCTTCTCTGCTGCCACTGTCTCTGCAGTGACCACGTTGGGGGTTAGGGCTGGAGGTGGCTTCTTCAGCGGCATTGTCAAGGAAGGGACGGGCTGCTGGTCTAGTATGTCAACTGAGTCCGCCTGGTGCTAGGAACCTGGGAGGAGGGTTTGTGGCCTGGCCTGCCTGGTGAGTAGAAGCCTCTCTTCTGTTGTGGGTGTGGCATGGGGAGAAGAGAGAGGTCTTCTGTTCCTCTTCCTCCCCGCTCTCATCAGCCAGGTAGAACTACTAGGTCGTTTTGGGGGCTCTGTGTCCTGACCTGACTCCCTTACACAGGCTGTTCTTCCTGCCCAAAGTCCACCTCCTCCTGTCAGTCCTCCCTGATTAACCAGGTCCTCAGCTGGTGCCCTACATATGACCCCCTGGGGGTCCTGTGGGAGCTGAGTGCCTTGTGTGGATAGGGTTGGGATGCACTGGGGTACATTTGCTCTGAGGAGAGTGCCAGGGCCTCAGGATAGGCATCCCTAGTGTGACACTAATTTGTGCTGCCCACCATAGACCTGGCTTCCGCATGAGCACATCAATTTCAGTCCCTGACGCCCCTGTGGGATCACTACGTATTTCCACCAGCTGTGCTCCTGGCCTGGCTTCCCGGTGATTGGTGGAATTGAGCTGGGGGAAGGGGGCCATGGGAGACCGACCTCCTTTTCTCTTCTGCTGCCTTTGGATTTCACTGTCTCTTCTGAGGCTCTGGAACCCTGCTATTCATGTATTCATGTATTCATTCATTCACTCATTCACTCATTCATTCATTCATTCACTTATTCATCCATCCACCCACCAGCCCTGTTTGTGGATGGCTGTTCAGTGCCCTGGGGAGACCAAGGTGGACTAGACACAGTTTCTTCTCCTAAGGGGCCACCAATTAAGAGATGTTTTCTCTTTTCATTCCAGGGCTTTGAGTGGGACCTCAAGGGCATTCCCTTGGACCAGAGTTCCGAGCTTCATGTGGTGGTCAAAGACCATGAGACAATGGGGAGGAACAGGTGAGGTGGGCAAGGGGGACTCTGTGGCCTGAAGGTGCAGGGAGGTTGGTGTGGACATAGTCTCCAGAATTTGGAGTCTGGCCCTGGAGAGCTGGTGTTTCAACTGGGCGTTTATTGAAGATGTGCCTCCTGTGGGCCTGGCCTTGAGGGAGATGTTGGGGAGGGGCCTGCCTGGAGGCAGGAACTCAGCTACAGTTAAATCTGAGGCTGCAGGGGAGGGAGATGGGCTTGAATCAGGTGTGCACGGGTTCGTAAGGACAGCCTGTGCCCCAGGGAGGAGGGAAGAAAAGGCTCCCTGTGTCCTGCTCCAGCCCAGGGGAGCCTGGGTGAGGCCCCCTCTCTCGGCCCTGCCCAGGCTGGTGTGGGCAGCGGCGCACTCCAGCAGCGGGCTGACAAAATGAAGCTGCGGCTAGCAGAGAGCTCTTGAGGAAGGCTTCATGGAAGAGGAGGGACTTGAGGTGAGATTGTGGTTTAGAAGTGGGACGGTGATAAAAGGTTGCAGTGACTCCGCTCGTCCCTGGGGCAGGCCTTTCCCTTGTTTCATGTATGTCGTGCGGAGAGTTTCTAGACATGTGCGCTAGAGGAGCAAAGCTGTGGGGGAGGAAAAGTGGGCTTTTTACAGGCAGGCGATGGGTCCTTTCTCCTGTCTTTGAGCTGAGGGCCTTGTATGTGCTGGTGGTAGTTGGGGGGTTGGGGGTGGGCAGGAGCAATCAGGCTTGCAGATCGATGGCGCTGCTTGTTGTGGGGTCCGGTGGTCTGGGAGAACAGCCTGTGAGGCCCCGTGGCCTTGAATGTGAGGGCAGGGTTCAGCCTTCCCGCTGGGCATGACAGGATAGGGCTGTGTTAGGTGCCACCGGGGGTGGGTCTCTGCTCTTGGTGCCCTTTCCTGAGGCATGGGCTTGCAGTTTCGTGATCTGCTCACAGGGTGCCTTTGTCTGGGAACTGGGTCAGCCAGTGTCTGAGGCCTGGAAGGCGTGGCTGTGTTACTGTGGGGTGGGAGAGGAGAGAGAGGGGAAAAGGGAGGAGTCAGGGGCCTGGGAAAGGCCAGTGAGGGTCTCAGGTGGCAAAACACCTGGGAAGTTTGAAAGCTTAAAAAGCTTGGAAGAAAAATCCAGCTGCCATGTGACTATGCTGGTCATGGGTGCAGGGCAGGGTACATGCGGGGAGGGTGGGGGCATATTCATTGGGACCTCCGTCCCACCTGCACAGGGGGCAGGGGCTGGAATCCCTTCACACTAATCTATCCCACACAGACATTTTGTGGGAAAAAGGCAGCTTCTAATAAGCATGAATGGTGGAGCTGCTGGTGAGGGGGGAGGGACGATGGGCACTGGACAGTCCCGGAGGCTTCCTGGAGGAGGGGCACACAGACTGACTCTAAGGCTTTGGAGGGTGAGGACAGGAGGGCATTCCAGCATTCGGGTGTGGTGGGCAGCCAGGCTAAGGCCTTACAGGTGGGACTCACACAGGCAGCCCAGTGAGGAGGGACCCATGGGGCCAGATTGGGAGGGGTTCTCTGGGCCGAGGATAATAATAGCAAAACCATAGAAGCTGATGTTTGGCAAGAGCTTAGCCAAGTGTCTGACCCTGTGCTGGGTCTTTATAATACAAGATCTTTTTAATCAGCTGGTACTGCTGTTGTGGTTGTCATCATTATGGGGGACACCGTGGCTCTGAGAGTTGGGGGGCTTTTCTCAGAGGCTGGTGATGGCAAAGCTATTCTTGAAGGCAGGTCTGAAGTGTGCTCAAAATCACTGAGCCCCTGTGCTTCTCAGAGGCTCCTGGAAGGCTGGCGGGCGGGGGGTGCAGGACCCTTCTAGAGAGTTCCATCTGCTTATGATGCTGGACTTGAGAGGGCTTAATGAGGCAAAAGTGGGACAGTCCGGTTGCTGCAAGGCATGTGGATTTCATTTTCATGATGCTATTCAGCGTTTTGCAGGCCCTGTGCAGAGATTTCCAAAATTATGAAGGAGACCTGAGAGCAGGGGCTATAAAGATATTTTTGATCAGTTCAAGAGCCAGGCTGATCCTCAGGGTGACACTAGGCCAGAGCCACACATGGGGGTCAGGATGTACTGCACCTTGGGGTCTTCTCGTTGGCCCCTGTGGGTGTCCCCTAGCTCCTGGGGGGAAAGCCAGGTCCCTGAACACCAGTTCACTGCAGGGTCGGCGCTGGGAATCAGTTCCTCAAACTTCAATGCACAGAGTTGCTAATTCTCGAAACTTCCAATTTACTAGAACTTCTTTCTTATAACTACTTGCATGTAGGTTCTGAGTTTTCCAAACATTTCTTTATTTTGCATTTCTAATGGGACGCCTGGGTGGCTCAGTCATGCCTTCAGCTCAGGTCATGATCCCAGGGTCCTGGGATTGAGTCCCCGCATTGGGCTCCCTGCTCTGTTGGGGGCCTGCTTCTCCCTCTCCCTCTACCTGGTGCTCCCCCTGCTTGTGCTCTCTCTTTCTCTCTCTGTCAGATGACTAAATAAAATCTTTAATTTTTTTGCATTTCTAGCCATTAAAAATCAAATTTGAATTAAACTAAATTTAAATTTAAACTTATATTCATAAATAGCTAAAGAATTTCCAAGGTTGCCCAAACCGCACTGGCCTGTGTGGAAATAATGGAGTTGTGGCTTCATTATGGCTGCCCGCAGGGTTTGCAGTCTCCAGAGCACTTTGCTTGGCTGTAGGGGCCGGAGGGGGAAGCTGCTGGAGCAAGGGTCAGGGAGGCAGGGTATGCAAGGCTGGGCTGTGGGCCCCTGCGTTCAGACTTCATGGAACTTTCATCCTACACATGATGGTGAGAAAATAATTCGAGATTAAGTAATATACCAGGAAGTGAAGAGAGAAACCATGCAACATTTTACCTTTTGAAAGAGAAAGGGGAAAAACTTCAGTGGTTTTGGTTTAATGAGAAATTTAAATAAGACACTTGCTCTCTGGGGGCACCCTGGATGGCTCAGTCGGTTGAGCGTCCGACTCTTGGTTTCTGCTCAGGTCATGAGCTCAGGGTCGTGAGATCAAGCCCCACGCTCAGCATGGCATCTGCTTAAGACTCTCTCCCTCTCCCTCTGCCTCCCCCCGACCCCAATAAATAAATAAATCTTAAAAAAAAGAGAGAGAGAGAGAGAGAGAGAGAGAGAGAGAGAGAGAACACCTACTCTCTGCTTTCACATTGTCACTGTCCAGTCAGGAAGCCAAGAAGGAAATGTTAGGGCATGAGAGTGACTCTTGTCGTCTGATCTCAGGATTTCAGTCAGGACCTACAGGGTCATCAGGCAGCCCTCTGTCATTTCTGGGTGTCCTGGGCCTGTGTGCTGTGAGCTCACAAAGGGTCCTCCTTGGACTTCTTCTAAATGAGGTGGACCAGAGTCTCCACCGTCTTTAATTCTTGGTTTCCCTTTGTCTCGCCTCTCCTCCCTCTGCCTAACCTTCTCACTCCGCCTCCGTCTGTTTTTGGAGGTCCCGCAGAGGGCCGTCTTTCTTCACAGCCCCTGCCTTAGCACCCCTGTCTCACAAGTCTGGAACTTTGCTTCTCCTTCCTCCTCTCTCCTTTCTTTCTCCCCTCCAGCTCTTCTCCGTCCCCACTCTCGTCTCTGTCCCCAAGGCCTCTGTGACATTTGACACTGCTGTGTTTTCCCTGTTGACTGTTGGCAGTTTGGGGTGGCCTCATTATACCAGACGGGTCTGCTGGCCCGGAGGGGGATCCCGGGAGCCTCCATGCCCCCTGGCTGCTCAGCACCCACCCACCCTGAGCCTGAGGGACCCCCCAGAGCCCACGGCAGGGCCGGACCAACTCTGTGTTGATAAAACCAGGTTTGAAATGCACAGAAAGGAAACTCTAGGCCTATGGATAGGAGACACTCTGGAAAGCCCTGCTGGAGGTCCTGGACTCCTGTCTCAGGCCGCACTGAACAACTTCCCGTTCACTGTGGGCTTCTCAGAGGGTGGATGCCCGGGTGCTGGTGCTGATCCCTTACCAGCTGTTCCGACCCCTGGGACATTGCACCGAGATGTTCCTCATCCAGGCCACACGATAGCAACACCTACAGCTTTTACTTACCCCAGTGGCTGGTGGGCGTTGTGACAAGCTCCCGGTTATTAGGGATTTCTACCGGGTAGCCCAGGGTGAAAGCCACTCATCTTAGTCCAGACCTGTGCCACCTGAGAGGATGGCAGTGTTCTGTGCTGGCTGGTACAACTGAGGAACGGAATCTTAAATTTTATTTAATTTTAATCAATTTAAATTTAAATAGCTAATGAGCCTAGTGGCTTCTGTGTTGAACAGCATAGCTCTAGATTTTACAACAGTGTTCCAATCCTGGCTCCATATTAGAATGACATGGGAGCTATTCCGCCCCCCCCCCTTAAGATTTTATTTATTTATTAATGTTAAAGAGAGAGAGTGAGCATGAGTGAAGGGAGGGGCAGAAGGAAGGGAAGACCCTGATGAAGGGCTCCCTTCCAGGATCCTGAGGTCATGACCTGAGCTGAAACGAAGAGCTGGCCATGTTTTGGGGAATTGCTGACACTTCTGTAAAGATGTGCTCACAATGTTTTCGTGGATTAGCTAGGAAATAACTATAAACTGTCACTCTTGTGATAGTGCCCATGTGTGATTCCTGGTGGAAATGTCCAGCATGAAATAATTGTGGCTAAAATCTCACATGGTAGAATTGTGAGGGGAGTGAAGAAGGGAAGGAGGAGTCCTGTGGGTAACTGTAATTACTGACCTGGGGAGAATTGGACTTCATAGAAATAATTCCATCAAAGAAAACTCAAAATCTGGGTGGCTGGGTGGCTCAGTGGGTTGAGCCACTGCCTTTTTAGCTCAGGTCATGATCTCAGGGTCCTGGGATCGAGTCCCGCATCTGGCTCTCTGCTCAGTAGGGAGCCTGCTTCCCTCTCTCTCTCTCTGCCTGCCTCTCCATCTACTTGTGATTTCTCTCTGTCAAATAAATAAATAAAATCTTAAAAAAAAAAACAAAAAAACCCCTCAAAATCAAAAGAACCTACATTTGCTAGAGTTGATAGGAACCAAAAACATGAAGAAAAAAATCTTTGAGCCAAATATGGTTGGAAAATTTAAACAGAGAATAGTTGGTACCAGTGACACTAATTTTAGTCAAATGAAGACTGAAGAAAAAAGAAATAGTTAATTGCACTGTATAGAAAATATGTCAACAAATTAAGTGTGGTTAATTTAATTTGCTCTGGAGAATGGTTTTTCCATGAGAACCAATTAAAGTAGGTGTATTTTTTATTTAAATATTTGATAAACATACTCATGTAAGCAAAAGTCTCCATCGGGTCAAAACATCTGCCTGTCCAAAAAACGCCAGGGTCAAAATGTTCATCACTGGCTCCAGACCTAACTGGGTTTGGGGTAGGGTGGCCAGGTTCAAGAAAGAAACATCTAGAACACCCAGTCAAGTTTATCTCAAATATTGCATGGGACATACATATAATAAAAAAATTATTCCTTTTTTATCTGATATGTAAACCTAATAGTGGATTCTGTATTTGATCTTTCTCAGGGTGACTGTGCACCCTGTCTCCCTTTATTTTATTATCTCTTTATTTTTAAAAGATTTTTATTTGTCAGAGACAGAAGGAGAGAGGGAGAGAGCATGCATAAGCAGGGGGAACGGTGGACAGAGGGAGAAGGAGGCTCCCCACTGAGCAAGGAGCCCGATGTGGGACTTAATCCCGGGACCCAGGGATCTTGACCTGAGTTGAAGGCAGATGCTTGATTGACTGAGCCAACTAGGTGTCCCCCCATCTCCCTTTAAAGAAGCAGGATGGAAGGACCCCAAACTTTACACCAGGAGTTTGGTGAGGAGTCATATTGCCTTAAAAAAGCCTGTTCACAGAAGCTCATGTTCGTAGTAGCGATTTCTTTGGAATAGTTGGAACCTCTTGGTGGCCTGGTGACTCTGTGAGGTGCAGCATGAAGGGGTCTCTAACTCCCCCACAGAGCCTCATCTGCCCTCGCTTTCCCGTGATGTGGGTCATCTGTCATGGTGCCTACAGCTGGTGGGGGGCCCAGGAAGCAGTTTGGGAACCTCTCTGAAAGCCTCTCCTTCTCCTTCTTCCTCTTTTTTCTTTTTTTAAAGTTTTATTTCCTTATTTATTTCAAAGAAAGAGAGAGAGCACACATGCTAGTAGGGGGAGCGGCAGAGGGGGAGGGAGAGAGGGACTCTTAAGCAGACAGTTGGGGGGCTCGATCCCACTGCCCCGAGATCATGACCTGAGCTGAACGCCACTGAGCCACGAGGCGCCTCCTCCTCCTTCCTCACACAGGGCTTGACACCCTAGCCTGGTGGAATGAGTGTGGACTTCAGGAGGTGGGGTGCTGGGGCCTGGTCTCAGCGAAGCTCCCTGAGCCTTTGTTTATTCCTCCTTGGGGGGCGTCCCATCAGTTGCACAGGCACCTCTCAGGGAGCTGCTGTGGGAAAGGCTGCTCCCTAAAGAGCAGTTCCTTTGGGCACATCCTCTTTCCAGATCTTTCTGTGCTGCTCTCCTACCTGCTTCTGCTCCCACTGACTCAGCCTTTTCCCAGCAAAGCCCGCTCTCAGCCAGTGATGGTTTGAAAAGGGACTAATTCATCCTGAAGTGCTGGTGGCAGCTTATGGCTTAATGTTTTGCCCTTCATAGGAGTCTGGGGGACCATACTGTTGATGCCAGACTCTGTTTAGACCAACAGGGGAATGTGAGTGGTAACAGGCAGACACCTGACAGACTTTGAGGACATATCTGGGGAATGGTGGTCTTCCTGACTTCTGTGATGGTCCCTTGTAGGCCTGCCTCTGAGCCAGGAGTAGACCTTGGTGCCCTCAGGGTAGGGGTGGGGGTGTCCTGGTGCCTCCTGGGACAACAGGCTTAGCGTATTGGGGAATGTGGGGGTTTCTCAGGAGCTGAGCCAGAGTCTTCGTCCTTAACAAGGGGAGCCCCGAGCAAGAGGGCACAGGCCCCGGGCTGAGGGGCCTGGGGGAGCAGCCTGGCTGCGTGGTGTCCCTCGGCTGCACAGGGGCTGTGTTGGTGTAGTCCAGGGATTCCAACCCGGCAGGAGCAGGTGGCCTCAGTTCCCCAGCTGTCCACAGAGCCAAGCAGGGCAGCCGTGGTGGCACGGGAATGAGGGTTAAAGGTTGCTCTCAGGGACCCCGCTCTCAGTATCGAGCCTCATCCTGACACGGTGACCTGGATTTCTCTGAACCTGTTTCCCCATCAGGATAACGGCCATGACAGTTCCTCCACTGCACAGTCACGATGCTTGCGTGAGATAATGTGTGGGTGTCAGATGCCTACTCGGTGCTTGGCACACTGAAGGTGTTTAGTTAGGGACTGTTGGATCCATAGAGCTACACGTACACAAACCATACCAACCGTGAGTGTAACACCACATGCCCCTGTGGACACAGGACCATACCATCGTGTGCACCAACGGGCCGCACACATTTATTTTAAAATATTTAAATTAAATTATTTTTAAAAAACTAAAGTAAAACCCTACAAGAATATACAAATTAGAAGTGTTTTTTTAATAAGCAAAAGTAACCTCCTTTCTTAAAAAGTTCGTAAAGGAGGAAGTGCAAGTTTTCCCACCCTTTCCCCCTCTGCTGCTTCCCTTCCCTCCAGTGTGGGACAGTTTGATCCCAGTTGTTGACAATTTGGCACATCTCTCCGTCGGCTTTTCCTCAGCCTGTGCAAGCATCTGCTTACAAAATGTGTATGCGTGTCCTTAAACAAAAATGGAATCATGCTGTACATATTGGTCTATACTATACTATTAGGGACCCTTTCCGAGGTTAGTGTGGATTGATCAGTCCCCTTAAATTAATTAAAGGTTTAATTTCTTTATCCGAGAGAGAGAGAGAACACGAGCAGGAGGAGAGGCTGCAGGAGAAGCAGAGTTCCTTACTGACAAGTGGCTCCATCCCAGGACCCCGGGATCATGACCTGAGCAGATACTTAACTGACTGAGCCACTCAGTCTGGATCAACCCCATTTTAAATGGTTGTGTGGTATTGCACAGGGTGGGTGTCCCATAATTTATCCCAACTTGCCCTTACTGACTGGGATTTGGTTTCTTTCCAATTTTTTTTCTGCTCCTTCAGTGAATATCTTTATCCAAATGTTTTCATGTGTGTATACTATTTTTTTTTCTTTAAAATAGGTCCCTGGAAGTGTGATTATTAGATCAAAGGATATGAGCATATAACATTTTCATAGATTCCACCAAATTACTTTTCAGAATTGTGTCCTAATTTATGTCCGCTCACAGTATAAAAAGGTGCCTGTCAACTTTTTATTTTTGCTTAATGCCACCGTGGGGTGAGAAGAGTATCTTATAAACCATGTTTTCTTTCTTTCTATTTTTTTTTTAAGATTTTATTTATTTTATTTTTAAAAAGATTTTATTTATTTATTTGACAGACAGATTACAAGTAGGCAGAGAGGCAGGCAGAGAGAGAGGAAGAAGCAGGCTTCCCGCTGAGCAGAGAGCCTGATACAGGGCTCGATCCCAGGACCCTGGAATCATGACCTGAGCTGAAGGCAGAGGCTTAACCCACTGAGCCACCCAGGTGACCCTTAAGGATTTTATTTTATTTTTTTTTAAGATTTTAGTTTTATTTACTTGAGAAAGAGAGTGAGCGACAGAGAGCATGAGTGGAGGGAGGGGTAGAGGGAGAAGCAGGCTCTCTGCTGAGCAGGGAGCCCCATGCAGGACTTGATCCCAGGACCCCAGGGTCATGACGTGAGCCAAAGGCAGATGCTTAACTGACTGAGCCATCCAAGTGCCCCTATTTTTTTTTTTTTATTTTTAAAGATTTTATTTATTTGAGAGACAGTGCAAGAGAGGGAAGGAGATCACAGAGGGAGAGGGAGAAACAGACTCCCCACTGAGCAGAGACCCTGATGTGGGACTCGATCCCAGGACCTAGAGATCATAACCTGAGCCGAAGGCAGATGCTTAACTGACTGAGTCACCCAGGCGCCTCTTTAAGGTTTTATTTTTAAAATCTCTACACCCAACATAGGACTCACACTTACAACCCAGAGATCAAGAGTGTGTGCTCTACTGACTGGGCAAGCCCCAGGGGAATTAGATTTAGTTACACTTGGGCATCCCCTGGGGAATTAGATACTGGCCAAGGAGCCCCTAACCTGTGTTTTCCTGACTGCTTGTGAAGTTGGGAATCTTTTTTTAATGTGTTTTATTGCCCATTTGTATTTCTTTTTTTGTCAATTGCCTATCCTTTATTTTGAGTTGCTTGTTTTTTTCTTGCTAATTCATGGCAGTTTGTATGTTTGGGATCCTATCAGGAATATTAACTCTTGGTCTGTTTTCTGTGTGGAGGATAATTTCTCCCTGCTGACGAATGTTATTCCCACACCCACACAGGACTAGACACCCAGCTGTGTGTGTGTGTGTGTGTGTGTGTGTGTGCGCGCGCACACACTTAGACATTTAAAAAGAAAGAGTGGTGGTTTGCTGTTGCTAAAGTTGAGGGAATTAGGCCTAAGTTCAGCCTCTGGGTTTCAATAGGCCAGCTTTCAGGCCCCCCTTTCTGGAATATTTGGGAGGCAGAAATATTTACAGTTCACCCTGTCATTGTTCTCAGCTTGCTCGGAAGTGTTGACCATACCGTGATTTTTCCAAGGATTTTTATATTTTGTCCTGAATTCTCTCCAGGATACCCCTGGGTTTCAGAATAGTTTTTCTTTTGTCTTTCTCTGGATTGAAATGGAAAACTATTTATTTACCCTTGGGCAGCCCCTGGGGAATTAGATACTGGTGGGAAGGTTGCCAGAGGCCAGGCGGGCTCAGGGGGTGGGAATGTCCGGCTGTCCCTCGTTTCCTGCCCCTCACTGCCGGGCACACACAGCTGAGGGCTTGGGGGGGGGCACAACTCACGGCCATCTTCCCGCCAGGGATGTTAAGTCTTCCGAGTGTGCTTATGTCTGCGTGCGTGCATGTGTGCGTGCGTGTGTGTGTCCTGCCAGCCAGGGGCTCCATGAATTTCCCGTCATGCCTGATTCATTGACTCCAGTGAGGGGAAGGTACCGCTGAGTCAGTGATGAGTGGGCTTGCACTGTAATACAGGTATTTTTAGTGGACATGTCCTTGTCTTAGTGTAGAAGACAAAGAATGAGAAACTGACACATGGAAATGCTTCTGGAGCATTTTTAAGAATTTTGAACTTACAGAAGAGTTGTAAAAAGAGCACAGCGAACATTCCTTACACTCTTGACTCAGAATCACTGCTTAACACTCTACCCCGTTTGCTTTCCATTAGTCTCTCTCCTCTCCCTCCTTCCCATTTTCTTCCTTCCTTTCCCCCTCTCTCCTACATGAGGGTAAGTGATAGTCATCATGGCTCTTTATCCCTGAGTACTCCAGTGTATATTTCCTAAGAATAGGGATATTCCTTTACAACATCACAGTGTCATTACCAACTTCAGTGAACTTAACATGGTTGCCAGACTTCCTCCTAATTCACTGCTTGTGTTTTGTCCCATCAAATAATATCTTTTTAAAAAAGACCAAATAATATCTTTTTAAAAAAGATTTTATTTACTTACTTATTTATTTATTTATAGAGCAAGTGAGGGGAGGTGGGGGGTGGGGGAAGGGCAGAGGGAGAGAGAGATTCTCAAGCAGACCTCCCCCCCCCATGCTGAGTGTGGAGCCTGATGCAGGGCTCCATCGCCCAGCCCTGAAATCATGACCTGAGCTAAAATCAAGAGTTGGATGCTGGAACCACCCAGGTGCCCCCAAATAATGTGTTTTATAGCATGTCCCCCTCCCCCTCTTTCTCAGTATGGGATCCAATCTAGACTCCCATATTCAAGTTAGTCATTACATCTCCATAGCCTCCTTTAATCTGGAATGTTCCCACAGCCTTTGTCTTTTACAACAACTTACATTTTTGGGTAATAAAATACACCAGTTTTTAATAGATTTGCTTCATGTTTTCCTCATGATTAGATTCAGTAACTAATTCGTGGCCAGACTATTTTGCAGGGGTGTTGTGTCTGTCTCAGGCCTTGGAGGGACAAGACGTCCCTCATTGGTGATGTTCATTTTGATCACCTGTCAAGGTGGTATCTGATTTTTCCATTGTATATTTACTGTTCTTTCCCACCCACATCTGAGTCTCTTAACGGACATGTTAAGACCCTGCAAATACCCTGTTTGTCATCAAAATGTGCCCCTAGATTTAGTATCCACAGATGACTCATCCTGATTGAGTCTTTACCATGATGGTTGTGAACTGGCTTTCCCTTCCCAGCACTTCCTCCACATTGACTGGCTGTGGAAGATTCCATTGGTCATGGGGACAAATGTCTAACCCCACTACCCTCACATATTGATCCTACTCTGTGCTGGGCTTGGTGCACCAGCCATACAAGCTTTCATGGGAGCCTTCCCCCTGGGCAGAGAGGTCAGCCAGAGTGGAAAGACCTGTGAGTCCCCAGGCTAAGAGTCTTGTTCCTTCCATCCTTGAAGGACAGTCCTGGGGTCAGGTAGAAACCCATTTCCGGCCTGGATTACTCTGTCAGAAAGTCCTTCCTTCTATTCAGCTCTTTTTTCTCCCTAAGATTTTGAGTGTCTCCCTTCTATTCCACCATCAGGAAAGAACAAACATAGATCTAACTTCTTCCAAACGACTTCATGGCTTCAAGCCATGATCTAATGTTGTCCTCACAGTGATTCGGTACAACAGGTACGTGCCCAGAAAGACAGGGTGGCGGTGAATGGGGTAGGGAGGAAAGGGAGCTGCTATTTCCCAAGCCCCATCCATGCTCCAGGCACATGTAACAGTGCGTGAACTCCCATTTTACAAGAACCCTTGGAAGTGTGCACTTTCCCCAGAAGCTTCCATGGTGAAGAGGTGGTTGTCCACTTTGTTCAACCAGTGTCTCCAGTACTTACCACAGTAGCAGACCCGTGGTGGGCGCTCACTGCGTATTTATCAAATGAATGAATGACTGACAGATGAGGCTCAGAGAAGTGAGGTATCTTGTGCCCAGCCACACAGCGGTCACATGGAAGAGCTGGGCTTCCAGCCCTGGTAGGATGACTTGAGAGCTCTTATTCTTAATCATGCAACGATAAATATGTATTTTTGGAAGAGGAGAGGAAGGATGTTTCCAGAGCATTGTTAGAGGTGCCATCTGGAAATGTTAGGAGTGACCCGACACATGCAAATGATGGTTTGGGTGACACCCTAGAGCCTGCCACCTGAGGCATCCCCTGAACCAGATATAGACGGAGCTATGTTTTCTGCTAGCCTTCCTGGGCCACTTTTCTTTTGGGGGCTTTGGGAGAGGGACCTCATCTTACATCCAAGTCTTCGTCAGTGTCAGTGTGAGCTACACTCACTTCTCCCATCTTCCTGCTCCCCGTGTGGCTCCTAGTGCCTGGGGCTCTTGTCTGCCCTGGGCTGCTGCACCCTGTCCTTCTACAGCTCACAGTGCTGTGGTGTAGTGGAGGTCTGGGGTGACTCCAGAGGGTCTGCCATCCTCTGTGGCTGGGAGATTACTTTCCCTGCCATCAGGGTCTTGCTCTCTCTCTCTCAAACAGATAAAATCTTAAAAAAAAAAGAGGGGGCCTATTAAAAAATACAGAAAATAAAAAAGCATAATTAATACAGCTTGGAATTACACATTTTTTTAAAAGATTTCTTTCTTTCTTTTTTTTAAGATTTTATTTATTTATTTGACAGAGATCACAAGTAGGCAGAGAGGCAGGCAGAGAGAGAGAGGAGGAAGCAGGCTCCCTGCTGAGCAGAGAGCCCGATGTGGGGCTCAATCCCAGGACCCTGGGATCATGACCCGAGGCGAGGGCAGAGGCTTTAACCCACTGAGCCACCCAGGTGCCCCTAAAGATTTATTTCTTGAGAGACAGAGAGAGTGTGCCTGCATAAGCTGGGGGAGGGGCAGCAAGCCGACTCCTTGCTGAGCGTGGGACCTGACAGCGGGGTTGGGATCACCACCCCATGAGATCAGGACCTGAGCAGGGTCTGAGGCTTAACTGACTGAGCTGCCCAGGCACCACTGGAATTAGGTAGTTTGTTTTTGTTTTTTTTAAGTTGAATCTGATGAAATGTGGTGGCTGGGCTCTCTTTTGTAAGGCTGGAGCAAGCCGAGGACGTTTTGGTTTCTTACATGATGGTGTGTTCCAGTTCACATTTACGGGTCTCTGAGGTGCACCAGCAGGTCCAGCAAAGGAAAGCCTTTAGGATCTGCTTCTGTCTGCCTTGTTCTTTCTGCAAAATCAAGTCGAATGCCTTTCTGAGACCCAAGTTCCTTGTCTGTAAGATGGACTGAGCAACTAACAGTACCTACTTCATAGGCCTATTGTATTTTTGAATGAGAGGAGTGTAGGGAGAGTGCTTGGCATTAGCTCCCGTGCACTGGATAGGAGGGGAGCTATTGTTAGAAGTAAGTTTCGTGAGGGTGGAGACCGGGTTTTGTTGGACGTGTTGAATATGTATTTGCAGCATGAATGAATGATAATATTTTTAGGATTTTATGTTCCATTTATAAATTTAAATTTTGAGTTGGTAAAAAAACAGGGGAGGTTATAAAAACAAACTGTTGAGAGAAAATGCAGTGAAAATTCTCCCTGTTGCCTCTGTCCTCCGTCTGCCTACTTCTTACCCATTCCCCGTAGATAACAATGGTCCTTCGTTTCTTTCTTGCTTTCTTTTTTTTAAAGATTTTATATATTTTTCAGAGAGGGAGAAGGGAGGGAGAGAGCACGAGTAGGGGGAGCGGCAGGCAGAGGGAGAAGCAGACTCCCCGCGGAGCAAGGAGCCCCATGCGGGGCTTGATTCCAGGATCCCGGGATCATGCCCTGAGCTGAAGGCAGATGCTTAACCGACTGAGCCACCCAGGCGCCCCTATATGTGCTCTTTTGTACTCTTTTCTCATTTCACAATGTACCTTGAAGATCTTCCGAATAGGATCTTCCGAATAGAAGTCGGTGGTGTACTTGCCATGATTGTACAGTCGTGCAGTAAATCAGTCATTAGGCTGTACTATATTTACCCCCCTTCTGAGATGGACATCTGGACTGCCTCCTGTGTTTTGTTCTTATGAACGATATTGTAAGAAGGCCCAGTGTTTTGAGATAAAATTGTTTCAATATCTTTGTGGTTCATTAAAATAAACTTACTTGGCCACTTTAATTTATAACCTCCCACTTACGACTCAGAATCGGAGGCCGTAACCCCACTTGCTCCCCGAAAGTTTCTCCCATCTCAGACAGTTGCCCTACTGGGTGACGAGTCTGGGAGCCAGATCTTTAACTACGGAGGAAAAATGTGTGCCTTGTCAATGTGTGAACTGCCTGGACCACTCCTCCCTCCCCGACGCCTATCCCTGAGCTCCTTCTCAGTCTGTGGGATGGCAGCTGGGACTTCAGCCTTCACATTCCTCCTGCGGCTCCAGAACACAGCACGACTGAGAGGGATGGTGGGTCTGGGGAGGCTGGGAAAGCGGTGACATTTTCTTATGGCAGGCTGCAGGGGGTGCGGCCAAGGCCCACGGGGTTTCCTTCCTGCCTACCAGGCTCTGCACACACTCAGAGGAGGCTCTGCACACACTCAGGGCTGGCGCTGATGCAGCCCATGCAGGACCCCCTGCCCTTCCTTTGAACCGTCCTGAATTCTGTCTGCCAAGCCGCCACGGTTGGTGCCACTGCCACTGCCCGAGCACGGGGCATTGCTGGTTGGTGTAGGCCTATGGGCCCCAGGGTCTGTGCCTTGATCTTGATTTCTGGATGTGGTGGGTTTCCCTGAGGGTGTGGACCCTCATCATCCCCTGAGGCTGCCTGCATAAAGCCTCCTCTCCTCCATCCACCAGTGAAAGAATGAATGAAGAGTGGCCACAGGGTTTCCTGTGATCAAGCCTCAGACCCATTCATCTTCCCCAGGAAGTCTGGCCAACTACTTGGGCCTCCCAGAGCATCCTGTGGGCCCACTCTGGGGCTGCCTGCTCCGTAGGCTTGGGGACAGCCAGTCTACTCGGGTGTCTCTGGCCTCTCCTCATAGGGGAGTGGGGGCTTATAAAGGCCACCCAGCTCCTCCAGAGGACTGGTCCCAAGGCCTGTGGGCAGGGGAGGACTGTGGGAGGTGGGGTCATTTCAAGGTCCAGCAAGGCATTAAGGGAGGAAATAACAAGCAGTCCCTCCTGGCCCAGGTCTCCCTGCCTCCGGAGGTTCCTGGGCTGACAGGGGTGGGTCTGGCCCTCCCACTGCATTTCCTCCCATTGTTCCTGCCCCACTTCCGGGAATTCTCCAGGCCTGGAGGGCTGGTGGGCAGAGGCCAGAAGGGGAGGCAGCCCAGGGCCGGTCTGCTCTGGCCGCAACCCACAGGGCTCCGGAGCTGGAGCCCCCGCAGCAAGTCTACACTGCTGGGCCTGCCCTCCTTTCAGCACCCACAGCCCACTCTGCCTCCAAGCTGATCCAGCAAGGAATCAGGGCCTCAAGTTCTAGGGCAGGCTCTGTCAATCACCTGCTGGAGACAGTCCCTCCCCTCTGCCACCCTGGCTATACTGTGAAGGACTGGGGGACTCCGATTGCGAATGTCGCGTGGATTCATGGGTCTTTTATATCCATGGCCCTGTCATTTTGACCTTGCCTGGGTCTTGATGTAACCCCAACTAACTAACATGAGTTTGCCCCTCCCTGAGCCACAGATAGAAACTACCCCAGCTGGAGTCATTGCATAAAGGAAACATTTATATTTGCAGCAAGTAAGATCCCTGGGAATAACTTCCAAAGCCATGACTCCCCTAGCAAGGGGTGAATGGGTTCCTTTTATTTAAAACATTTAGGTAGGGGAGGGTTGTCGTCTATGTGGAGACAGACCTGAGGTCGATCACGTGCCTTGGGGAAACATGGCTATCCCACATTGTATGTTATGTAAATGAGGCTTGCGCTCCAACTTGGACAGAGATTTTAGTATTATCATGAGGGTAAAGGTAACCATGAGTCACTCCATAGGTCCCTCCAGGGTCCGACTGTGTAGGTATTGATGCGGAGTGAAGCTCGAACTGGTCTACATGGTTTGGGCCACCCGAGCACTTCGCACGGGCAGTCCTTAGGGTTTGAAGGGAAGTTTCGGTTTCTGTCACGAGATGCTATGCCAAGGGGGGTCTTGTTTCCTGAGTGAAGAGACAAGCTGGAAAGAAGAGCTAGTAGAAAAATATGGGACAGAAGTCGGTGGGTACAAACAAGTGAGCAATAAAGGTCAGGTCTTGGGAGCTCCCTGGTGACACTGAGGACACTTCAGTCAACACACTGGTGGCAGGTGCCTTCCCCCACGGAGACCCTCCAGGAGCCCCTGCTTTTGTAAGCTGTGCTACGAGCCTGCTCCATGCTGCAAAGGAGTATAGCACACACCTGTCCGAATTCTAGAAAACGTGGAATTTTCTAGCATCACGACGAATGAATGTGAGTGAATGTCTCTCGCGTTAGCCCTTTCTTGAAAGAAATATTAGAGAAGTGTTACAAAATGCAGAACAAGCCAGGTTACTGCCTTGCTAGCAAGGAATCCTCTCAGGTGACCAAGAGTCCACTGATTCCAGGAAGAATGGAGCTCAACTAATATTAGTGAGTGGTTATTAATAATTAATTAATAAGTAACAGGAAGCTATTCATTAATTATTTTTATTGTGGTAAAATATAGATAACAGAACTTACAATTTTAAGTATTCTAAGTGCACAGCTCGGTGGCATCAAGCATATTCACACTGCTGGCCAACCATCACCACCGTCCATCCCCAGAACTTTTTCATCTTTCCAAACTGAAGCTCTGTATCCACTAAATAATAACTCCCCTTTTCCCCTATCCCCAACCCCCAGTAACCTCTGTTTTACTTTCTTTCTTCATGGGCTGACTTATTCTAGGAACCTCATTTACGAGCGATCATATGGTATTTGTCTTTTTTTTTTTCCCAAAGATTTTATTTATTTGACAGACAGAGATCACAAGTCAGCAGAGAGGCAGGCAGAGAGAGAGAGAGGAGGAAGTTGGCTCCCTGCCAAGCAGAGAGCCCAGTGCGGGACTCGATCCTAGGACTCTGGGATCATGACCTGAACTGAAGACAGAGGCTTTAACCCACTGAGCCACCCAGGCGCCGCCAGTATTTGTCTTTTTGAGTCTGTCTGATTTCACTCAACATCATGGTTCCAGGGTTCATTCGTGTGGTGGCAGGTGTCAGAACTTCTTTCTTTTTAAAGGCTAAGTGATATTTCATGGTATGCATGTTTATATTTAATTTATTTTAATTGATTAATTTTATTTTAATATTTTATTGCCTTTCATTTATCCATTCCTTTGTTTATTTATCCATTTATCTGTTGGTAGATTCCTGGGTTACTTTCATTTTTTGGTGATTTGAATAATGCTGTATGAACGTGGGTGTACAAATATCTCTTCGAGTCCCTGGGTTCAGTTCTTTCGAGTGTATACCTAGAAGTGAAATTGCTAGATTATATGGTCCATTTTTGCATACTTTTTTTCCCGTGCCCGTCAACCGAGTGCAAGGGTACCCATTTCTCCACATCCTCACCAACTTTTGTTGTTTTCTATTTTTTTGGATAGCAGCCATCCTAATGAAGGCGAGGTGACATCTCATTGTGAGCAGCCAGGGTGAAAAATCAGCTGTTTAGGGGCACATGGGTAGCTTTGACTCATGGTTTCTGCTCAGGTCATGAGATCATGCTCTACATCGGGCTCCATGCTCGATGTGGAACCTGTTTAAGATGACCTCTTCCTCTCCCTCTGTCCCTTAACCCTCACAACTCTCTCTCTCTCTTTCAAATAAATAAATCTTTTTTTTGAAAAATCAGCTCTTTTGGTCTAGACTGAATTTATATTTCAATAAAACTTCATAAAACCTATGTTCAAAGCAGTCGTTATAAACACTAGAAAAAGGATATAAATAAATAACAGGCATGCTATTTATTTGTCAGGGAAAAAAAAAACAAAAAACATCAAGAAGCAGAAGAGGATGGCTCTTCTGGCTGTCGATCATTCACACCCTGACAGTTGTATGCAGGAAGCACGCAGAAGTGTGATGCAGACATCAGGCGACAACTCTGATTGACACGGGCCACTGCCTGCCCATGATTTCCCCCCGCCCACTGCAGAGCTGCCGAACGCAGTTTGCCCGTTTCTTAGCAGAGGGGGCACAGACTTTTTCCTTGGCACCCTTTGGAGCGCCCCTTAGCTGCTCGTCCCTCGGGGACCTACTCTTCCCTAGGAGCCCATGCATTTCTGGGGTTTCCCACCCCTCAGTCGGAGATGCTGCCTTACGTGTGTATGCTGTGACAGTCCCGGCCTCACTGGGGAGTGGGCATGGCTGCTCAGCCCCAGTTTGCTTTTCTCCCTGTCCCTGAAGACAGGAAAGACTGGTTTTCATCGACGACCATTGCTGGTGGAGCCCTGGGCAGCCGGGACAGACGGCCTGTGTGGATGTGGGTCAGAGTCACTGCAGCTTCCAGCTGCAAGTGTGGGTGGTGATGTGTGAGCAGGTGTGGTGGCGGGGTCGCCCTGCTTCCAGGAGACACTGACCTGTGGATGGCTGAGGTCTGATGGGCAAGGCAGCCCTTCTGTGGGAGTATCCAGGCGGACAGGGGTGGTGGGGCTGGGCCTCTGGGGAGAGGCAGAAAGCTGGCCTTGGGCGAAGGGAAGGTGTCTCTCATCCTTGTGCAGGGAGGGGGGCCTGGCCCTCCAGGGATGACAAGTGGGATGCCCAGGGGCAGGGTGCTAGGGAGCCGTGAGGGGTCCTAGGGGTCTGTGGTGTTTGAGGCGGATCAGCTTTGTCTGCAGGGTGTTTGTTTATGCGGTGAGATGGTGGTGAGGGGGTGGTATATTGGAGGAAGAGCCGGGCACATTAGGCTAGTTCTCAACATTCTACTTTTCTCTCTGCTTAGGTTCTTGGGGGAGGCCCAAGTGCCACTCCGGGAGGTCCTCGCCACACCCAGCCTGTCTGCCAGCTTCAATGCCCCCCTGCTGGACACCAAGAAGCAGCCCACGGGGGTAAGTGCCCACCAGGCCTTTGGATCAGGCCCGTGTCTGGTCTGAGGTCTTGCCTCTCTGACGCTAGTGGTATGCCAGAGTCCAGCTGCCAGCAACCAGGCCTGCCCCTCCACCTCCCCGACCAGAGCTCAGGGTGCCGGGAAGGGGAAGTGGCATGGAAGGGACAGGAAGGGGACAGGAGGGAGCCCTGGCCCCTTCTGTGGGGCTCAAGTCAGCCTTGCCTCATACCAGCTTGGCTTGCCCCTGGATCCCCTCCTGCCCTGAAGGGAGGAACCGTCACCTCCTGGGATTGGTTCTTTACTCGAAAACTGATGACTTCCCAAACTTCCTGGGCAGCTTTGGTGATGGCTCCCCCAATCTCCTTGGTAGCCCTCCCTCACCTCCCAGCCCCCATCTCCAGATCTGGAATATCTGAGTCATCTGGGTCTCAGATCCCAAGGGAAGGGAGGCAGACATCCCCCTTCCCTGCCCACCAGAACCCGTCAGACCCTCTTCCTTTCCGCCATCGTCCTTCCTGCCCCTCCCCCAGCCTTTCCAGTGCTCTTCCAGTCCTCACAGACAATTCCCAGCCCACGTCTCTGGCTTCCCGTTATTTTTAGGGAGCTAAATATACCCTGCAGGGTTCTTTCTTCCTGGTCAGTAGAATTCCTGACCTTCCCTCTGGGTCAGCTCCACCCCCAGGAGGCCCCGGGGGACTATCCATTTGGAAATACTTCCTCCTGGTGGGGTCCTGGGGATTCTGGGCTAGTTCTCTTTGAGTGTGTGTGTGTGTGTGTGTGTGTGAGGGTAGGGAACATTGGCTGGCTTGGTGAGTCAGGAAGTGGCAAATCTGGCAGAACTCTAAAAGGAACCACTACTGGGCACTGAGAGCTAGAGAAAGAGAGTGACTGACTGAAGTCACACAGTGACTCCATGTCCAAAAGGGGACAAGTAGTGGCACAAGGGTGGCACATCTCTTAAACTCTCAGGGGTGGGAGCGACTTGAATGGACTCCTGCTCCACTGCCTTTCGGATGCTGGAACTTCCTCTTGACACTTCTTAGGCCAGTGATGGCTGGCAGAACATTCTGTTTAGTGCGGTGTTCACTTATAGGTCTGTAACCTCTTCAGGGGCTTCCCAGGTGAAATCAGGAACCCGTCCCCTTACATGGAAAACAGGGAGAGACCCAAGAAGGAGGCATGCTGCTCTAGTCTGGCAGGCGGCAGGGTTAGTAAGCCAGGGGACTTATCTGTGAGGCGTGTCTGGGGCGGCAGCGAGAGGAGTGGATCTCTGCACCCATCTACCAAATCTTAGAAGTTTCTATAGAGGTCTTAACTGGGTTCAGTCCTGTATGCCATCCGGATAGTCTCAACACTACGTCACTAGCTCAAGACTCTGCCTGGAGAGGCATCTGAGAGCAAGGAGGGCAAGCAGAACTTACATTGTGTGGCGAGTGGAGGGGGTGAGGAACCTGGGTTTCCCGCGGGTCTGCTGGTGCGCGCGTCCTCTCAGTGACCTCCTCCAGTATCACTGAGCTTGTCTCCATCTTGCACCCTCCTTGTCCTCCCCCTGCCCTCCTGAGCTCTCCAGTCTACTCATGCAGTTTAAGGGTTCTAGAACCAATTTCCAGCCCCCCCACCCCTCCAGGCAATTCTCTGACTCCAGATGGGTATCCAGTAATTCAAGTCAATTCTGACACTCTCTGTCCAGGGACAGCTCTGGGTTAAGGGCTCAGTCCTACAAGGCCTCCCCTTTCCAATCCTTTGCCAGTCCCAAATCCTCCCCTTCCGAATCCTTTGCCACCCTGAGCTTTCCTGACCAACCAGCTCTAGATAGGTCGTTCCTATGACCCCCTCCTTGGGTTTGATTAACTTGCTAGAGCGGCTTGCAGAACTCAGAAAAACATTGTAGTTACCAGATCGCCAGTTATGATCCAACCTGGAAGCGCTCCAATCCTTGTCCTTTGGGGTTTTATGGAGGCTTCATTGACAATGGATCCCCCTCCCTGGAGGTGGTGGGGGCTGAAAGTTCAGCTTTCTAACCACAGGGTTGGCTCCACTAGCAACCAGATGCCATCCTTAGGGGATTGCCCAAGTCAACTCATTAGCACAAAAAAAAGACACCCTGTTGGCTGTTAGCATTTAGGAAAGTCCAAGGAATTCCTAAAAGGAGCTCTGTGCCTGAAACAAGGACAATGACTAAATATTCATATAGACACACACATCTGTAATTATAAATCATAGTACCACATCCCTAGAGTCAAGAAGGACTCCAGGTACTTCTGGATCCTGAAGAAGACCACAGCTTTCCATAAAGGTGTAGAACACCCATGGAGGAACTGTAGGTAGCTGGTGAGGGAGATACTTTGAGTCAGGGATCTGAGAAACACTAACATTTACCAGTTTGTTAAAAGGCATCACAAAGCATGTGCATCAACAGCCAGATGAAGAGATCCATAGGGCAAGGTCCTGAACAAAGGAACTTCTGTCCTTGTGGAGTTTGGGGCCCTGTTTGGTGGCACATGGAGACATTCTAGTTCCCTCAGCATGGAAGCTCTCTGCAAAAAGAGACCAAAAAATTGTAGTTTTTAAGGGAGGCTTCGTTATAGTCATGATTGACTAAGTCACTGTCCATTGCCTGATGCAACCTCCAGCCCCACTTTCTTCCCCAGAGGCTGGGGGCGATAGGACTGAAAGTTTCAACCCTCTAAGCATAGGGTTGGTCCTCTTGTCAACCAGGTCCTACACTTGCATGGGGTCCAAAAGTTACCTTCATTAATAATAAGACACCCATTTTACCTTTATGGCTCTGAAGACCCAGTATTTCTGAGAAATAGAGTTTGGTCACCTGAATGACCCAATATGTGTTTCTTAGAAATCATTAAATCACAGCCCCCAATGCCCCCAGTCAGAGTTTCTAGCTCCTGGCTGAGATGCTCAAACATCCCTCCACTCTTGCCCTCTGGGCATCCATGCCTGGTGTTTCTTATAAGTTCTCCTGTGCTTGGGCTCCCCTCTAAGATCAGACGCCTGTCCAGTCCCTGAGGCACAGCTTTTCGCACCTGATCTAGCCTGGCAGGCGGTGGGGGTCTGAGCCAGGTTGGTGACTCTCCCTGAATGCCTCACCCTTCTTCTTCTTTCTCTGTTTCCACACTCTGTTTGTGCTTCGTGCTCACCAGCTGGGAACCTGCTGCTTTCTTCTTTCTCGGCTGGGATGCTTGCCTCTGTGCGGAGATTGCCAGTCCTTCAACAGACTGTGTCTCCCAGGAGGGGGTATAAAAGCCAGAAAGGAGGGATGGGAGAGGAGGGCTAAGCCCTGCCTGGCTGAGCCCCTGGCTGCACAGAGCCTGGGGGAGGTGAGGCCAAGATACAGCTCCGGCCTGTGGAGAGTATCTGGGTCCATCTTCTAGTGCCTGTGATAACACTGAGTCACAGAGCAGCGCCTGCTCCCAAGACCCCCTGAGCTGGGGCTTCCCACCTGTGACCTGGGGCTGGCTGCCCTGTGTGAGAAGCACAGAGAATGGAGGTCATGCTCAGAAGGGTCAGAAGGGTCAGAAGGGTCAGAGCTCTGTCCGAAGCCCAGGATTCTCATGGGCTGTTCACTGAGGCCGACTTCTGGGCTGGACCCCATGGGCAGAGTGTGCCAGGAGTACCCAGCTGAGTTTAGCTCAGACCGTCAAAGCGACCTGCTGAAGGGGTGATGGGAGTGAGGACAGGGCCTGTGGGATCCTTGGAAAACCCTGGAAGGACTGAGAGGAGGAAGATGGCCGGAGGCGGCCATGCTGTGGGAGTCCTGCTGTAGGCTGGCCTGTGGACGTCATGGGCCTGGCACTCAGCATTCTCCCCCATGTCCCTTCAGAGCTGTGTGCCATGAGCAGATGCCAAATCTATCCTCAGACAGATTCTAGACTGAAGGGGATGACACTGTCCCTGTCCTGGGGGAGGCTCCAGGCCTGTGGGGGTGCTGGACACCCCTGGAGGAGAGAAGCCACATACTCCCAATGTATTTGAAGAGGAACTTGCTCGTGAGGGTGTGGACACCATGCAGACTGTTGCTATGACCTCAGTCCTAACAGCGAGAGACAGATCAGAAGAAGAGAGACCTACTGGGTCACAAGAAAACAGGAAGCCCAGTGGTGTGGGGTGGGGAGCCAGCAGGGCCCTGTGTGTTGGGAGCAGGGACTGGAGGAGGGCAGACCCAGAACTCTGGTGGATCCCTGAGTTTCTCTCATGGGGGTTGTCAGGTGCTGACAGCCACCCCTCCCTCTCAGCTCAGGGCCACATCTCACCTTCTTCCAGCTTCTTGGTGTTGTCTGGGGCCAGGCAATAAAATAGAATCAGATGCATATGAGGCTGTCCCGTCCACTCACTTGGTGTCTGTGGAGGGAGGGGGGAAGGGGCTGGTCTGGGGTTTGGTCATGCTAGGCTCAGTGTCAGAGAGCGGGAGCTGAGGACACAGACAGTAAGCAATGGGGCAGAGCATGGTGGGCGAACGACCCCAGAGCTTGGCTGCAAAACATGTTAGGAGGAACTGATGAGGTTGTCCCCTGTCTTTGTCTTTGGTTTCCTATGCCCTCCTATCCTGGTGGCCAGACTGGCCCCTCCGGAGTTTTGTGTTGTTGTTGACTGTGGACCCCAGGATGGCAGGCATGGGTGACAGGTTCCCTGCTCCAGGACGCCATGTCCTGGTGGACACACGACTGACAGATAATGGTCTTGGAACAGGATGACTGCACGGTGGGGCCAGGGCTGGAGACTTGAGGAGCAGAGTTATCAGGTGGAGTTTGGTGTAGGGCTCTCAGTGTGTGGGTAGATGATACTCAGGAAACCCTGGGAAGGACAGCCTGGGTGGTCTTCCGATTCCAGGGCTGTTGCTCCTTCCTGCTTCTCTGGTGGCAGGGCTGCTCCTGAGCCCCCAGGCTAAGGCGCTGGCCCCCAGAGTGTGGAGGGCAGCAGTCATTCTCCTGCAGGTCCACCTCTGCACTGAGCACAGAGATGGTGGGCACAGTTCTCGAGGGTGAGGAGGGGCTGGATAAGGTGTGTTCTCTAAGGGGATCTGGTCCTCAGGCACCAAAGGTTAGAAGGATGGGGTGGGTGGGGCCGAAAGGCAGCCCAGCTGTGACCCTTCACAGTTTGGGTCCTCTCTCCTCACCTTGGTGGGGTCCATTCAGACCACTCGATTTAATACCGCAGCTCCTCCTGCTCCCCTGCTCCCACTTGCTCTGGTTAACTTTTCTTTCCAACATACTTCATAAGTTACGTTATCTGTTTCATTTATTATTTGTGGTCTGTCTCCTCTGCCAAGATGTAAACTCCCTGGGGGCGGGAGCTTTTGCTTTGTTCATGGAAGTATCCCAGTATCTTCAAGCCTCAGCCCGTAGCAGGTGCTCCATATATGTGCAGGGAATGAAGAAGCAAATGAATGAATGAATGGGTCAGGCCGGGTATGTCAGGTGGGACGTGGTCCAACTTTCCAGGTACCTGCCCAGCTCAGGCTGAGCCAAGCAATCAGCCCACAGAGGGCCGACCTCATGGGCATTTGGTTCCTCACTTGGTTTAATTCTCTGCCATCTTGACATTCCTAATACAGTTTTGACAAGGGACCCTATTTTTTTTTTAAGATTTTATTTATTTATTTGACAGACAGAGATCACAAGTAGGCAGAAAGGCAGGCCGAGGGAGAGGAGGAAGCAGGCTCCCTGCTGAGCAGAGAGCCCGACATGGGGCTCGATCCCAGGACCCTGGGATCATGACCTGAGCCGAAGGCAGAGGCTTTAACCCACTGAGCCACCCAGGCGCCCCAAGGGACCCTATTTTCATTTGGCACTTGGCCTCGCACTACTTCTGGAGAGTGGGAATCATCATGAACGGGCTGGAACTTTATTTGAGTGGGATTTCTATGATTACAGCAGAAGCAGCTTTCTCAGTTTTTAACTTTTTATTTGAAAATAATTTAAGTTTTGAAAGTTATGAGAATAATACAAGGAGTATTGTGTTCTAAACCCTCTGAGACTAAGTTGCCAGCCTCCTGGCCCATCATCCTGAATTTAGTGTGTGTTTTCTCCGATTAAGGACTTTTTCCTAGGGAACCTACAGCCTTCAGAGACTGAAGGAATGAGTCTTGGTCCCGCACTGCCATCCAAACCACAGATTGCCATTTGAGTTCCTCAGTTTTTTCCAGCAGTGTCCTTGGTAGCAAGAAGATCCAATTCAGGATTATGTGTTGTGTTAGTTGTTTGCCTTCAGCCTCCTTCCATCTGGGAGAATTCCTCAGTCTTTCTTTGACTTTTACAACCTTGGGACCTTGATGCTTTGGGGAATATAGGCCGGTTCTCCTTCAGAATGTCTCCCGGTTTGGGTCTGAGGTTTCCTTGCAATTCGATTTAGCCTGGGCGTCTTTGGCAGGAGGAGAACACAGCGAACATATGTTGCTCTCATTGTATCTGGATGACTGTGCTCTTAACCTTGAGCATTTGATTAATGTTGCCTTTGCTGGTGTTCTCCACTGATCACCAGTTCCTTCTCTTTTCTAATAAGTGGGAATTGTGGGGGGAGGTACTTTGTGACTCTAAATACTCTGTTCCTCATCCAACTTTTACCTGGCTGTTTTCACAGCCATTCTTGTTTCACCTTGGTTGAATGAATTCTTGTTCTGATGGTTGTCAGATGGTGATGTCCTAAGCCAATTATTTTTTTCTGCATTCGTTCGTTGGTATTTCACTGTACGGAAAAGCTTTCTTCTGTCCTATTTATTTCTGTGTTCAGAAATTTTATTCAATGTTTTAATCTGCCTCTGTATTTATTTTCATATTTAAATTCTTTCAGATTTGGCCAGTGGGAGTCTGTGAAAATAGGTTTCTGTGTCCTTTGGACATGTTTCTATCATTCTTTGGGTATTTCCTTGCTTTCTGGCACAGAAGTGTTCCAGGGTCATCTATCTTCCCTGGTCAAGCCCTAGACTTAGTTATTTTTCCAAAGAGCTCAACTTCCCTTTTGATGAAGTGGGGGGAAACCCCAGGACGGTTGTTGAAAATACAAATGCCCAGGTCTACCCCAGACCTGCTGACTGGTATCTCCAGAACTTCAGGGGTGGTGATGAGCAGGTCTGGGCACCCGGGAGGGGCCCCAGAAGCTGTTCTTTCCTCTTTGGGCTGCAGGAGCTTAGGGTGCATAGCTAGCTGCCTGCTCAAGTAGCGACACCTGCTGGTGGTTCACAAACCTGCATGGCAGGCATGAAGGCAGAGCCTTGGTTCCAGGACAGAAAGCGTCTCATTACCTTCCTGGCCTCTCCCTGGGTCTCCTGGGATGCTGAGCTGGCGCTGGCTTCCTTCCTTGGTGTTGTGAGCCCCACCCTTCCACAGGTCCTGCCCTGCCTTAGCCTGGCTGCCCCTGCCCATGCCCCAGTCTGGGGGTGCAAGCCTCAGACTGGGGCCATCCAGTACCTGTGGCCGTTTTCTGTCTGAGGACCAGCATTTGCCCCAGGAGTTTCCAGAATCCCTGATATTACCCAGTAGAGATGTCTAGTGAATTATGCTGAGCTGCTCAGAGGCTATTATGCATTATTAACAATTATGTTTATAAGGGATTTGTCAAAGCCTGGGAAATGCTTACTGTCTAATGCAAGTAAAATAGAAAAGCATTTTCTTTCTTTCTTTTTTTTTTTTAAGATTTTATTTATATATTTGACAGACAGAGATCACAAGTAGGCAGAGAGGCAGGCAGAGAGAGAGAGAGAGAGAGAGAGACAGAGAGAGAGAAGCAGGCTCCCTGAGGAGCAGAGAGCCCGATGCGGGGCTCGATCCCAGGACCCTGAGATCATGACCTGAGCCGAAGGCAGCAGCTTAACCCACTGAGCCACCCAGGCACCCCTAGAAAAGCATTTTCTATACAGCAGGGCTGTACAGTGTTTGTTTAAAAAGATTGGGGAGAATTAGATCAAAATGTGAATAAAGGTGGAATTATGGACATTTGTTTTCTCTTGTATTTTCTTTCCTTTTTTCTTTCTTTCTTTTTTTTTTTTTTTAAAGATGTATTTATTTGAGAGAGAGAGGGAGGGAGCATGAGTGGGAGGAGGGGAAGAGGGAGAAAATCTCAAGCAGACTCCCCTCTGAGCATCTACCCTCCCTCCTCCCCAGCCCCCCATGCAGGGCTTATCTCAAGACCCATGAGATCCTGATCCATGAGATTATGGCCTGAGCAGAAATCAGGAGTCGGATGCTTAACCCACTGAGCCACCCACATTATTATTTTTCTTTAAGATTTCTGTACTCTCTAAATTTCCTTAAATAGAGCACTTAAAGTTTTGATCCATAAAAAGACTGCCCCAGGAAGCCTGCTGGAAGGCTGGGGCCAGGAGCTGTAAGACTAGAGAGCCTGCTGAGGCTGATTTCTCAGGTTCTGGGGCCCTTTGAGCAGTGTAGGTCTTATTGGGGTAGGGAGGGCAGTGTGTCAGTGGGATGAAAACACAGGGCAGGCTTTCCTGGCCTGTGACAGTGGGGTGACTAGTCACTCTTCCCTCAGCCGGTCAAAGCTGGAACAGCTGAAGTTGACATGGAGGGGCAGGGGTGTTGCTGGGAGGGAAGAGGGCTCAGAAAGGTAAGCAGCACACTGAGACTCCCAGAGCTAGCTGGGGCCTCAGCAGAGTGAGGCTGAGCTGCCTGTGGGGAAACAGGGGAGGGCCCTCAGCTAAGCAGGAGTGGTCAAGTGGCCTTTGTCCTGGAGATGGGCCTAGGCTGAGGGTTGAAAAATCCTGCAGGGGAGGTTGAATGGCTGATTCATTTATAGAAGCTTATGATGTGCTTTGTCTGCTATTTTCACTGCCATTTGACCCTATGAGGAAGGTGCGATCGCTGTTAGTATGCTCATTTTATAGATGAGGGAAGCGAGGCACAGTGAGGTTCTGGAATTTGACCAAGATCGCACAGCTTCTAGGTGGCAGAAGCGGACTCTGGATTCTGTGCTTTAGGCCACTTGCCTGTCCTGATGGGCCCCTGGGGTGGCTTTGCCCCAGCCTCCTGCAAACCTGACCCCCATCCGTGCCATCTTCCTTGGCGAAGCGGTAAAAGGAACAGAAAGGACGCTGGCCGGTGGTGGTCCGCGGCCAGTGCGCTAACCCGCTGACTTCCCACCCTCATCCCTTCCAGGCCTCGCTGGTCCTACAGGTGTCCTACACACCACTCCCTGGAGCTGTGCCCCTGTTCCCGCCCTCTGCATCTCTGGAACCCTCGCCCACTCTGCCCAACATGGATATGATGGCTGGTGAGGAGCCCACCCTGGCAGGGCCCCTGGGAAGAAGCCCGGCAGCAGTGTAGGAGCCTGGGGGCAGGAGGCCAGCGTGAGGCTTCGGGGGCTGCCCGGGGCCATAGAAGAGAGGACACCAGTGGGTAGGAGGTCCTGAGAGCAGCCTTCTGCCACACAGAGAAAGTGCTACTAGGATCGGTGTGAGGAAGCCCTCCTGGGGAGGGGCTGTGCCTGGGCTGCTGCTCCTCACTGGGCAGCTGGGAGCTGGGTGGGAGGGCACGCCTTTGCTGGATGGGATCTGCCTCAGGAGATGCCCCAGAGGTGAATGCTTCCCTGCTCTGGGACTTTCTAGGTCTTTGGCCATGGTGTCGTAACAACACAACTGGGTGTGCCTTGAAAGAGCCCTGGGCGGATGCCAGGGGACATGGCTTCCTTTCTTGACTTTGGCACCAAGTAGCTGTGTGACTTTGGGCCGGCCACGCTCCCTCTCTGGGCCTGTCGTTAATCATCTGTGAAATGAGCAGACTGAGTTAGCAAGTTCCAGGGTTGTCTCAGTTCTCTTCACTTGCCTCTGCTGGCCTTGTCACAGAAGGATCCCGCCAGGGTGCTGGGCTTGCCGCTGTGAGGCTGGTGAGACCTCCACGTGGTCTGGCCTGCTGGAATGTGCAGAAAGCTGCACAGATGGGCCAGGTGGGGACTTGGCCGTGGGAAAGAGACTGCAGTTTCTCTCTGGGTGAAGGGAGCCAGAGGCAAACACCGCCTTCAACCCCAGCAGCCTCCGCCTCTGCTCGGGGTGTGCCCTGAGCCTGCCCTGCCCAGCCACGTTGTTGGAGCTCCACGCCGTCTGAGCTTGGAGATGAGGAGAGCAATCTGGACTGGGGCGTAGGTTCCTGGGGAGGGTGGGTGGTGGGCAGAGAGAAGGGGTGCTCCTGGTGACAGAATGGGGGGTGAAGGGCCCGAGGGCTCTGGAACCACCTTGGAGGTGGGTCCGACTGAGTTAGGGTTCTGGCTACGCAGGAAAAGCTCCCAAAGGTCACAAATCCCCAGTCTTGTCAGGAAGGTGGTGAGAAGGGACAGTCTTCAGCAGACACGTGAACAATTTCTGAATTTTGTGCCAGGCTTGGGTAGCCAGGGGGTGGGGGTGCCCTAAGTTGGCTCCCCTCACCCAGCTCCTTCCTCGCCTCCTGGGGCTGTGCCCTGCCCCTATGCCAGGTGGGGGACAGAGCCGGGCTGAGACTTGGTCCCTGCTCAGTGACAGCACCGTGGACACGAGAAACTCTGGAAAGAAGTGGCTGGCCCCCACCGGTGAGACCCGGGTCAGGCTCTCCTGATCCTGATCCTACCGCCTGTAACCAGCTCACTGCTGCCATCTGTCAGCTCACCAGAGTGGGACCTGGGACAAGATGGTCAGAGGCGCTGATCCTATAGGACATGGTGGGGAGGGCTAGGGCCATTTCTTTCCTTCCTGTTGACTAACTGGACTGACCACCTTCACATCTCAGCTGTTGGAAGCTCCTCTTTCTCCCTCATCCATCCTGGCTCACTGACAGGAGGGGAGGTGGGTGGTGGGTCTTCGTGCCCAAGCCCTTTGGCTCCTCCATTGGCTGGGTAGGGTCCCAAGCACCAGGCCAGAGGGACCAGCCCTTATTAGTAGCCTCTCCGCCCAGACACAGGAGAGGACACCGAGGACCAGGGGCTCACGGGAGATGAGGCAGAGCCATCACTGGATCAGAGCGGTGCCCCAGGTCCCGGGGCACCCACCACCCCAAGGAAGCCACCTTCTCATCCGCCTCCCTACCACCCCGGGAGCAAGAGGAAAAGAAGTGCTCCCACTCCCAGAAAGCTACTGTCGGACAAACCGCAGGACTTCCAGGTAATGGGCTGACTCTCTGACCGCAGTCTCCTCTTTAAGTACTGTCTGTCCAGCCTGGAGCAGGTCCTAAGAGCTCTTCTAGTCAGGAGTCTGTGGTTCCCCCGGTCCCCAGCAGATGCAGAATGAGCAGGTCACACGTTGTGGCCTCAGAACACAGGCCCCTGGTTTTGTGCTTTACAAAAAAGGTTGCGGGGAGCGCTGGAGAGATTCAGCCCATCTTTACATTTGTCACATGCATTCCAACAAGGCTTTATCTGGCTAGCTAGCTGTTGGCTTCTCATACTGCGGTCCTTGGGCCAACAGCAGGAGCAGCACCTGGAAGCTGGATGGAAACGCAGACTGCCAGCCCTGCTGAATCAGAATCTGCATTGTAACAAGATCCCCAGACAAGGAAGCTCTGTCTGGCTCTTTGTTTTCTCTCTTGATCCATGTCCTTCCTTAAACCCATGGATTCTCCCGAAGGCCGTGTAGAATTTGAGCATGTTCAAGCTCTTCACAGAATAAGCCGTTACTATGAACCCTCAGGCATATTTTAATCCAAAAACCTATCCTGTTTTATTTGCATCTTAATTTTGGTCCTTTGCTTATTCTTTTTCTTTTCTGCGAAATTTCCCATGTTGATACAGTTGCATTTCGTGATACTGAGCTCTTCAGAACTACTTTCAAAGTTAAAGACAGGAAACTTAGCTCTTTACCAAGTGCCACAAATTGTAAAAATACATTTTACTTCTAAGTCTTGATAATTTAAGTGAAAGTACTAGCTGTAACCGCTGTGTATTTGCCTGAGAGACAAAATTCTGACATTATTATTATTTTTATTCCCAAGTCATGTACTTACTGCTTTTTTCTCCTTTGAAAATTAATATATGTTTCTTGTTGAAAACAGAAAATACAGGAAAATGAAGAGAATAAAAAAGCATGGATCTACCTTCCCGATATTATTAGTAATATATTCTTCTGTAGTACAGATTAAAGAATAGCATTGTTTAGTCCATTGATAAATAAATGTCGACTGAAACTTAAAACCAGTAAACATCGTATTTTTCCATGAAAATTGTTCTTGTATTTTAAATCTCATGTTTTTAAATATTTTGCCTAAATTTGGAAGCACAGATCTTCCTAAAACCTTTCTCTACTTAAAGTTCAATAGAGAAAACTCTTAATTTATTTCTCAAAATGTGAGAAAACATTGTATCTTATAAAGAATAAAAAGTGGGATCAATTCACTGTGTCAGTTCAGCCCCTGAGGGAGCTGTCAGTGAGGAATGTTCAGGCCATTTGGATGTGCGGGCGTCAAGGGGTCTGAGGGAAGGCTTGTCCCAACGGTTGCGTGGAATGAGGGGGGCTGTGGGTCCTTGGCGCAGCCCTCGAATTTAGAGCTGGGAGCTTCCTTGGGGCAGCTTGGCAGCTCTTGTGCGGAACTATGGGTTTTTAGAGATGCAAGGGACTTTGGTAGAAAAATATGACTGTTCTTATAATGCTCTTCCTAATACCTTTTTAATACCCTTCCCCAGAAGCCAGCAGTGAGAATGGTCCCTGAGATTTCCGACTCCCTTGGGGCCTGAAGACATCCCCCCTCCTCCTGCTCATGGCTTCTCTTGGCTTTCAGATCAGGGTGCAGGTGATCGAGGGGCGCCAGCTGCCAGGGGTGAATATCAAGCCTGTGGTCAAGGTCACGGCTGCTGGGCAGACCAAGAGGACACGGATCCACAAGGGAAACAGCCCGCTCTTCAATGAGGTGGGAGATGCTGGGTATAAGGACGAGGACCACGCTGGCCCTTCCAAATTGGGAATGCATAGCAGACACGGGACAGTCCATTTGGTTTTTGAATCGAGAGATATGCTGGGTCCCTAGTAGGTCATCTGAGGAACTGGGGTGGGGGTGGTTCTAGCTCTTCTTCCTGCCTTGGGCTCCCAGTGCTCCATGTCTCTGACATACCATAGGGCCAGCCTCCACCCCACCGAGATGACAACCTCTGTGAGGTCAAGGGTGGGATACCCCAGAACTTGTGGAATCCCCAGAGCCTTCTATTGGGCTGAGCTCAGTCCACACTTCTGGGTGGACCAGACCTGAAGGCTGTGGGCAGTGGCTGACCCTCTCCTTGGCCCCTGGCGTCGGCAGGCACTCATTCATTTCCCTTTTGCCCCGAATCACAGACTCTCTTCTTCAACGTGTTTGACTCTCCCTCGGAGCTGTTCGAGGAGCCCATCTTTATCACGGTATGTCTCAGCAATTAGTCTCCTCTGTGGGTTATGTGTACACTCACTTGCACGCCACGTGTATCAGCATGCACATGTGTGTGCACCTGTCAGTGTGAGTGTGAGGGAGTGTGAGGAAGAAGCCGTGCAGCCCAGGGCACGGGTGACATGTGCGGCTCACCGCCAAGCTCTGCTGGTCACAGAAATGCCTTTGGCAGCTCAGATGGAGGCAACAGCAGAGTGGGGAACCCCCACTGCCCAGCACAACCCACAGGGCCAAAGGTCAGGGTTCTGAAGTCATTCTCGCTGCAGACCCCGATTTTTATTTTATTTTATTTGCCCATGTGCCTGTTTCTGGCCAAGAGCTTCTTCCTTTGGGCCTCAGCCCCCCCCCCCTTTTTGTGTCTTTCTTCTGGAAGGCAGTATGGTTTATTTTTTGAAGGTGTGGGTTCTGCACCTGCTTCTGTCGTTTAGGGGTGTTGATGCTCTACAAGTCCTATAGCCTCTCTGGGCCTCTGTTCCTTCATCTGTAAAGTGGGCATAATAATAGTACCTACTCAGGGGGTTCATGTGAGTTTAAACTTTGCTCAGAGCAGTCTCGGAACAGAGTGCGTGCTCTAAGTGTTGGCTGTTACTGTTTGGGAGGGAAGAGCTGTTGTATTGGGTCCTGTCTGGGCCAACATTGACTTGTAAATGAGAGTTTTAATTTATCTCCCTCTCCCAGGTGGTAGACTCCCGTTCTCTCCGGACAGATGCTCTCATTGGAGAATTCCGGGTAATTATGTATTTTTTTTGAAAGCAGTTAGTTGTTGCTAATTCATGTTACTGGAGATTCTGTAGGTAATGTGCAGAGGCTGGTACTTTGGGGGTCCTGTTCCTCTTGGTCAATGTTGGGAAATACAGTGAAAAAAAAAAAAAAAAAAGGGCAAGACAAAATCTCCAAACTCAAATATCCTCTCCACAGAGGTTGTAGAGAAAGAACAGAATTTTATTATTGGATACGTATCAATCCAGAAGGTGATGCACATGACAGGCTATCCACTAGGAGATTGTAAAGGCAGCAGGAAATCCTTTACACCACTGAGAAATGCTTTACAACCCACCACTTACCTGTTCACAGGTAAGGAGTCCTCACGGCGGACGATGGACAGCGCCCTCGCCAAGCACTGTTCATCTTCACCACCTGGTGATGGGCTGACCATTGGTGTTAGCTAACTGACTTTCTCCAGAGGGAGAAACAGAAAAGCTTGCATTTTTGTGATGAGGGTTTTTTTTTTTTTTTTTACAACTTGGACCCAGGCCTGTGCTGAAGGCCTGCCCCTCCCTTCCCACAGAAAAAGCAGAAAAAATACTTATATTTATAAGGTTTCTAAGGTAAATTATTTGGCAGAAAGAGTGGAGAGGGAAATCTTTTCCCTTGTTTCCAACAGGAGGAATTTGGCTTCTTATTCTGATTCATACCTGTCCTTATATCTGGGCAGACAGTGACATTGGGGGTTAGGTGGCCTTCCCCCTAATTCTGACTCAGGCCAGGGTGACACCGGTGCTCTGGCTTGCAAGTGGAGTCCAGATGTAGAGTCCAGGGGGATCAGGTTGAGACACAGGGGAGACGGGGGAGCCTGCCCGCCCCATCCCCATTTGTCCCATACAGTACAGAAGCGAAGAGTGCACTTTAGAGAACCAAGGGCTGACTAGGACTCAGCTCCCAGGGAGGCATCAACAAATCTCGGAAGTAAAGGCAGGTAGCTAGCAATGGAGACCTTCACGAATGGTGTTTTAATGCAAACCTCACTGATTTTCTCATTTTTGAATCTTCAGGCATTTATCAAATGGGAAGAAGGAGTACAGGCTTATTTTAACCTCCTCTTGCTATCGAAATAAAATATGGCCCCTTCTCTGGGAAGTAGTCACAAGATAAAAAACGAAGGCAATTTTTCTGGAAAAGCAGTTATTAAAAAAGAATGGGATCAGACCTGGGTTATTCTGTAATGAATGGGGTTCCATGTCTTGCGTCTCTAATCTTTGAAGCATATCTGTAGTCTGAGAACCCAGAGGTTAAGGTAAAAAATTGTTTTCTTTTTTTCTAATTATGAAAGTAATCCATGATCAAATTTTTTAGAGCGATTTTAGGTTCATAGCAAACTAGAGTGGAAAGTACAGAGTTCTCACATATCTCGGGCTATCCCCATGCCCAAGCTTCCCGACCATCCATGTTCCATTGATCTATGAATTTTTATAGAAAATTTATAGAATTTTATAGAAAAATTTTTTATAGAAAATTATAAAATATAGGAAAGGGAAAAATAAAATAAAGCTAACACCTAAGTCTATCAGCCAGAGAGCGCACAATCACCCTTCTGTTGTGTTTCTTTTGCCCGTTCTTTCCTATGCGCTGATGAACCTTACCAAACTTTGAACTTGTATTCTGCACTTTTTCCATGTAACGTCAGCTGATGAACATTTCTCCATGTCTCCAAATGATCTTCAAAGCATGGTTTTTAATAAAATAGCATAATGTACCATCTTTCACTGAATGCTCCAAGGGCAAGAGTTTGACTTGTGTTTCTTGGTTTAATTTCAGATGGACGTGGGTACCATCTACAGAGAGCCTCGTGAGTCACGTCCTCATCCCTTTGGCCATATCCTTGCATTTTGGTTCTGGAGGCTGTTGGGAACAGCCGTTTGGGACAATCGCCTTTTTCCCTTGGGGGTTTTAGACTTTAGAGGTAGAATCTGATCCTGGAGATGAGAGCCGCAGGAAAGAAGAGAAGGCAGGCTTCCATCTTCCAAGTCAACTAGGCCCTCAGGGAGATCAAACCTTCTCATGGGTCTTGGCTAGCCCAGCCAGGGATGCTAAATTTGGAAGACCCCAAGCAAATGTTGTTGGAGATGAAGTCCCCTCTGACAGAGGTGGGCCATTTTGATAACAAGTCTAGATTTCTTCACACCCTGGCTTTTGGTCCAGTCACTTCCTGAAAGGGCGGTAAATGGCCTGGGTTCTAGCTTTGGCAGACTCTTCTTGGCCTACATGAACACTCAAAGTCTGGCCCCCATGTCCCTGTGAATAAATCCCTCATCACCCAAATGTAGTTGGCCCCGGGGTCTGGACGTGGTGGCAGACATGGGTCCTTCCAACTCTGCCCTCACCAATGGATGATGTCTCTCTTAGGACATGCCTATCTGAGGAAGTGGCTGCTTCTCTCGGATCCTGACGATTTCTCTGCTGGAGCCAGAGGTTACCTGAAAGCAAGCCTCTGTGTTCTGGGGCCTGGAGATGAAGCGCCTGTGAGTACATTGCTCCTCCATCTATCAGGAGATAGAGGGAGAGGGAGAGAGAGTCCCAGCATACTCGGCGTGAGCACGGAACCCAATGCAGGGCTTGATCTTAAAACCCTGAGATCACAACCTGAGCCAAAACCAAGAGTCAGACGTTTAATCACCTGAGCCACCCAGGTGCCCCATCTATTTTTTTTTTTATTGCTTTTTACAATTGAGATGTAATTGACATACAACATTATATTAGTTTCAGTAATATAATGAATAAACGATTCATTATTTGTATACATTGTGAAATGATCATCAGGGTAAGTCTAGTTACCATCCATTGCCTTATGAAGTTTCAAACTTTCAGGATCTATTCTCTCAGTAACTTTCAAATGTGCAACAGAGAATTATTAACTAGCGTCTCCATGCTATGCATTATATCCTCATGACTTTTACTTACCTGATAACTGGAAGTTTGTACACATTGTCCCCCTTCCTCCAGTCCCCTTTCCCCCACCCCCCGACAACCACCAAATTGTTGTATTTTTTTTTTTTTTTTGCAAAAGTGAGATCATTCTCTATACTCTACTCCAAGTTGAATTTTATCGCCTGAGAATATACCATTATCATCTTTACACACCAGTAAGTGAAGTTCAAGTTAGAGATGGGAAGAATGAGATAGGTGTGCAGACCTGGAGAGGTATCAGCATCTTTTTATGTTTGGCAAGAAAGAAGGTTGGGAGTAGCCGTGGGAGAGGGAGGAAGGGTTAATTCCAGGTAAATGGAAGGACACAAGAGCGCCTAGCTCTGCAGAATGTCATTATACTCAGAGACCTGGAAGTAGGTGGGCGGACAGCCTGAGGTGTTTGATGTGGGGATGGCAGGACTAGGGAAAGCGCAGGGCCAAGGTAGCTTGGAGATTGGGACATGGCTGGTGGTGCTGGGTAGGGAAGGTGCAGGAGCGCAAGGCTTAGAGCTGGTGAGGGGGACGGAGAATAGGGGAGGGGTAGGGAGCGCACATTTATTGAGCACCTGCTGTGTGCCAAGCTCTGTTGGGAGCTCTGCTCTGTGTGAGTGGGAGATTGGAGGAGGCAGATAGGTTGCAAGCTGTCTTCAGAGAAGGGTTTCAGTGGTCAAGGTTTTGCTAGAGGAGTGGCCCTGAGTGGCTGGAGGTTCCAGATGTGACCAACCTCTAGCAGCAGAAGGGAAGGGGAGACTAAGGAGCTGCTGGTGGAGGAAGGGAACCGTGTTGGCAAATGACTTGACCACGTTGATGCGGATTATCTTATGGGAGAATTGGAAATCAAATAGGCAAGTGGTGAGGCAGGTGCTGAAGTCAGGAAGGAAAGGTGAGCACCTGTCCTCAGCTTGGTGGATGGTGTCAGTGAGAACCAAGGGAGAGAGTGGCACATGGGGTGATGGGGTCCTCAGATAAAAGACATGGTGGAGTGAGGGGGCAGGGTGCCAGTGCAAGGTGTGGCCTTCTCTTCCCAGCCTGGGATGGCCAAGAGGAGAGGGAGAGGCAAGAGTGGGGAAATCAGATCTCCAGGGGAGAAGAGTGGTAGGAGGCAGAGGGCAAGTTCTGTGAGAGTCAGGAATAGGAGTTGGCTGATGACAAGGGCTCAGAAAGTCACAGTGGAGGGGGTTAGGGGATGGAGAGTGCAGTGTTCTGTGCTGTGCGGGGACTGATGGAGCTCCAGTGGGCAAGCCCCACCTAAAGAGACCTGTCCCTCTCTTTTGTCCCATGCAGTCCTGTCCTGACCTTCGGTAGCATGTCTTTCCAAACATCATGCCATCTTGTTCCTTCTCATGGCATCTCTGAGTCTATCGCCCGTCTCTAAAGCATTTCTTCCTCTTCTTCCTATGAATTGGAACCTTGCTTTTTCCTGATGAAGCTACTTCTTTTGAAATCAACTCAGACAGAAGCCCCTACTTTCGGCTCCGACTCTCCATGGGTTCTGGAACGGGAGGAGCAGCCAGCTTCGGTGTTCCCACTGCAGCCTTCTGGCCGGCGGCTCTTCCCAACCTCAGCATGGCCTCCTCCTTTAATTACAGGCTGCTTTGCTGGTTGTTTCTCTCTCTCTAGGCTGTCACCTACACCCCCCATAGGCAGAGCTGGTCCAGGGGTGTCCCTGCTTCCCGATTCTCACCTTCGCCATTGTCCTGAGGTGTGACATATCCTCACTGATGAGCCACTGACATCTGATTTTATTTCCATAGAGACCCTGAGTTCAGAAATCCCTCTTCCCACCACTCTGTCACCCCTGCTGAAAGACAGTCCTTCCACCCTGGCATTACAGAAGCCCCTCCTCACCCCAGTCTCTGCTGGTTTTCACAATCCATTAGTGCTCTCCTGCCATGCTCTCCCCTCCCCCAGCCTGAACGCCATCCTCCACCACAGCTCTCACCACATGCTTCCTGGCCCCAAAGTAGGGGTCTCCTGCCACACCTCAGGACCCCGCCATCCCTCACTGTTTATACCACTCCTTGGTGAGTTTCAGTGGCAGAAGTCACCTGGAGGTGCTGGCTAGGTGAACATAGGTGCTATCAACATCTTCTCTTACTTGAGTGTGGTTTACTCCTTGTCCCATTTGCCACAGTGCTATTTCTAGACTTTGCTTTCTTTCCGAAGCCTCATTCTCTGCCTCCTGAGAGAGGCAGAGCTGCACAGTGCTGAATAATAGAAACGCCTGCAGCTCCTTCTGTCCTCATTCCTGACTTCATTTGTCTTTTCTTACTTCCCCAGCTTTCTGCCTCCTTTGCCCTGTGCTCCAGTCCTCCGCCATCTTGTTCTCCCTGCTCTTCCTGGTGTCTTCTCTTCTGCCGTTAGACCTGTACCGGGCTCAGGATTTCCCTACCTTCAAACACCCTCTCCCACTTCTCTCATTTCTCCCCACCGCTCTTCTCCAGGTTGCTTGCAGTTTGCTTCCAGGCATGACCAACTTCATCAGGGAGCCCGCGGGGTACCTCTTCTCTCCTCCTCTCCCAGCTGCTCATTCCTCCTCCTCTTCATGAGGATTCCTGCTGTCTTCCTTCCCTGAAGCCCGGAAGGTCCCCATTGCCAACCTCCAGGGGCTCTTCTCTGCTATTAATCCTCTCTGTTCCTCCACAGCCTTTGATTCTAGAGCCCGTGACTTAATTCAAATTCTCTTCTCCCTTAGCATGGGTGATTTTTCCTGATTCTTGCTGTTTGTTTGTTTGTTTGTTTTATGGATCCTTCAAATTCAGTGGCTCATTAAAGTTCCCTTGCTTGCCTCTTTGCTGTGTCCTCGACCCTCACTATCCACAGGAGGCTCCTATATTGACCCAGCTTGGATCTTCGGAGCTCTAGACACTCAGTTTCAGTTGCTGAGTAATAAAGCCACAGAAACATGTCCCTTAGGCCCCTCTAACTTAACATAGGAAAACTCGTGTTCATCTGCTGCTCACTTCCCATGACCGCTCCCATCTTGTGTTAGGTGACATCTTAGGAAATGGTACCATCATCCACTCAGTCTCCCAAGTTAGAGGCTTTTCATTCCTCAACCCTCAGTCCCACATCTGTCAGTCCACATGCACGTGGTTGGTCAGTCTTGTTGGCAGGATCACCTCCGAGCATACTTCTCTCTCCCATTCCAAGACCAGAGTCTGAGGTCACGGCCCCCTCACATCTCCCCTGGGCCCTTGCAGGTTCAGCTGCTGTAACAAAGATACCCTGAATAATAGGCATTAAGGAAGATTGAAGTGTGTTTCTGTCCCTCATAAGTGCCTGGAGAGGCAGTCCAGAGCTGGCACAGTGCTCCTGCAACGACCAGAGATGCAGGCTCCTGGTCTTCTCTCTGCTGTCTTCATCATGCAGCTTCCATCTCATGGTCCAATATGGTTGCTGCAGTTCCCACCATTGGGTCTGTATTCCATCCAGTGGAATGGCAGGACAGGAGCTTGCTTAAAGGTGGGCTTTCACTGTGAGATGGTGAGCTCTGTGGGGGCAGGACCTCTGTCTACCTTGTTCACTGCTGCATCCCTCCCCCTTCAGTACAACCCAGTCATCACTCACTGACACTAAACACTTGTCGAGTGAATGAACACATGTTACTGAAGACAGACAGGCCAGCTTAGACCCATCACTTCTGCACTCTTATGAATGGGTGGAGCAGGCAGGAAACCAAGATTCTTGAATGCCCGTCATGTGTGTTCACACATTATTGAAGTTGATCTGTCCAGCAGTCTGCAAGGTCAGTGTTACTCTTTCCACTGTCCAGGTCGGGGAGTTGAGTCTCAGGGGGAAGGATCCTGCCTGAGATCACACGTTAATAGCAGGGCGAAAGCTACCTTTCTTCAGAATGCATCATTTAGGGGGTGTTGGGTGAAGAAGGGGAGATATTGTACTCACGAACTCTTTAAAGGCATCACATTTGGTTGCATTGTAGCTGGAGAGAAAGGACCCCTCTGAAGACAAGGAGGACATCGAAAACAATCTGCTCAGGCCAACTGGTGTGGCCCTTCGAGGAGCCCACTTCTGCCTGAAGGTCTTCAGAGCGGAGGACTTACCACAGAGTGAGTCTGGCGTCTTCCCTGGGTTGGAGGCCCAAGACTGAGATTGGGAGCAGAGCCCCTGGGCTGGGGAAAAAGTCAGTAGATCGTAGAAGGCCTCAGTGTCTCCACAAATGAAAAACATCTGTCCTCTTGGTGAGCCATCACCCCAGTTTGCCTGGGATGGTCCCAGTTTCAGCGCTGCAGGCCCTCCATCCTGGGACAGTGGGTCACACTCACTGTGGCCACATTCCCAAGAGAGACAGGGTGACCCATGCCTGGTTTCTCCCAGCGACTGGCCCTGCACTGGCCCCATCCCATAGGCTCAGTAAATTCTGGGGGAATCACGCTGAATATTCGAAGTCTTGGGTGTTGCTGGAGACTGCGTGCTAGAACTGCCGGGGGACCTTTAAAAGGGCCTTTTAAAGACGGTGGGACCTCTCCTCCGGTGTTTCACACTGACTGGGTTTGGAGTAAGGCTCACACACGGGTCGTTTTTAAAGGGTGAGCCCCTGTTTTGAGGCATCTATTAGCCTAATCAAATGTTTCTGTCCATAGCAGAGTCAGTGAAAGTGTTTGCAACTTAGGTCCTTGTTTATAAATCTTTTATAAAGCTAATTATTTGAGGGTTTGCTCAACCCTTTGACTAATGACTCAATAAAAGAAATGCATTCCTTCTGTACAAGCTTAATGGTACCCAGATCATGGGGAAAACCCTTAAGAAAGTAAATGGGCATTAAGATACATGCTTAATAACCTTCTTCATTTGTTACTTGAAACTATGCAGAAGGGAGGTTGGTGAGCTCCCACAGGGGACTGGGGGAATAGAAATGTTTGCTTTTTTTCAAGGTAAATGTGCTTTATATTTAATTCTCTGCAAGCTTGTTTAAATATAAATAAAATGAACTAGGTGGGTAAATAAGACATAAATATTTGCTAATTGTTGTTATCTTTTGTATTCATGTAGACAGCAGCTGGTGTATAATCTCTAACTGTCCCTCCTCTCTTTCATATGCACATAGATATCTATACCAACCGTTAATACACATAGGCACTTATCCGTCTGTCTGTATATACATTTATACATAATATGACTAATTCAGTAAAATATTGGTTTGGAGCACCATAGATTAAAATTCTTTGAAAAATGATTGCATTTATTCATTTGACAGAGAGAGAGGGAGGGAGCACAAGCAGGGAGAGTGAGAGGCAGGAAGCAGGCTCCCTGCTGAACAGGGAGCCCAATTCGGGGCTTGATTCCAGGACCCCACGATCATGACCAGAGCTAAAGGCAGTTGCTTCATCTGGTGGATCTGTTCAGAAAGTCCTTGAGAGCAGGGGCTGGTGAACAAAGCTGTTTGGGCAGGGTCAGGGGCTGCTGTTCTGGGAGTCCCCAGGCTGTCACAGATGCCAGAGCGTCTCTCTCTGAGTCCCAAGACTGTTGGGAGACAGGTAGCTGGAAAGTGAGGTTTTGGAGGTTGGATAGTCGGCGGGCATTGACCAGCGTGTTCTTCCCAGTGGATGACGCCGTGATGGACAACGTGAAGCAGATCTTCGGCTTTGACAGTAACAAGAAGAACTTGGTGGATCCCTTCATGGAAGTCAGCTTTGCGGGGAAAATGGTAAGGAGTGAGGAAGCAGGAGGATTCTCTCCGGAAGGGACCGCTGGAGGTCCCCCTGGATGGTGCTGAGCAGAGTAAAGGACATGAGGTGCACACAGGCAGCCCTTGGTGCGGCCCTATCAGAAGGTGCACCTGGGCGGGGGGCTCACTGGGGGGCACACGGGGAGACACTCATCCAGGCCTGGCTCTCTGGTCTGCTTCAGTATCTGGGATGGACACATGGGTGAGGGACAGGGGGAGGACAGATAGGCAGCGGATAGATAGAAGAGTGTTTGGGGGAAAATTAAGCACTGGCATGGAAACCAGAGAAGGTGTAAAGATGGGGGAGCTTAAAAAAAGTGGTAGAAGCATAATGATTATTTTTAAAAAGCTGTGGCAGGAGTTGAGCAGAGAAAGTCCACTCCGTGGGGGACCTGGGGATGACTCACACCTCTCTTCCTTGCAGCTGGCCTTTGTGCCCAGAGGCAGGGCTGCTGCTGGGGCTCCTGTGGGCCCCCTTCCAGCCCCCCCCCCCCAGGCAGGCAGGCCCTCCCCAGACTCTCCTGCCTGTCCCATAGGCTCTCCCAGGCTTCAGGCGTCAGCTTTGCCCCTCTGCGGAGGACTCCTACAGCTCTGTTTCACTCTGACACCCTCTTCAGCCCCAGACCTCCCCAGGTCTTTGTGCATCCTTGGTGCCCCTTGGGCCCTGTGTAAGACTCATCTGCCCCACCTGCCCCACTCCCAGGAGCCTCCATCCTACCCAGGTACCAAAGGCAGAGAACATGGGCCTGCCTTGATTCTTCTCTCTTTTTTGACATCCTTCCAACAAACATCCCCCTCCCCCACCCTTTTGGATTTCAAACATGTCCCAAGGCCATTCCCTCCCCTCTGCCCACTGTCCTCTGTTCCCAAGACCACACAGCAGCCTTGCGTTCATTCTCTTCTCTGGGTTCTCCCCATAAAAGGCTCCAGAATAATTATCTTAAAACGACTCTTTACAATGACGTTCAAGCCGTATAATCCGGCTGATCAGGTCCTGCCCAGCTGAACTTTCTGACCACATCTCCCTGGCCTAAGTCCGTTCTTAACGGTGTTTGTGCGAGTGAGAAAATGGCGCCCCCTGCCGGGAACGCGCAGCTCTGCAGCCTGGGCTTGGAGAGCTGGGTTGGGCGGGGTTTCAGCCACAAGGGCTCCCTCCCCGCACTCTTGGGTGCTAACAAACTGCACAGCTCACACAGTGGCCTTGTGTCCTCTTGTCTGCCCTGTCTCTTCTTTCCCTTATTAGTCACACCTCTAGCCTTTGCCCGTGTCCTTCCTGTCCCCTTCCCCACAAAGTCCAGCATCTTTCAGTGTCCAGCTTGCCTACCCCCACGGGCCCCTGGCACTAGTTCGGTCCTCGGCGCCCCACCGTGCCCTAGGCCCCCTTTTAGCCGGTTTTCCATTCCGTTCCGGTAGCTGTTAGCATTTGTTTCTCCGACTTGTGGGCAAGAACCTGTTCTTATTTAGTCCATGACCTCAAAGCAGAGACTGTGGTAGAAATTGTGGGGGAAAATGACAGATCAGGTGGGCGCAGACTGCCTCCCCACACTGCGCCCAGAACCCCTGCGAGGGGGCTGCCTCTGAGATGTGTCTGACCGCAGGGAGTTGGCAAGGGTGGGGGGCAGGGCCCTCTGAGGTTGTGCCAACCTTGTGGAGAAATCCACCTGCCGCAGAAGCAGGGCTGGGAGAGTTGAGTCAGATGTCTTGGAGGTTGATGGGAAAATCAGAACAGGGCAGAGCAGACTGGCTGAGAATCTGAGCTGGGTGGCCGAGGATGGGTGTCCCAGGCCAGTTCCCCATTTGCTCCCCAGGCAGAAGTGGGGCGGGGGAAGACAGCCCGCAGGTGTTATAGGACAACTGGAGAGAAGTTTTAAAAATTTGCGTTAAACTCTAAAAGCTGATGGTAGTGATGGAGTGATGTAGTGATGTAGTGATGGAGGCGGTGTGGGTTCCTATTCCTAGAGCACTTTGCAATTTTCCTTTCACTTAATCTTTTCTTAGATTCATTTTGAAAAGGAGCCCGCATCTGCCAGCCCATCCCACCAACGAAGGCGGGCCCTTGAGGTGGGGGGGGAGGGGGGTGTCCTCTCTGATGCCCAGACTCACTCCCTACCTGTTGTTTCTTTTCTTCTTTTATTACTGACATACCTGTTTACTAGGCCACTTTGAAAATTACAGAAAAAAGTAAATAAAATGACCCATAGTTTACCATATAATGTTCATTTTTGGTGCCTGTCTTTCCAGTTTTTCTCCTGTGTATAGGTGATAGGCATTTTCCTCCTGAATCTTCATTTTCAATATTTTAAAACATCAAGAAAAGTTAGAAGAGTGTTTGGATGAACACCCTGTGCTCTGTATGACCTACACTTAGATGAAGCAACTGCTAACATTTTGTTGCATTTACTTTCTATATATAGATACTTTTTTTTTTTTCTTTCCTGGCTGAATCATTTGAAACCTAGTTGCAGACTTTATTCCTAAAGGCTTCAGCAGGGATCCTGAGAAGAAGAAAATTCTTTGTAACTACAGTAACATGATCACACCTACGAGATGGAACAGTCATTCCCTAATATTAGCAGATTCTGGCTCATATAAATTTTCTCTGATTAACCCAAAAATGTCCTTTGGAGCTGGCTTCATTTTGTGCTGTTCTAAGACCCAGCTAGAATTCATGCTCTGCATTTGGTCCTTAGGCCTCTACAGTCTCTTCTGTAACTACCCCTCCTGACCTTCCCCACCTATCCCAACCATTGTTCTCACCCCTTGACTTTTTGAAGAGCCCAGGCCACTTGTCCATGTTCTGGATTTGTCAGATTGTTTCCCTCCGGTGTTGTTTCTGGTGCTTTCTCTGGCCCCTGCATTTCCTATAAACTGGAAATCAGTTCTCAGGATTATATTTGTTTCAGATTCAGTATTTCAGCAAGAATGTGTCGTAACGATGTTGGGTGCACCGTGTTGCATCATGACAAGAAGCAGTATGAGGTTGTCCCATCACTGGTGATGACTATCTGATCATTTGCTTAAGACGGTGATTCCAGATCTCTCTCTTGTCAAAATACATGCTCCCTTTTGTACTTTGCAAGTCATCTGTGGGTGATGTCTTGGCACCAGGTTTATATCCTTTTCTCAGCAACGTCTTACCTAATGGTCTATGCAGCCATTGACCTCCTTGCCCGAATAAGTCATTTACTTGGGGTTGCAAAGTGGTAATTTTCTCATTATCATTCCTTCCCTCTTTATAAGTTGGTGTTTTTCTGGAAAGAAGAGCTTTCCTCCCCCTTAGTGCCTTTGAGTATTATTATGGAACTCAATACTTTTTATTAATTCAGTGGGTTAAAATCAATCATTCCTGTGTTGGATGTATGATCTGTCCTGAAGTTGGCCATTGGGGGTCTCTCTGAGCTGGTTCCCCTCTCCCGAGCCTAACTCAGGGTCTCAGTGAAAATGTATGTGGGAGGGGTAACTCAGATCTTAAACTCTTTCACACTGAGGTATAAATGCTCACTGTGGGTCCTCGCCCAAGCGCAGGTCTTCACCTAAGTGCAGTGTTAGTTTGGACCTGGGATCAGGGTCTGATGCCCTGTATCAAGCCTCAGGAGGGATTGCAACACAAGGAAGGAAGGCGAGAAGGAAGTGGGAAGATGTGGCTGGACAGGCTTGTGGGACACTTCCTCTAAAGACTGGGATTAATTTCCCAATTTGACAGGTAGGGAAAGTCATGTCTCAAGATTGTTTTTATTTTTTTATTTCACATTCCCCAAAATGGTAGGGTGCTTTAATGGTGGGGAGAACCAAACCAGACCTGCCTTCAAATTTAATGGCTTTCTGGGGGCCAAGTCTCAGAGCTCCAGGGCACCTGGCTGCTCCTGGGTCATCGAAGGCACCTTGATCTCTCAAGGTCTTTTTGTTCTGAGATGTTCTTGGCTGGCCCTGGGGGCTTTTCTAGGTAGATGCAAATGTCTGTAGGAGGTGATGAGCTAGGGGAACCTGAGCAAGGCAAGGGACTCTAAAAAGCTGGAGACTGGGCTTCTGAAAGAAGCTACACACCCTTATTTTGCCCCTAGAAGGAAGGAAGGGGTTTATTGTGACAGAGGAAGCTGAGCCCCTCCCTTCTGAAAGCTTTAGCCTGTTGGACTTCCCTGGTGGTCCCCAGATATTTGTGTCAGCCTCTCTCTCCTCCAGCTACCCTTACTGTCTGTCTCCTTCTGCTTGTCCCTCTCCCTCCGCCAGCCCATGTGTCACTTTTTCTCATTACAACCTAATCTGCAGTCCTGGGGTTTTGTCTTCTGTGTGCCTACCCACCCCAGCGTGACCCTCATTGCACTTCCTCCCATGGACACTTGGTGGCACTATTATCCAAGATGTGAACCATACCAGATTTTACACACACACACACACACACACACACACACACACACACACACACACACACTCTTCTTGGTGAGAAGGAAAGGAGAGGTACTTGGGGATAGGGTGGGAGACTTTGAAACAACTTTTTTTCTGAATGCAAGAAGAAAACCAATCGATTATTAAAAAAATTGTAAATAATCATAGAAAATAAAGGAAAATGAAAAAAAAAATAACACATTTCTGTACCCCACATTACTGTGGAGATAACCACTGTTAACATTTGTGTGTATTTTTTGTAGTATGTTTTTCTCTCTACTGCTTTCATTCCCAGCCCTCTCCTCTCCCCTGGTGGAAAAAAAGTTAGATTCAGAATAAATTGGTTGTCATTATGTGTGGATTCCATATTTGCAAATTTACCTACTCATTAAAATTTATTTGTAATCCTGAAACTTACATGAATGGTGCTTCATGATCATTTGCGCCTGGTGTGGAATGGCTGATGTGCGTTGCCACCGAGACTCACGAACAACGTGAGTCTGCCTTTTCGTTTCAGTTGTCATCCTGTAAAGAAGTGCCCTTTTCTTGGTCTACCTGGCATCATGTTGTTCACATGCTGGTGCTTTTATTGTGATTTTGCTGCTTAAAATGTGCTCCCTTGTGTGTGCCAAAGAGTTGTCTGGGGTTCTCATGGGCAAAAGGGCTGGGACGTGCCTCAGGAGAAAATACGTTAGATAAGCTTCCTTCAAGCATGAATTACAGGCTGACCGTGTGTTTAGTGTTAACAAATCACAGTATATATTAAATAAGGTATCTTTGAACGGTAACACATGTGAAACAAGGTTACATATTGATTAGTTAACAAAAATGTGACAGAGGTTGGTAGGAACCTAACCCTGAAATTCCCCCGGAGCAATGGTTTAATATTCACGAATTCAGTGTTTTTGGTGATTTATAGAATGGGTAACTACAGTCAGTAACAAGAATTAACTCTATCTCCTCAGTTTGGTAAACCGTTTTTAGAAGCCCGTATTTTCTCAGGTTATTGAACAGCCTTTGAAATAAATTTCAAAATACAGTATGATGACTTGACTTACAGATTGCAAAGTGATTTTAAGTTTAGTTAACATTCATCATCTCACGTAGATACAAAAAAAGGGAAGAAAAAAATGTGTTTTCCCTTGTGATGATTAGATCTGCGTTGTGGGGAGGGACCACCATTCGTTTAATCTGGCCTCTCTTGGACCCATGGGTTGTTCCATATCCTTGATAGTTCAAGCCACACGGCTGTGAATAACCTCGTCACAGGTCATTCTGCACAGAGGCAAGTGGTACTGCAGGATAAATTTCTAGAGGTGGACTTGGTAAGTCAATGGGTTTTTGCCTTTGCAGTTTGGAGAGATAGTGGTCAGTTGCTGTCTGGAGCGTCGAGCTCTTTTATTTTCTCCCACCAGCAAAATATGAGCGTGTACTTTCCCCCTAGCCTTGCCAGTAGAGGGCTGTCAGATTTTAGAGAATTTTATAAATGTGATGGGTGAGAAACGGTTTTTTGGTTTTATTTGTGTTTCTTTTCTTATGAGGGCGGTTGAGCGTCTTTTTATGTGCCTTCAAGCCTTTGAATTTTCATTCACTTTCTGCCCATTGTCCCTCTCTTCTGTCCTTACTCCTTTCTTTGCTGGCATGAGGAGCAAATTTTGGCATGCACCCTTGCTCCCAGGCTTTGCCGGGGCTCTTTTCGCAGGGAGGTGGGGAGGATGGGGACAGGGGCTGGCACTGGGTGGACTGAATGGAGACAAAGTCCTGGCCCCCCATGGAGGCTGCACCCTCCTTTCATGGAGGAACTGGAGCCCCTGATCAGATGCTCATTAAATGAGATAATGCACAGAACCGCTGAGCACAGTGCAGGGCCCATAGCAAATGCTCTGAAAAAGGCTGCAGGACAGCGAACCCATCATCTGTGTATCTGAAATAGAGTCTTTACCTGCTGTCCCTGTGGGGAGTGCGGGATGCCCTGGAGCTGGCTAAGGGGTATGCCCCTCCCTGCTGCATTCCCCCCCCCCCCCCCCCCGCCCCCGGGATTCCAAGCACAGGTGGGGACAGAAGCCACTGGTTTGGATCTAGTTTCCACCTCTGCTGGGTTTCTTGATTGTGGAAAGTCCAGTCTTAAGAGCAGGGCTAATCTAAGGCAGACTGTGGCTGATGGGATTTGTATGTTTGCTGAATTCTCTTATTCTCAGATGCTGGTGGCTGGCCCCCAAACCTTGGCCCTCCGGCTACCCTCTCCCCTTCTCCTCCCCATCTTTAATCTTCTAGGGCTCACATTCTTCCAAAGGGGCAGGTGGTCTGGGCTGACTGGTAGAGGTTAGTGCCTCAGGCTGTAGGACCCCTGGGAAAGCCAGTCTGGATTCAGGGCCCACACAATAGTGTCATGGCCTTATGGGAGGTGGGGGAGGTACCTCCACCTCCTACCTCTGGCTGGTATCTCCAGCCAGAGGTAGGAGATAAGGGTAGAAGTGCTTTGGAATTCAGGCAATCCCTCTCCATGCCCCCCACACTCCCTTGCTACCACATCCCATGCCCTCTAGCTCTGGGTCTGATTTACCATTGAACTTTTTCTCTGCAATCCCCTGTGTCTGAGCCTTCAAGGCCCCCACGCTCTTCTGCCCAGCTTGAAGGGTGGTCAACATGACAGAGAACAGCCCCTGGCTGATGAGGTGGTCCCCGAGGGAGTCCATAGGCCCCGCAGAGCTTCACCCACCCGTCCTCTGTGTCTTCCAGCTGTGCAGCAAGATCCTGGAGAAGACAGCCAACCCTCAGTGGAACCAGAGCATCACGCTGCCTGCCATGGTGAGCCTTGCCCCCTCGGGGCCATTCTGGGATCCCCTGGGCTCCCGGCCTCCCCAGTATCCTGCCCTTATCCTGGACTTCCCCTCCTTTGCAAGGACTCCACCCCAACACCTCTCTCTTTTCTCTTCAGTTTCCCTCCATGTGTGAAAAAATGAGAATTCGTGTCATGGATTGGTGAGTGCTGAGTCTTGGAGTCGGTTATCTTCAGGGGTCACTGGGTCCATCAGTTCCCCTCCGTTCAGAGCATGAAGTGGGAGAATCTGTTTCAGGTGAGGGAGTTTCCTCTTCTGGGAGGCCAGAGAAGGAGACGGTGTAGGCTGTTCTTGGGAAGCTTACTCAACAGCTAGGCTCCAAGGCACAGCAGGGCAGCCAGCAAGTACCTGAGATACCTTAGGGCAGGGGGTGCCAGGAAGGCTCCCTGGAGAAGGTGGGGTTTTGATAAGTCCAGGGTGAGGGCACTCCAGTGAGGAGAGGATCATAAGCAAAGGCAAGGAAGCTGGAAAGAGCAGAGCTTTTGGGAGGATGGGCTGTGACCACCACCGCACCTCCCATGGGTTGCTAGCATGGAATGGTTTGGGGCCTCTGGACAGGTGAGGACAAGAGCCACATGGACATCTTAGAAAAGTGCTGTAACACTTGCTGAGCAACTACTGCGTGCCAGGCCCGGAGCCCCGCAAGTGTTTCACATGCATGACAGCTTGACTCCTGGCTACTTTATAGATAAGTGAGTGATCTATGTGAGGGGACAACTAGAAGCAGCTGAGGCCGGATCGAACCCAAGCCTTCTGTTCCCAAAGCCCGTGCTGCGTTAAGGTGTGTGATCTCTCTCACACCTGGAGGGCTGTTAGGGCTCCGACGCATGAGCTCTAGGGCTTTCCATACATCAGGCTTTCCAAAACGAGAGTTGTCCTTTCTCTGCCCCCAAAAAGTCTTAGCCGTGCGGTTCCCAGCGTGTTCTCCTTTGGTCTCCGGCCATGGCACCCCCAGCCAGGAGGGTAATGAGAGACCAGGGAAAACCCCCAGGCCACAGAGCCATTAAAGTGTGTGCCAGTTCCCCAGGCCGAGAGAAAACAGCTTGTGGGAATTAGAGAGGAAAGCAGCAGCCAGGAGGGCCGGGAGGGAGAGAGGCCTCTAGGGCCCTGACCGCAGGTATGTTCCACCGGCCAGCGGTCGGGGGTGGGGGTGGGGGTGGGGGGAGAGCTGAGTTCTCCATCCCTGGACCCACCTCGGCCTCTCTGCTCACGGCGCATGCGCGCACCTGAGTGCGCCGCGTGATGGGGGCTGATTGGCTGTCGGCGTGTCTGTGGGTCTGCGCACGTGGACTCCTGGGTGCGCATGCGCTCGTGCATGTGGGTGCGGTATCGTGTATGTGTGGCGGCCGGGCCTTGCCCGGGGTCGTGTGAGCTGTGTCAGAGGCATCAGCACACTGTACGATCCAAACACATTACGGAATCTGGTGGTTGCATCTCTGGTTTGGGTTGAAGTGGCATTTTTATTGTGAGTCTATTTTCAGACTTGCTGTATTTTCCAAAAGCAACCCCCAAGCCCCAAAGCCCAGCTCTTGGCCAAAAAAGCGTTCTGCTGCTGCAAGTTCCTACCCAGAAAAGTGCTCCTCTCTTCCCCGGCCCCCCGCCCCCCGAAAACGCAGATAAACTTTTGTTATTACCTGAATCCTGGAAATAACGATGTGGTCCACATGGCCTTTTCCCTGTAACTTAATCTTCCCTTCAGTTCTTTAATAGTTGCTTTTTTGGTTAAAGAACAGAAACTCAAAAAGCTACTCCCACCCCCCATGAAAACAGAATCTCTCTCCTCCCATTTTCTTGCCTTTCTCACCAGGTTCAGGTAAGAGGAGAGGTGAGATTCCTCTTCCTGCCGCTCTTTCCCAGGGGTAGGTTGTGAAGGCAGTTTCCCGATGCCGTCAGCTGCCACTTAGCGGGCGTTGATGAGCTCACTGTGAGTGTTTAAGGAAATTTTTACTTTCCAGAGCTTATTAACATCATTCATCGGGAAAATGGTTGAAGATCTCTGATGACAATGCATGCACTCTTCTCGTTAGTCCCTGCCCGGACACTTTAAAATCGACTTAATCACCGCCCTGGGAAGTTCAGAGAGGAAGGGAGGGAGCAGCAGAGATCAGGCATCTAATCGGTATCAGATTTAAGAGGAAAATAAAGACATCTTGCCCAAGTGTGTCTTTCACAACAGGGCTTGGGTGTGTTGTCGCCGGAAGCAGGCCTGTGACCAAGGTACTCACAGGGGGAAGACGGACCCAGGGAAATTTCAAGGAAGGAGATGGGTCTGGCCCAGTCTGGTGTTTCTCAACTTAGCACTATGACATTTTGGGCCAGAAAATTCTTTGCTGGGGGAGACTGTCCTGTGCATTGTAGGATGTTTAGTAGCAATGGTGGCTTCTCTCTACTGCCCTCCCCCCAATGCCCAGCTCTAAAACTGTCTCCAGACATTGCCAGACGTCCCTCGGGGTTGAAATCACTGGATTGGGAACTCTTGCTCTAGCCCAACAGGAAGCAGCGGGCCGCTGCAATCAAAGCTCTGGTTCCCGTGTCAGGCATATCTGGCTTTTAAACCCTGGTTTTGCCATCTTGGCAACCTCTGTCTCATCGTTCGAAACTGGGGCTAATGGTAGGGCCTGCCTCATAGGCCAAGGGAGGGTTGGAGCTAATTCATGTGACGATATTAACACACCACTGGGCTTTCCGTAGGTGCTCAATAAATGCCAGCTATTCTATATATTATTGTCAAGGGGGCAGGTGTGGAACATGGAGGAAGAGGCTGCATGGATATTGTTGGCTAATGGGCTTATCAATGATAGCCGGTCTGTTCAAACTCCTACGCACAGTCTGCTATGCTGGTTGGGGAGGGGAGAAGTCTTCCTCCTGGGAAGCCGGATAGGGACAGGTGCCCCTGTTATAGACTGGAGCAGCATGGGCCATAGCAGGAGAACTGGACCAGGAGTCAGGACTTCAGGGTTTCAGTTCTGGCTCTGCCCCTCCTCCAGGCTGACTGTGGGCTAGGACCTTCCATTTCTGAGCCTCAACTTGCTCATCTGAGGAATGGAAAGGGGAATAAAAATAGCCATTCCTCCAGGATCCTGAGAGAGTCCTTTGAGATAAAAGAGGTTAAAATTGTTTCGTCCACACAAAGTCAGATATAAGGTGTAATTGTGGAGTAGCTAATGTAAGCTCATTTAAGACCGTGGCCTTGGAGATAGTTTCTTCCCTGTTGCCTGGTTTTCTCCTGGTCTGGGTATTTCTTGAGGTTCTGGAACTTGGCTCTCTGTGGGTCTGGGGGTCTGGCTCTCTGAGCAGCCTCCTGCTCCCTCGCCCTGGCTCCTGCCTCTGGCCTCTTTCCTTTCAACCTGCAGATGTCTCCCCAGACATTCAGGCTGGCAGCCCAGTGTTGGTTGGCTGCTGGGATGCTGTGGTCGGCCAGATGGACTAGTTCCCTCCAGAGGAGTCTTGGGCAGTGCTTTCTTTCCAGTCTCTTCTTCCCTAGGATTACTAGGCCTCAGTAACATACCCAGTGTGAAGACAGACACCCCTAAAGACGGATAACCAGGGCCCTCTATTCCCAGAGTGGGCTGTGGCCTGCAGTCGCCCCCCTGTGTTCAGGCCCCTTCTGCCCCCTTATTCTAGGGACCGCCTCACCCACAATGACATCGTGGCTACCACCTACCTGAGTATGTCGAAAATCTCTGCCCCTGGAGGAGAAATAGAAGGTAAGTGCCCCCCCACTTTGTTCTGTCCTCTGGTCCCCTACGCTCTCCCCTGACTCACCCCTACCTGCCTAGTAGCTCTAGTTTTGAGAGTGCAGAAAAGGGAATATTAATTATAAGGCCTTCACAGCCCATTTTCCATGAAGAAGGGCTGTGGCCAGTTTGAACGGGCTTACAGCTATTTGGGATTGTCTACACCTTGGCTGGTGGGATACCCTGCTGACTGGTGCAGAGAGGATCATTCAGTCCCGAAGATAACTTCGGTGGCTGGAGCCGTGCCCTGTGCCAGGTTCTAGGATGGCCAATTGTGCTCCAGCAGCTTCTATATTGAAATAGCTTTTATTGGCCAGTTAAAAAGTAGGCCATGATCATTTAGTAAAATTTTGAAGATAACGAAGAAGAGTATGAAACTTACCCATAGAATTCCTCATCTGCTTACCCCCCAGACAAGAGCTAATTATTAATATTCTGGGTTTTTTTCATGTGTATGTATATATATGTACACATACACATGTATGTGCAATAAAGCGTATTTGGAAACAACTGTTTTGAAAATTGCTTTTTGTCACTTGGCAATACAACAGAGATGTTTTACTCATGTTATTAAATATTCTTTTACAATATCATTTTAAATGAATACACATGTTCTGTTGTGTGGGTATACCATAGTCCACATTCACTAGTTAATGATGAATACTCAGGTGCTTTCTAATTTTTCTACATTAAAAAGAACTAAATTTTATTGAATATTTTTGTAGCTGAATCTTTATGCAAGTTGTGATTTTTTTGAATGATTACCTAGAAGTGGAATTGCTGTATGAAAGGATTTGTACATTTTAAAGTGATTTGTAAATATCAAAATTGCCCTTCGAAAAGACTGGACTAATGTCCACTTTGGTCACTCACATGGGCTTCTTTTGCTGTATCTTCACCAACACAGGGTAAAATAATATTAAAAAAGAACTTTGTAAATTTGGTGGGTAAATTTTATTGTTGCCTTAATTTTCATTTCATCAGTAGCCAATAAAGTTGATGAATAAAAATTTAAACATAATTTAATAATTAATTTATATTTACATATTATATATATTTATATACTTTATATTTATTCTATTATAAATTGCCTGTTCGTTGTCTTGTCCATATTTCTGATGGTATGTTTGTCTTTTCCTCATTATTTTGTAAGGGTTCTGTATATGTGTGGATATTAACTATCTGCCTGTCGTATAAGTAGTAAATAATTCTTGTCTGTTTTATTTTACCATTTAGTAGGATTAGATGCATGGAAATTTACAATTTTTATATAGCCAAATCTGTTAACCTTTTCCTTAGCCAATAAGGCAAGGATCTAACATTATTTTTTTCCACAATTGTTCTTTGGTAATACCAACAGTGTATATTGAATAATCTTTTGCCTATATTTTGAAATGCCACCTTTATCCCCTGCTAAATTCCTAAATGTGTTCTTGGGCCTGTTTCTTGATTTTCTATTACCTTTAATTGGTATGTCTGCTTGCTATTTCTTGGGTTTTGGTATCTGGGTAATGCTGGCTCTGTGAAATTAATTGGAAAGACTTAAAGTCTTTTCTAACATCTGGAGCAGTTTATATAACATAAAAATATAGTCTTTTGAGGGTTTGAAAGAATTCACCCATAAAACCAGATGGGCTGGGTGCCCTTTTTGAGTTGGTATAGCACTAGCTCTTTAAAAACTTTTCAATTTCTCCTGTGATCACTGTTATTTTTAGTTTGTTACTTTTATGATAGTCAATTTTGATAATTTATATCTTCCTAGAAGTGTATTCACTATGCTGAGGTCCTCTAATTTATTTGCATAGTTGTTGTAGAGAGCCCTCTTTTATAATTTAAACAGTTCTTTCTACCTGTGGTATTGTCCCCTTTCATTTTTTTAAATTTATTTTTATTTATTTTTATTTTTTTTTAAAGATTTTATTTATTTATTTGACAGAGATCACAAGTAGGCAGAGTCAGGCAGAGAGAGAGGAGGAAGCAGGCTCCCTGCTGAGCTGAGAGCCCAATGTGGGACTCGATCCAAGGATCCTGGGATCATGACCTGAGCTGAAGGCAGAGGCTTTAACCCACTGAGCCACCCAGGCGCCCCGTATTGTCCCCTTTCTTATTTTTAATGATATGTATTTGAGTTTTCTTTTTTTCTTGATTAGCCTTGTTACAAGCCTCCCCCCTCCCAGCCCCATCACATGAATGTGTGTGCATGCGCACGCACATGTACACAGACACAGACACAGACACACACACACACACTCTTTGTTGGACTTTCCAAAGAATTTGTTTTTATTTATCAGTTCTAATATTTTTTCTTCAGTTTTTGATTTTTTCTTTTCTAATTTTATATTCTCTTATCTTTTTACTCTCATCTTTAACTCTCTTCAACTTATTTTGTTGTTTTTTTTAAAGATTTTCTAATTAACATCTTTTTTTTTTTTTAAAGATTTTATTTATTTATTTGACAGAGAGAGATCACAAGTAGGCAGAGAGGCAGGCAGAGAGAGAGAGGAGGAAGCAGGCTCCCCGCGGGCTGCTCCGCACGATGTGGGGCTTGATCCCAGGACCCTGGGATCATGAACTGAGCCGAAGGCAGAGGCTTTAACCCACTGAGCCACCCAGGCGCCCCCTAATTAGCATCTTCTGCTTATTTGGTTTCTGCCTCATAGATCACGCTTTTGGCCTTCAGCAAACCCCAAGGTTATATTGAACTCTCTTTCTATTTATTTATTTTTACATTTAAATATTTATTCTTTTGAATTTCTGTAAGTGCACTTTCGAAGAGCAGATTTTTTTTTTTTTTTTTTGGTGGTATACTTTTATCTAACTAGATGCTGCTTGTAGAAATGCATCTTTTTTCTTATGGTTAAATTACTTTGATGTGTCCAGGGGCAGGACTCTTTTCATTGAATCTTGTCTGAGACATGCTGAATTCTTTGAGTTGAGTTAGAATAATTTATTCTAACATGAGAACATGAACAGCTGAAGGCAGGGTGGGGTAGGGACCAGAGCAGGATCTCTGGAAGCAGGCAGCTTGGGTCCCAATTCTGTTTCTTCGTAGCTGAGTGAGTGAGTCACTCCTCTTTCACTAGTCCTGGTCTCATAAGGTTGTTGTAAAGATCCAGTGAGATTATAAATGTAACATTCTTAAGAGTGTCTGGTATACATGAAACCCTAAAGTAATGTTTGCTGTGTAGTATCATTATTATTGGCTTTCTGCATCACTAATCTGATTTTATTTTTCCCTGTACCAGTTCTCCTGACTGCTTTCCATGTGGTTTAAAATTGGCCATTACATTTTTAGTTTCTTGTCCCGCCTTCTTTTCCCTCTGTCATTCCTTTGATATTTCCATTTTCTTTTTGGTCTGTTCTCTCCCAGAAGTTTTGCTTTGTTCCATAAAAGCGACTTCTTCTTGCACTCTGTTGAGAATTTCACATCATTTCCTGAGACTTTCGGGTAAATGTTCTCTGGAACCTTACAGATGCTGTTTCCCCATCTGGATGGGTACTCTGTGACTCTTCCTTTCTCCTTTATTCACTCTCTAGCAAGCTCTGGTCAGTGTTGGTGTCTTTCTACAGATGGGTGCAGTGTTCTCTGTCCATCCATCGTGACAAATCTATACCTGGAGCATAGGTGAATGTGCCCAGTTTCTGGAAGATTCCACCTAGTGCTCCTGAAATTGAGCAATCCCTTCTTCTAGGTTCTCTGAAATATTACCCCCCCCCACTTTTAATTATAGAAAATTCAAACACACCTGAAAATACAGAATCGGACAGTGGAATCCCAGGTGTCCTTATACAGGTTTAATATCTAGCTGCTCTCTGCCATTCTAACTTCATTGTCGATACTTTTAATTGGCGAAATACACAAAAATTGCCTTCCACAGGGCCCTGCTGGGAAGGTCCCTCCTACCCCTGCCCCTCCCTCTCCCAAATGGGAACAATCATCCCAGGAAGGATGCAGTTTCCCGTCTCTGGCGCTGTTCCGATCATTTGTGAGAATGGCTATTTTGGATGGACAGATAGGAAAATTTGACGTGGAGGGCAGTGCGTCATGAGGATGGGACGGGAGATGGGGCATTCTGGACCCCTTGCAGATCAAAACTCCTGGTATGGAAGGAATCTTCTCCAGTTTTCCCATTGGTGCTGTCCCCCACCCTTAGAATCCAAGGCCAGACTGCTCTGGTAGAAGCACAAAATGACCTTCTGACTGTTGTCCGATGGCTACTGTTTCAAGAGGCTACGGCTGTGCCTGCCACCAGCTGCTGGAGGGAGAATTTAGATCCCTGTCTCCCCATCAGTCTTCATTTCTGATGGTGATGTTGGCCTGGATCTTTTTCAGGGTCACTGTGAAGGTTTTAATGGGAATGTGAGGAAGATGTTTATTTGGCCACTAGATGGCGCTCAGGTCATGGGCAACGAGGGAGGCCTTCGAAGGTGGGTTCCTCCTCTCCCATGGATTGTTTTCAGAATAAAGGAGAATCTTCCTGCAACTACGGCTAATCAGGGTTAAATGTGTTATTAAATATCTTGATCTCTGAAACAATACAAGAGTGTAATTTACGGCTCAAAATGGAGCCATGTTTCACGATGTAAAGGGATGCTTCTGGCGTCCCTTCCTTCAGAGGTGCGTCTCTTTCTGAGACACAGGTTAGCGTTTGCCTTGCTCCCTGCCTAGCTTCTCCCATGTGTCCCGAGGGCACCTCAGGGCGTGTCACCACGACTTTCCTTTCAACCGTTCGTCTTTTTTCTTCACACGAGAGGGATCCAGCCCACCGGTCAATGCACAACACTGTTTTCTCACACCCCCAAAGCCCCAGCTCAACCAAAAAGTAAAAACCAGTTGTTTCTCTTTATCCCTCCACCTCCTGGTTCACCAGAATATTTGGCCCGACCAGGAGTTTTTGTTTTCATGTTTTGTTTTTCTTTCCAGTGAGGACAGGACCGAACAGTAGCCTCTTAAGCACGTCTGCCCACAAGTTTGCCTGGGCACACTTAAGTATTCCTTGGACCCTGTGCTCCCAAGCCGTTAGTAAATTTTGTTTTCGAAAAAGGAGTGATTTCCTTAGAGGCTGCGGTTCTTTCAAAATGTAACAGGCACATGAGACCCATGAAACGACACAGATTTGAACTTTATGCATATGGAAATCATACTGCAAAGATGGTACTTGTATGTAGCCTACAGTTTTTTCTAAGAAAACTAAAGTTTTTTGTTTTAGGTGTTTTTGGTTTTTGTTTGGTCTTTGGAGCCCAGATGATGATTTCCCAGCTGTTCTCGGCCTCTCCTCCAGTCTGGCTGCCACTGGTGTCAGGCCGCCAGGCTGTGGGCCTAAGAGATGTGCTGGGAGAGAGAGCTGGCAGGGCTGGCAGCAGGAAGTGGCCTGAGCTTCTCCAGGAGAAGATGTGGGTGTCCATGGATGCTGCAGGGCTGTGACATGTGGCCCACAAGGCCAGGCGGCCTGCTCCTGGTCTTCTCTGGCTCCCCCTGGGTGAGAGAATTGGGCTTGACGGCTCAGGCCGCAAAACCAAGACTAGTCCTCTGTGTTCTGGGACTTCAACAGCCCTGGTTCTCTGGGCTTGGAGAAAACCCAGCAGGACACTTGGGTTTTGGCGGAGGGTGATGAGGACTGAATGGTGGCTTTGTGTGAGGTTGCTTCACCAGCCGCTTTGCCCTTGACTTTATGAGCTGTCTGCAGACAAGAGGAGAGAGCCTGGGATGATCCTCAGGACCCTGGAGTCCTGTGGCCCTGCCCCCAAATTAGGAATCATTGGTCAAAGTTGTCAGCAGAAGCATGTCTTACTTTGTGCCTAACACTGGGCCTGATTAGGTTTGTTGAATGAGCGAATGAGTGAGTGAAGGAATGAAGGGATTCATGAAAGGTGCCCCTGGGAAATAGGCCCATTGGCAGCCCCCTCTTGGTTGTCCTGGACCCCAAAGGTATGTTTTGGTCAGATGGCTGGCAGGGTTAGGGGGACATGTGTCTAGGCTGGCCCACCAGTTAACCGCCAGAATTCAGAGTTAGTATGTGGATGTGAAGCCGAGTTTTCTTTTGCAAGAAGCACGTGGCGGTCAGAGCTGTGACCTTGGCCTCATTAGCCTGAGATAACTGGCCAGGTCTGTTTGTAATCATTGGGAAGGAGCTTAAAATGGAATCTGTTTCCTTCCGGTGGGCCCCGGCTGCTGCTCTCCGCGGCGTTGCAGCTGTGCCCGTGCTGGTCCTCTCCCTATGGGCAAAAGCTCCCCTATGACCAGGGGCTCCCTCACTGATGAAAACCTATTCCTGTGGATATGAAAATGACCATGAATTATGGCTTCTGAAAGTCTGATTTCTGCTAGCCGGCATTCCTTTTGGAGGCCTGGCTGCAAAGAGCTGTGGGGCTGGGTCGTAGGGCCTGGGTCCCCTGTAGCCAGGCCTTGTCCTTCTGATGTCTTCTGCACCAGTGGGTCAGCCCTGACCTTGTATCTGGACTTCCATGTTTCCCTTCTCTCCCGCCTCTGCTCTTTTTCTCTGTGTCTCTACTCAGTCTTCCTTCACGGCATTTTGCTAAACTCTTGACTCTTAGCTATAGTTGTGGGGCTATGGGAAAATAGTCATAGGTAATTTCTGGGGAGGAGACAAATAGGTAAAGATGACCAGTGAATGAAAATAATCAAAGATTTCACCAGCTGTATCCACAGGCTGGGTCATGGCCCCAGACCTGGTTACACTCAGCTAGTTGGAGGAGGAAACAGGGAGGGTCAGAATGCAGGAAGAGGCTGAGATCAGAGACCACTGAAATCAGGAGACTGAAGGGTGCCCACCCCCTGCGGGGTGTCTTAGATCTGCTTTGAAGTGAGAGACAGATTTCCAGAGCCCAGAAGTTTGCTAGAGGATCTCCTTCCTTGCTTCTCTCATTTCTTGCTTCTCCTTCCTTGCTTCCTCATTTCTACACACCCCTTACCAGCATTCAGGGCCACATCCAAGTGTGTAGAACCTTCAGCTAATGGGCAGTGTCTGGCACTGTGCTTCCCTTGGAGTGGCAGGTGCCTGAAGCCTGATTCCAGTGCCTGCTGTTGTGAAAATGCAACATGGTGCCCTCAGTGGCAATCCTGAACATGGCCACTAGATGGAGATGTTGTACCTTGAAATGCCATTGCACCGTGACCTTGGTAGCTAGCGTCAACCTGCTTGTTGGGTGGAGTGCTGGGTGTGCCTGGGGGACTGTTCATGTTTCCCCCACCCTTTCTTTGTGTCTGTACTTTGTTTCCCTCACTTATTGGCTATAATATAGAAAAAAAGCAGTTTCTTTTTAGTGTTATTACTTGAATGTAGTGAGTCAAGTTTCAGGTCCCATTTTCAATTGGCAAGCAGAGCAGGGACATACAGAGGCAGACAGACGGTGGGACCTCAGGGCTCACCCTGGCGTTAAGGGCTGTGTCTGGCTGGGGGTGAGGTGGGGGGGGATGGAGGGGTTGTGGGAGGTGGCATTGCGATGACTTTGTGATAAATTCACATCTGGGGCCTCGGGCCACATTTGTTTCCCACATGGGAGCTGTCTGTCTTTCCATCTGTCTGTCTGCCAGCTCTCCATCCACCCGCCTGTTCACGTAACCAGTCCTCTTCTCAGTCATGTCCATCCTAACCCCTTTTCCATTTCTTTACGCTTCAGAGGAGCCTGCAGGTGTGGTCAAGCCTTCTCCAACCATGGACCGTATGTGCTTCCCCCTTGGGGATGGCAAGGGGTTGGGCATTGGGGTTTTAGCTGGAGGGGAGAGGGTGCTGCTTGCTGGGAAGTTTCTGATTTGCCTGAGGTAGGGCGGAGATCTACCACCACTGGTCTGTGAGCTTACCTTTGGCTTTTACCTCTCAAAGGAGGTTGAATATGAAAATTGCTTGGAATGCTTTAAAGACAATTCCCCTCCCTGTCCTCACTCCCCTGCTTCCCAGCCCTTTCCTGAACCTGCTGGGCTCCAGCTCAGGCTCAGATGGGTCCACTCTCTCAGGTAGGGAGCGATGGGGCAGGGGCCTGGGTAAGACATCTTGGGGACCAGGAGGAGGTCAGGGTGAGTGGAAAACTCTTGAAGTTCACAAGGTAAATCATAATGGAGATGATTAGTACACATAATTATAAAGCCCGTGTTAGTTTTCTCAGCCTGGGCCTCCCACCTCAGTCCCAAATGGCAGAGCCCTGTGTGTGCTGGGGACCTGGGGGAGAGCTGTGACGGTGGCTGGGGGGCCAGCTCTGTGGGGAGGCACGCTCCTGAGCTCTGGTCGGCAGGATCTATCTCTCCAGCCCTGTCTTTGCCTGCCCCGCATCACCCCAGGGCCTTGGCATGCAGGGGGACTTGGTTCACAGCTCCTGTCCTTAGGTCTGGTTCTCAAGCATTTCCTTGGTGAGGCCATTTATCCTGTGCCTGCCTTGCCGCATCCTTGCTCCTATGGATTGGATCATCCCTGATGATTCCTGCTTGTGGGTCCACTTCCCACTTGTGGAATTCTGGGAACAGCCTCTCCCCCTCACTTCCTCTGGAAGAGACACCCTGGCTTTGCGGGGCTCTCAGAGTCTGTTCAGTAAAGTCCTGTCCTGGAAAACTTAGTCTTCGGCTGGAAAATCATGACATAACGACAGAGGGCCTCTGAAAAGGAGGGAAGTGACGTGGAGAAAAGATCTCCCTCATCATTGGTGGGATTTGCCTTTTCACTCTCCCTCCAACCCGTTCCCCTGAAAGGTGGTTCTTTGCACAATGTGGGGAGGGAGACAGAATGCTAGCGCGAGTCGGACTGTTAGGTAATCTGTCTCGACTTCATAATGACAAGGGGGGTGAGGAGGACATGTGCCCCAGGGGTGGGGCAGGGGACTGCCTTGTGGGTTGGGACATCTGACCAGGTCCTTGCCCTCCCTCCCCGGGGGGTGGCTTCTCTGGTCACTCTGGGACCTTTTTTGTGCCTCCCCACACCCCTAGGCAGGAGGGAGTGGGGACACAGGACAGGGTGCAGCCTGAGAGGAGCAGGGCAGTGGGGGCCCCTGAGGCCCAGCTTTGCATGCTGGCCAAGTAAGTGCATGGGCTTTGAGCTCAGAGCATTGTGGGTGATGCCACTCTGTAGTGAGGTGTTCCTTTGCATCCCTGAGCCTCAGTTTTCTCATCTGTAAAACGAATTAATAAAAGTAATAAATGTCTCTACGTTGCGGCAGAGTGGTGAGGATTTGGGGACCTACGGGAGACAAAGGATTCTTTACGCCCTTGTGGGTGCTGCATCCATGTGTGTTCAGGGAACTGAGGGCCAGGGATGGGCTCAGGCCTGAAGCTGGCTGGGTTGAGCCCTAGATGGTTCCACGGAGCTGGCCCCTCTGACCCCAACTTGTGTCATCCAGTGGACGACCATCTGGGCTTCCTCCCCACCTTCGGGCCCTGCTATGTCAACCTCTACGGCAGCCCCAGGGAGTTCACCGGCTTCCCGGACCCCTACGCAGAACTCAACACTGGCAAGGTGAGCGCGCCGGCACCCCCGCACACCCAGATCCCCGTGTCTATGTGCAGGGAGGGGCCTTGCAGCCTGGGCAGCGTCTGCTCCGGTCCAGACTACAAGGGCTTGAGTGGGTTTGGGGCCAGAGAGCCCCCACCTCAGAGAGCCCTCCTGCCTGACCCCCTTCTGGCCGCTTCTTCCTTCTCCCTCTCTCCCGTTTGCTTTTCCTTCAGGGCCAGCCTGACCCCCTTGTCCCCTCATAGTCCTGGCCCCCGAGGGAGCCAGGGCTCATCCGTTCATCTCTCCCCTGGTTGGGCTGGAGTCTGGTACTGATCCTCTGGATGGCTTGTCATGGGCCCTGAACTCTCTGGGCCACTGTTTCCTTATCTGCAGAGTGATGGGGGGTAGCCCAGGGCCCTCCTGGTTGCCTGGGAGAGGAGCAACTTGAGGGCCATATTTTCCTTTCTTTCCTTTCCTTCCTCTCCTCCTTTCCAACCCCCTGCTCCTGGGGACCCAACCCCTCTTAGGGAGAAGGCGTGGCCTACCGAGGGCGGCTTCTGCTCTCCTTGGAGACCAAGCTGGTGGAGCACAGCGAGCAAAAGGTGGAGGACCTCCCTGCTGACGACATCCTTCGGGTGGAGGTGAGGGGCGTGGCTCAGGAAGGGGTGAAGGTAGTGGCAGCCAAACCCGGCTGGCTCCTACTGTCATGGTGGGGGAGGGCTCAGCTCCACCCACGGTCTGGGCCTTCACCTCTCTGGGCCTCTGTGCCTCAGCTGTGATGGACCAGGGAGACCACGGCTACTCCGTCTCCCTGAGGAATGTTCAGAGGCTCAAAGATAAAGGAGATTATTTTACAAGCCTAGAGCTTGATACAGAGTGAGAGGTCCCTTTTATAACAATGGTGTAGGACCAGCTAATACTTATTCATCCCTCATTGTGTGTCAGAAGCTATGCTATGACACTTGATATCACGGCGTCCCCCCAGCAGCTGTGAGGTAGCTGCGTTCAGTATCTCCGTTTCACAGATGAGGACACTGAGGCTCAAATGTACCAGAGCAGCAAAGCAGGAGAGCTGAGCCTTGTGCCCAGGAGGCAGCTGGATGGGGTCTGTGTGATGGTAAAGCTTTCAGACTCCAGCCAGAAAGCACGGGTCTGAATCCTGGCTTGACCACTTACCAGCTCTAGCACTTTCCTTGTCAACAAAGCAGGGGTCATAAGTATACTTACCTCCTAAGACCGTTGGGAGAATTACATTGACACAAAGCACTACGTGATGAGCGGTCAGTAAACGTTAGCTGTTACTACTGCTTACAACATTCCACAATCTGGTCGTGTAGCCCTCTTCTCTCTGCCTTCCGTGGAGGGGATGGCAGAGTCCTCTTGGTTCAGACCAGGCTGTGCGATCGAGAGCCTGCCATGTCCTTAGCCATGAGCCCGATGCCCAGAGGGGACATTCCTCCCCAGCACAGGGCAGCTTGTGTCTACCGCAAAGCTGGGGGGCATGCTGGGGACCCCGAGGGGCACGGGCTGGGAGCTCTGGACAGCGGCCCCTTTTGAATGGCAGATGCAGGAGACCAGGCTTCCCCCAGGGTGGGGGGTGGTGGTGCCATGGCTGCTGGTTTGGATTAAGGAGCAGCATGACCTTGGAGGAGCAGACCTTATTAGAGGAACATGGCCAAACACACAGGCCTGGAATGAGTTTGCTCAGTTAGTAACCAAATCTGGGCACTGCTGCTTAGCTGGACCATCCACCACCCATCCGTCCAGCCAGGGTTTACTGGGCGCCAGTCACGGCCAGGGTCTGCCAGACATGTGACCCCCTCCCCACCCCAGTGTCTTCCTTCCTCCTCCATGACCCGTCAGCTGTCCTTTCTGCCCCCAGAAGTATCTCCGGAGGCGCAAGTACTCCCTCTTTGCCGCCTTCTACTCGGCCTCCATGCTCCAGGACGTGGATGATGCCATCCAGTTTGAGGTCAGCATTGGGAACTACGGCAACAAGTTCGACACGACGTGTCTGCCGCTGGCCTCCACCACTCAGTACAGCCGGGCGGTCTTTGACGGTGAGGCTGGGGGCTGTGTGCCTGGCTGGGACCCGGGCCACAGAGCAGGGGGCCCAGCCCGACATCCTGCTTCTCCTGCAGAGCTAGCTGCCGGAGGCCCACCCACAGGCCCTGGCCCAGGCAGACCTGTTTGGGGTTTGCTCTGTCCCCCTCCGTGCCATTCCGCACTCCCCGCTCTCCTCTAGGTGGCTGTCTGCTGCCAGGACCATGCTGGGGCTCCCGAAACAGGCTGTGGTCGGCCGTAGCTGATTTTCACAGTGGCTTTTCTGAGTCATGTAGAGATTTTGGAGAGCGGGGTTTCCCAGGTCCTTCTAGCAATCCCTCTGGGTGTGCTGAGGAGCCCCTCTGAGAGCGGCAGCTGTTTGTTCAACAGATGAAGGGAGCTCAGGTGCCCTGTTTGGCCACTAGGGAATGCGGGCCACTCGTGGATGTCCTGGGAGCTCTTAGTGGGAGGGAGCAGGGGTCTGAATCAGTCCTGGCCTTGGTCCCCTTCCCACCCACCCCTGCTCTCCTGGCTCAGGGCAGGCCTATCGTGTCCTTCCAGGGTGCCACTACTACTACTTGCCATGGGGCAACGTGAAGCCCGTGGTGGTGCTGTCCTCCTACTGGGAGGACATCAGCCACAGAGTCGAGACTCAGAACCAGCTGCTCAGGATTGCGGACCGGCTGGTGAGTGGAAGCTGCCTCACCCCTGCACCCGCCTTGTGCCGCACCCTGCCCTCATGGGTGTCCATAGACCGGGCCCACAGGGGTCACGCACTTACACACAGCTATGCCCACAGACTCTCAGGGTGCCTGGGGTCCCTTGTGTCCTGACCGTGGCCTGCCAGTTTGGAGATGTTGTTCTGCTAGCAGGCAGGGAGGAGAGGGAGTGCGAATGATCGGGGGCCCAGGGAGGTGGGAGGCAGTGCAGGGAAGGAGCTGAGAGGAAGCAAGCTGGAGCAGGGGGGCAGAGCTTTGTACCCGTCATGCTTGCATGTGTCCATTTGCCTCCTGCCACCCGCCAGGGTTTGTGCTGGAGGCCTGTCGCCACAAGGGAGACTTGGATGGGGAGCTGCCCTGCCTTCAGGAGTCAGTTTAGGAAAGGCAAGCACAGGTTCACCCACACCTCTCACGCAGAGGTTCCAAGCCCAAGTGCAGGTGACACTGCAGGACACTGTGAGGAAGGATTGGCACTCAGAGGAGGGAGATGGCCAAGAAGCAGCAGGAGGGCGTTTTGGAGGCAGCGAGGAGATGGGAGGCAGGAGCCCTCCTAATCCATGGTTAGGGTGCCGTGGCAGTGGTCGGGGAACGATGACAAGGCATGGGGCAGGAGGGGACCTTGGGGACAAAGCTGCAGGACTTGGGTTAGAAGGACTTGGTGGTTGGGGAGTTGGGAAGGCAGGGAGAAGTAGAGTGTACGAGGTCAAGCAGGGAGTGGTGTTTTGGAGGTGACCAGGGGGTTCCCTGGGGGGTCCCTGGGGATGCTGAGAGCTGAGGACCCGGGGGCTCAGCTAGAGAATGGAGGAGAACTAAGTGGACAGAGGCAGAGAGACTAAGGGTGGGGAGCTGCTAATCCTGGAGGGGTGGGTGGCTAGGTTGTTTGTGTGTGTGCTTCACATGTAGTATAGCCCACGGGAACCTGGGGGAGGCCGGTGTGGCCTCGCTTTGGGAGCTAGTCAGGAGCAGTGGGGTAGAGGGAAGGGGTTACAGAAGTTTGGGCTTGTCTGTGGCTGCGGAGGTGAGCACAGTGAGGATGATGGGGTGGGGAGAAAGGAAGGATGGTGGTCTCGGAGGAGCAGGGGAGATGCCGGCCTTTGTGAAGGCATGGTGGCCAGCTTTCCTGAGACTGGCATCTTTTGCATAGGGAGGGGACCAGCCAGCACCCAGGTCCTGGAGGTCTTGGAGTCCTTTCTCGGCAAGTCCAGACTCCATCTTTTGGGGTGGCCATTCTCTCACAGGATGCTCCCTGAGGGCCGGGACTGTGTGTTCTTCCCAAGTCCTGCCCTCAGAATGGCACATGCTCAGGGAGGCCCATGGGTGCAGAGGGGACCCAAGGGGTCTGAGGAACAAGCCCTTGACCTGACAGGTGTTCTGTGAGAGCTCTCCAAGCTCCGGGCTGAGGCCCGTGGAGACTGCCCCTGACCAGCTCCGGCAGGAGACACATGTGACCTGGGAGCGACTGGGCCACGAGTTTGGAGAGGGAACTCTCTGTTATTGGAGGGAGTCTCAGTGTTCCTGAAGGCAGGAGAGGATCGGGGGTGCTAGCACTGGAGAACTGGGGAGGGATAGAATGTTCCAGGTGGGGACCGGTGTGGGCTCAGAGGGTCCTTCACCTGTGAGACGGCAGACTGGCTGGCTAGAGGGGCCCCGGGAGGAGCGGAAGGCAACGGTCTCGTGTGGGAGTCTGCACACAGTACTCAAGTCCTTGTGACCAGGCCTATGGGTGGAGTCCCAGGCTTGGGAATTCCTATCCGTTTGGTGTGGGGAGCCCTGTAAGGTTCTCAAGGTGAGACAGCGCCTGGTTTGTCGCATCTGGGCTCGGCGTTCTCTGTTCTCACTGTTCTCTCCCTTGGTTAGGGCATCAGGTTCAGATTTCGGCGACAGGGCCTAGGGGCTGGGAGGCTGTTGTATACCCTCCACCCCACCACTGTGGTCCCAACCCTTGCCTGCCTGTTCCACAGGAAGCTGGCCTGGAGCAAGTCCACTTGGCCGTGAAGGCGCAGGGCAACACCGAGGACGTAGACTCCCTGTTGGCTCAGTTGTTGGATGAGCTCATCTCAGACTGCAGGTAGGGGGTGCCTGGCACCCACGCGCCCTTCCCTCCTGGCTCAGTGAGGCCCTTTCCCTCGGAGTGCTCGTGTGTGGCGGTGAGCGGCGGCACGTCTCCCCAGCCACGCTTGGCCAGCCGTCCACCCCGCGCTCAGTCCAAAGGTGGTTCAGCCAGCACGGGGAGTTGAAAAGGTGACATTTAGAGCAGGTCGTAAATCTCCCTGCAGCAGCGGCAGCTGTGGGCCTGGGGCGGACCAGCTCACCTGAATGGGGAGCATTGTGTCTCTGATCCCCGACCTCTTAGTTCCCTGATGGAATCTCCAGGAGGAGCTGGCTGGTGGGGCTGACGGCGCCCCTCCTTCCCAAGGCCACATCGGGGACCACGGCTTCCAGTTAGCCTTCTGTCGACTTCAGGAAAAGAGGGCTCTGGGGGTGATGGGGAGCGGGGATGCTCAGAGGCCCAGCAGAAGGGGAGGCATCTCAGCATCTCCCCCAAAGCTGGGAGATTTGGGGCTGGCTACCCACCTGCTCTGAGCCTTGCTTTCCTTATCTTCAACCCCGCGTTAAGAATAGCTGCTTATAATAGCACAGAAGCAAAATGCTTGGCACTTTAGAAAGTATGTGATAGATGCTGGCTATAATTACTATTAGAAGCATCAGGAGACTTAGGTCTTGTCCCTTTAATCAGCATTGCGGCTTCCGGCAGTGTCACTTCTCTGGACCCCAGTTTTCTCAGCTGTGAAATGGACTTCATGACACATAGTTGCTTTTCTACTCTCTTTGGGGTTACGGGTTAATGTAGGAAAAGTGTATTCTAGGGTCCCCTCTATCTTACCATCCCACCTTCTGCTTATCATTCTACCGCCCCTCAGGGGTGGAATTCCAGGCAGGTCATTAGGCATTCCCCAGACCTTTCTGGAGCCCAAAGCCTGTTGACAAGCCTGCAGCTTCAGCCCCTCCAGGGGTGACAGATGGAAAAGTGAGCCAAGGAAGCTGGGTGTGTTGGGGAGTTTCGAGGTGTTTGCTGCAGGAGCTCAGAGCAGGTGCATTCCACTCAGATTCCACTCAGGGGAGCTTCCTGGAGGGGTCGCTCTCCCTAGGGGAACTCTGAAGGAGGAGCGGGAGGAGCTAGCCTTTGCAGAAGGGACTGCCCAGGTGCAAAGCCTGAAATGTCTGCCACCTCTGTGGGTTGGCGGGGGAAGAGGACGCCCAAATGGGATCGATAGGCCTGGGGGGTCCGCTCAGGTGAGCTCAGCACTGGGAGACTTGATGGAGGGCACGAGGTCCCCGTGGTTCTGGTGCTCGTCCTGGCTGCAGAGCGAGGTAGGGGTTGGTGGTGGTGGTAAGGAGACTCTGGACAAAGGTGTCACCGAGGCCAGGGACATGGGGAAGGGTGGGGGCCAAGGGAGGCAGAAGGCAGTGTGGACTCTTTAGCTGGCATCTTGACGACCACAGCCTCACACGAACACTTCCTGTGGGAGGTGCTGTTTGCGAGCACGTGACACGGATGGACTAATCACAAGCACCTTATGAGGTAGGAAGTGGGGAGATCCATGTTTTATAGACGAGAAAACCGAGGCGCGGGGAGATTAACTTGCTCAGATTCACTCCCCTGTAAGTGGCTGAGACCGCTGGCTGGATCGCTCTCTGAGGAACAGGACTTGCTGGTGCGTTGGATGTGGGGGCCCAAGGAAGGTGCAGAGTGATCCCCCAGCTCTGGCCAGAGTAGCCAAGTGGACAGCAGGGCTATTCTCAGGGGGACCAGTGGGGGAAAGAGGAGCTTTTGGGGAAGACGAGGCACTTAGGACTGGCCGTGTTGGTGGGAAGAACCTGAGAGCATCTGTGGAGGTTGGAGAACAGAGTGAGGCTGGAGGGGCACAGCGGGGTGCGGTCAGCGTGGGGAGGGGCTCCGAGTGACTCGCGGTGGACCATGGGCCCAGGTATGGAGGGTGGGTTCTACCCATGGCATTGCTTGTGACTCATATGGTATGTGGACCTTGGCAGGTGTCAGGTGCCTGAAGCATCAGAGACAGGTGGGACCCAAGTCCAGACCCGGGGCTCTGTTCTCAGAGGATTCAGCTAAACACACTTCTGCTAAAGCCTGGTCCCTTTTGAGTCACTCTGCAGGTCAGGAGGGTGGGGGAAGAAAGCTTCCCATCTTCTTGGAAGCATAGTTGGGTCTCCAGGGAGGAATACTAGACATCAGGAGACCTGCCTTCAGGCACCGCTTGAGGCCACTGATAGCTCTGGGACAGCAAGCAGCAAGAGGGCTGCCTTCACCTCTGTTTTGGGCTGCAGAGCAGGGCAGCCAGGCATGGGGACCCCAAGCCAGTGGGTCACAGCCAACCACTGGCTGCACTCCATTCCTTCAGCCAGACCTTGTCCCACCTCCCAAGTCAGTGTCCTTCCTTTCACACCTCCCTTTTCCTGGCTTCTCTCCCTCTTAGCCCCCATCCCCCTGCCAGGGTGCCCCATCTGTTCCTCCAGCCCAACCTTCTCTCACCCTTGGACCCCCGGACCCATCTGCCTGCCACACCTCTCTACTGCTTGTCAGCCAGTGCTTCCAGCTCCTTCTTGGGGGGATCTTCCCAAAACTGGGGCCTCGGCTTCAGCCCTCAGCGTCTCCTCCTGCCTTTAAGGAGCAGTTTCAGCTCTCATCCTGGTAGACAGGCCTCTGTGTCTGCACTCCCTCTTTCCCTCACGGACCCCAGCCATCCTACCTTTCAGCCCTTTGGAGCCCCTGGGCTAGCTTGTCCAGGTCTCACCACCCCATGTGTGCTTCCTCCTGCCTCTAAGCCTTTTTCCTGTGCACATAGTGTTCCTTTGGCTGGAACACCACCTGGCTTTTCTTGGCCCAACTGGCTTCCTCCAGGAAGTACTTCTGACTCTGAAGCTGCCCAGGGGGACGGGGATCTAGCCTGTCTGCCTCTCTGTTCTGGGTGCTCCGGACCCAGCCCTGTTAGGACCCGCAGAGCTGTCCTTCACGAGGAAGAAAGGAATGACCCCTAGACCAGTTCACCTTTCAGGCCAGACACTGTGCCTTCTGGGCGGCTGTTCCTGACAAAGATACCGTGTCACTGCGGAGGTCGGCAGCGACTTTTCCAGCCTTCCAGCTCTGCTCTCGGCCTGCGCTGAGCCATCCTGGGCCTGCCCACCATTTCCAAGTCAACCAGGGTTGGCAGGGCGACTGTCCCTGTTTGGGATGGGGACATGATGCCATCCCATCTCCTCTTTCCAGTTTCCCTTTTGTTCCATCCCCGCTACCTTGGGCTTTCCTGGGGCAGGAAAGGGCCAAGACATCTCGTTGGTGGCGGTCACGGGTCCTGGCTGTTTCGGGGGGAGTCTTGGCTGGGCTGGTGGCCTCTGTGAAAATCTCCCTTTGGTGGTCTGTAGGGCAGTCCCTCCCAGCTCCCGACTCAGCCTGGGAGCATAAATCACCCCGGTTGGCTCAGTTCTCCAGATCCGACTCCAGATCGGCCTGCCCCCGCCCTCAGGCCCACTCAGGCCTCCTTCCCAGGCAGGCCCCAGCCCAGGACTCGGGCCCAGGCCCCCCTTCACCCAGGCGGCATGCCCCTCCACCACGAATCAAGTGGGTTGGGGATGGAGGCCGCCCCTCTCCTGGCCTGGGGCAGCCCCATCCGCGGCACCCTCGGGGCAGTAAATATTATATTACTACAGGGTGTGCAGTACGTGACCTGAGACAGGCCCCGGGGCTTAAGTTTCCCGAGATGGAGTTTGCGTACTGCTCCCCCCACCCTAAAAATTCAATTAAAAAAAATAACAGGAAAAATGTAGTGCGCCGAGGGCCTGCCAGAGCGGTGTATCTGGCGGCGGCGGTGCCGCTGCGCTCCGGCGGTAATTGGTTCTGCATAGCTCGGGGAAATTGGCAGAAAAATAAATCAGCCGGGAGCCGGAGTCGAGACGCTGCGGGGAGGGGAGTGTGAGCTGGGGGGGGCTGCAAGTGGTGGGGGCAGAGCTGGTGGAGCGGGTTTGACTGATGTCCTGTTTGGGAGTCAAGGGCTCCGTGGGGGTGGGGCGGGGGGGTGGAGCAGGCCCCCACCCTCAGCAGGGATCATCTAGAGGGCTCCTGCAGGGTGAGGGAGAGCGCAGACGCCCCCTTCCCCTTCCACGTGACCCTGCATGTGTATTGACTGACCCCCGGAGGAAGAGCCTGTGAAGGAGGACTTCTGGGGAGCCCATGGGGGGCAGGGTGGGTCAGAGTTCCGTGTCTCCCAACAGGATGGAGTTTAAACTCAACCCCACGTGGGGCCTATGGTGGGGTTTCTGGGGCTACATGTACTCCCTACCTCCTCCTCCATAGGCTTCCCAAATGGAGGGTTCTGGGAGGGGTGTCCTGGGGCTGCCCCAGGTCGGCACAGCTGTACTGCTGGCTGCCGGCCTCCCCACAGCGTCTGCAGTGGCTTGTCAGGGGTCCATAAATTTCCTTCCTGAAGAACGTGTGAGTGCAACAGAACGGGTTCATTTCAGCCCAGGGCAACTTAGTACTCTGGCCTCTGCTTTAGGAAGATGCAGGGGGCACAGAGGGACCTGTTGGGCCCTCTGAGGGCCTGCGGTCATTGGGACAGAGGGGACACCTGGGCCAAAGAACTCCTAAGTCCCAAACAGGAGCCTCTTGAAGAGAGGGTTGAGGGACTTCCAAGCAGGATGTCTGAGGGCCTGTGTAGTTAGGGAAGGCTTCCTGGAGTTGAGGAGGGAGCAGGTCCCATAGAGAGATGGGTCAGGCTGAAGAAAGCACCTAGGGCCCATGGAGTCCCCTGCAGGCAGGCTGAGGGTGTGGGGTTTGTTTGGGGGTGGGGTGAGGGCTGTCTGTGCACGGGTGTGTGTGCTGGGCTCATCCCGTCTGTCTGTCCCTCACAGCCAGCCCCTAGGTGATGTCCACGAGATACCCTCTGCCACCCACCTAGACCAGTACCTGTATAGGCTGCGCAGCCGACACCTGAACCAGATGACTGAGGCAGCGCTGGCCCTGAAGCTCGGGCATGGTGGGCTCCCAGCTGCCTTGGAGCAGGCTGAAGACTGGCTGCTGCGTCTGCGCGCCCTGGCTGAGGAGGTAGGAAGCCCTGGAAGGTGTCCTCCTTCCTGCTTGCAGACATCAGAACTGGGAGGGGCATGGGGACGGTCTGGACCCTGATCCGACCCCGACTCTGTCACTGGGTGAGCTTGGACAGGTGACTCAGTGTCCCCTATTTGCATCAGGGGGAGAGAGGATGCAACCGGACACTGGGTGTTACGGGGCCTCGCTGAGAGCCTGGTGTGCAGCCTGTGTTCTGTCAGTGCTCCCCTCACGGGCTCAGTACATGTGTTTAATCAGTGTCACTAAAGTACATCAGAGGCAGAGCTGGGACCAGAACCCTGGAGCGCCTGGCTCTGGGTCCAGTACTGGGGCCTGCTTCCCCAGTGACCCAACTCCTCCCTGCCAACCAGGATCTGTCTGCCCCTGGCCTCAAACCTGCCTCTCTGGGGCCACTCTACTTCTTGCTGTCCTGGATGCCTCCCAGCCCCAGGCCTCAGGAGGCTGTATTTGCAGGAACTGTGTCCTACCTAATCAGAGAGAAGTGGCAGCCTTTTGTTCCCACCCGTAGACCACCCTCCTCCTTGCCCCAGGTCCGATGTGCACCCCGCCCCAATTCCCAAGGCAAGCAAGTCTTCCACGGGTTTGTCCAGAACAAGGACGAGGCTCTGCTCATGTGTTATGGGCAGACCAGCTACTGCCCACTCCAACCAGAGGTGTGGCCCCCTACGGAGGCAGTAGGGTGGTAAGGAAGGATCTCTCCAGAAGGAGTGTGGGGGCCCAAGAGGGTCTTTTGGAAGAGCGAGTTGTTGAAGAGGAGAGAGGGGTGCAGGAGGTGGAATGCTGCTCAGAAGGGGAAGACAGCCCAAGAAGTTGATCTCTGAGAGTCAGCCTTGGACTTGTCCCTGATCAGGTCTTTGAGCATGTGGCTGGCTACCTGGGGAGAACACTGTTGCTCAGCCATAGGCTGACCCCGTGCAGTGGCTACAGACCATTCTCTTGGGCTGGTCAAAGGCTGCCTTCCATCATCTTGGCCCAGATGGTCCCAGGACTCTGAGCACAGACTGGGAAGGGTTAAGGTCCAATGGGTGCTCCTGACCGCAAGGGACCCCAGAGAGCGTCTTTCTCAAATTTGAACGTGCTTCAGAATCCCCTGAAAGGTTTGTTGACTTTTTTTTTAAGATTTTATTTATTTATTTGACAGACAGAGATCACACGTAGGCAGAGAAGCAGGCAGAGAGAGAGGGGGAAGCAGGCTCCCTGCGGAGCAGAGAGCCCGATGTGGGACTTGATCCCAGGACCCTGATATCATGACCTGAGCCGAAGGCAGAGGCTTAACCCACTGAGCCACCCAGGTGTCCTTCCCCTGAGAGGTTTATTAAAACAGGTTACATGCCATGTCCGACCCTGCATGTCAGAGCAGGTAGAGCCTGAGGATTTGCATTTCTAGCACATTACCAGGAACTGCTGTTGCTCTAGGGACCACGCTGGTATTGCGGTTGGGAACCGCTATTTGGAGGCAGAAAAACCTGGTTGGCTCTTACTCTCTTTGAGCTTGAATTTTCTCACTTGGCAAATGGGGCTGCCTGTCCTTGCTGCAGGGAATAAGTGAAACCATGAAATGCCCCATTGAGCCTCCAGGGGCAGGAGCTCTCAGCCATGGCCATGGCCCTTGTTAGAGACCCAGAGCCACCTCACTGAGCACGCTTTGCTCAGTAACCTTGGAAGCAGGTGTGCTGCATCCAGCAATTTTCACTCAGAGTCACTGGCTCTCAGGAGCTCAGGCCTTGCAGTTCTGTTCTGGGCTAGTCACCATTTCCAGAGCCCGTGATCATGAGGCCCGGTAACAGACCAGACTCCACAAGTCCCTGCTATGAGAGTTGGGAGAGTGTCCTTTGGGAAGGGACATACCTGGGGATTCACTGCTACTCTCAGGGGTGAAGAAGCTTTTTAAGTGTGATGTCGTCTCTCCGGTCAAATCAAATCCTTTAGTCCCGGCACCCCCCGGGAGCACCTCTCTGCCCAGTGGAGGGGATCTGAGAAGATAAGCTCTGGTCTCCAGGCAGGAGTGTCTCTTCCCAGAAAACGTGAACCCAGCTCCGTGAATTTTTGGCAGGCTCCTCATGTGAGCGGAGGCAGCCTCATGCCCTGTGCTTGGAGGCGGCTAGCCGTGGAAGACAGAGGGGCCCAGCCACCCAAGGAGGCTCTTGGGGGTGGGCCGTGGGGGAGCTGGAAGCTTGGAGGGAAGGTGGCTGCTGGTGGGCCGTGGGGCATGGGCCTCCCCAACTCTGAATGCTGCCCTCTCTCCAGCCCCAGAACAGCCTGCCCGACATCATCATCTGGATGCTGCAGGGAGACAAGCGGGTGGCGTACCAGCGGGTGCCTGCGCGTGACATCCTCTTCTCCCGGCGGGGCGCCAAGTACTGTGGCAAGAACTGTGGGAAGCTGCAGACGCTATTTCTCAAAGTGGGTTCCTTTTCCTTAAGTCATGATCATATCTTCTTCCAGGAAGTGCCCTTCCCCTTTTGCGTCTCCTTCCGGTCTCCATCCGGTTGAGAGTCTGTAGGCTCTCAGAGGGCTTGGTGTAAAATCATTTCCCTTCAGGTCCTTGCCCCCTGCACACCTGGGCTAGGAAGCTGGCAGGTGAGAGCTGGAATCCCGGGGTGCTGGAAATGAATGAGGCAGGGTCTTGCCCAGGCTGTCTGGGGGCGGGGGCTGACTTCTGAGGCTGTTCTCAATCCCATAGCCAGGTCTCTGGTAGGGGGTTTAGCCCTCAGCCTCCACCCCAGCCTCTGAGAGCCCTGGTATAGACCTGCTTACCCTGCCGGAGAGCTTTGACTCCAGCTGGAGTCATGCTCATGTTCAAGTTCTTCCCGGTGGGAAGGCTGGCGTCAGGGCACTGAGGGCGTCTGTGGCTCTGGCCCATCTGAGAGCTGGAGGTGAGGAATCCAGGACCCCTCATGTTGTCCTGCCTGCATCTCGCCTCCCCTTTCTCCTCCTTCAACCCTGACCCTTGTTCTCCGTCTGTCTTCTTTCAGTTTCTGGCCAGCCTTGGGCTGGGTGACAGGGATGTGAGCAGGTGCCTGAGCGTGCCCTCTCCTCCTCTCTGGGTTCACGTGGGGACATGGAGCCAAGGTTTTGTGGTAGGGGTACTGTGGCCTGGTGTCCAGGACACAATTCAGGGAAATCCCTCCTGTGCTGTGACTGCCCAGGCCCCAGGGGAGGGTGCCTGTTTGGAGGGCTGTCACTGAGGCTGTCCTGTAGGAGGAGTAGCGCTCACTCCAGAAGGCTCTCTTGGCATTATAAGCTGCCTGGCCTTCAGCCCGGCTGGCCCATTTTCCCCAGCCCCTTGCTCTCAGCCTTCCCTTCCCGGCCCCTCCTTCCATCCACACCAGGGACCAGCGCCTGCCTCTCCTCTTCCAGGAAGTCGTTGTTGGCTAGCCTTAGCCTCAAACCTCTGAGTGCCTGTCGGTCAACCCATTCATATACCGGCCGGTCTTTCTTGTCCTGCCCTGGGCTGGAGAGAGAGGGTAGGTTTCAACAGTACAGCATGTGTGGACAGGTGGCAGGGTTGGCTGGGAAGCCTGTGTGGCATTGGGTAGGTTGCCTGACCTCTCTGAACGGCTAGTTGTCTTCTCACCTATAACACAAGCATCAGGCTGCCCACTTCACAGGTGTTGAAGGTTGGAACTAGGTGACACAGGTCATGGGTCTTGCTTAAATGAGGTGATCAATGAGTATCAGTTTCTCTCCCCTCTTGTCCCCTTTTTCTTCTGGAGTGCTTCCTTGCTTCCTGGGGACAGGTATCTTTTCACCAGCACGACTAGAGGTGAGGTGATAACCTGGACCCCAGGTCACTGGAGAGACCAGCCCCCCCCCCCCCCCCGCCTGCCTACATGCTACCTGGGGCAGGTCCCCTGTGCTTTCCTTACCTCCTAGCCTCCCGCCTTTCTGTTTCCTCAGCCAGCTCCTTGCCAAGCCGGGCAGAAGGGCAAGGAGGTGGAAGAGCTGACACTTTGCAGTGGGGCTCACCAGGGAAGGCTGTCTGGCTAGAGCTCACTTGAGTAGGATGAGCTTCAAGCTCTGACCTCTCGGCCCTGCATCCTTGGGGAAACACAAACTGAAAAATTTTCCCTGATTCCAAGCAAAAAAAAAAAAAAAAAAAAAGAGATATAGAATTGTTTCTCGAAGTCTTCCCCACTGAGTTTATGAGCCCCGCCAGTAGCTCCTGAGCAAGTTGTACAAAAATGTTGGCAGCAAGCAGAGACCAAGAAAACATTGGTGTTTCTTAACTTAAACCAAAGTTGGAAAAAATGAGCACCAGTAGAGAGGGAGAGGAGCCCCAAACTAGACATTTCTTTATTTGCTGTTGCTATTTTGGGTCCGGCAGGCTGGCCCCGTCTGGGGGAGGGCAGGGGAGAGACTAGGGGTGGAGAGGGAAGGGGGGGGTCAGGCATTCCTGCCATCTCCCTGGGGCTGGTGGTTTGGAGGGAAAAAGGCCACTCACCACCCCAGGGAGGAGACCGCTGAAGTGAACGGTCATGGGAGGTCGCCAGGGGGTGACATGCGGGGTCAGGCCTTCCTCCAGGCTTCACCAAGGATGAACCCAAAAGCAGAGAGGCTGGGTGAAGGGGGAGACGGTCATTGCCTTGGCACGCCCTGCACCCCTTCCTTTTCCCCTTACCTGGAGTGGGCTCTCCCTCTGGGGATCCGGGCCTCCCGAACCTGCTGGCAACCTCTTACTTAGTCACCCCCGCTTCCCTCTTCTGAACCCACCAAAGCTCCTTTTTCCTCTCCCTCAGCCCGTGTTACAGAGGACGTACCTACCCCTCCAGGCTCAGGCTCATGAGACCTGCGGGCTTAATTGTCTCCTTCCTGGAAGGGACAACGTGTGGTCGGGAGAGGGAGGCGCTCCGGCTCGTCAGGCCGCAGCTGACTGTTGATTTCAGTCAAACGGTGAAGTAGTTGTGGAGAATAAGTGTTTCATGTTGGGCTGTCGTGGTTATTCCATTTTGGCAGAGCTTCTGAAAGTTTCAAGGTAATAAGCGATTGAGGACCAGTGACGAGTGGCTAACATGCTGATAAGCGCTTGAAAGGGTAGTGATATCAGATGGTAGGCTCACATCTAGCCAAAACAAAAATAACAAAAATACCCCTCTCCCCTCCCCCCCCAAACCCGAGAGGGGGTGGAAAAAAAAAAAAACCAAACTGCAAATTAAGGAGGAGGTCTTAACCTCTTCCTCTTCCAGTTCTGGATCATTGTATCTCCTTCAGAGATACATGTTCTAGATTCACGTTCAAAGATTCACGTTTTAGAACTGCACTGTCCAGTATGGCCACCGTAAGAGGCCATTTGCATTTCAAATAATTAGAATGACATAAAACTAAGAATTTAGTTCCCTAGTCACCCTGCTGCATTTCGAGGGCTCGATCACCGCATGAGGCTAGTGCTACAAGATTGGACCGTGATATAAATTGTTTTGTAGCAGGAAGTTCCATTGGGCAGGGTCATTCTAGAAGAGAACAGAAATGGGGACATGGTGGGAGAGGGGAGAACGGGGGATTGGGGTCTCAGCCTGGCTCGGCTTTGCAGAGACCATCAAGATGGGGATGAAGCAGTCTTCTTTGGAGAGAACTGGAATCTTGGCAAGTGTGGAGAAGCCTTTTTAATTATACACTCCCTTTCTGTGAATTTTGGAAAGTCCTCCAAAATGACACATATCTAGGCATCAGGCTGCTATACCCAGTCCCTGCCACGGTGGAGACATCCTGATCTTAAAGGTGATCCTGGCTTTCTGTCTTTCTCTGGTACGCAGTACCCTATGGAGGAGGTACCCGGAGCCCGGATGCCGGTGCAGATACGGGTGAAGCTCTGGTTTGGGCTTTCTGTGGATGAGAAGGAGTTCAACCAGTTTGCTGAGGGGAAGCTGTCTGTCTTTGCTGAAACTGTGAGTGCCTGCCAGCCTGCATTTGCCTGCCTGCTGCCCCCAAGCTGCTCTGGGCCCCACTTACTTCTCTTTATCACTTGCTCCTCAGTATGAGAACCAGACCAAACTGGCCCTCGTTGGGAACTGGGGCACGACAGGCCTCACCTACCCCAAGTTTTCTGATGTCACGGGCAAGATCAAGCTCCCCAAGGATAGCTTCCGCCCCTCAGCTGGCTGGACCTGGGCTGGAGACTGGTTCGTGTGTCCAGAGAAGACGTGAGTCAGGGGCAGGGAGGATGGGGGTCCCCCTCTGCCCCGGTCCCTTCTCTGAAAGGCCACGGTCCTGTTAATGTTTCTGCTTGCTCCTCTTGCCTGTAAGCTGGACACAGGGTCTCCCACCTGAACTCTTCCAGGGCTGGGGGCTTGCTAGGTGCCATTGTTTCTGGAAAGGCTCCAACAATGGGAAAGTCCTTTACTATTGAACTAGTTGGCCTCTGTTTGACTTTGCATCCCTTCTTTGCAACCTTCTTCTCCCAGAGGCCACAGCCTGGTTCCTCCTCCCCGTGTTAACCCTTCCCATGCCCAAGGAGCCTCCTCTCTCTCTGTGCTTCTAAGAACAAGGCCATCCTGCCCTAAAACCGTCCCCACCCCTTTTTCCTCTCCTTTCTTTCCTGTTTGGTTGATGTTCAATACCTGAGGTTCTTTGCTTTTCTTCATTTAAATTGAAGCATAGCATATATTATACTAAGTCCATGAATCTTAAGTGTGCAGCTTGATCACACTTTACCTTTCAACAACTGTCTACCTGTTGAGCATCAACAACCCACCAGGCTTTGGGTTTCTTTGGTTCCCTTTCTCTTTTTGGTGTCTTTCTCTTTCTGTATCTTGGGTGCTGGTATGTTTTTCTGTCCAGGAGTATCTTTAGGACCCCCTGAGTGTCCTTTTGCTTTATCTGCCTTGATTCTCTGCCCCTTTTCCCTCTCCTTTCTACCCTTTTGTTGTTGGTGGGATAAGGCTGAGGCAGGAGGCTTGGCCGAGGCCCCAGGACTGCTCTGCTGGAGGGGGTGGGGTGATCTCTTCAGCAGAGCTTCTGACCCTCCCCCCACCCCCACACCCAGGCTGCTCCATGACACCGATGCAGGCCACCTGAGTTTCGTGGAGGAGGTGTTTGAGAACCAGACCCGGCTCCCTGGAGGCCAGTGGATCTACATGAGCGACAACTACACGGATGTGGTGAGTGGTTGCCCCAGTGATAGGTGGACTTTGATTTCCTGGGGTCCTGGACCTTGGGGCTCAGGAGGGACCCATTGGCTCGGAGGAGGTAGGATGTTTTCTCCCCTGCTCCCATGTCCCCATCTTCATGCTCTGGTTTCCAGAGAGATGGTGTGAGGTCCAGGGAGGGAAGGACGCTGATCTGGGGTCCCACCTGGGGCTTCAAGGATGTGTGTTATCAAGTTGCATCTCTTCTGCTGCCCTGATGACGTCTGTCTCTGCTGACGCTTGCCTGTGTCACTCTAGAATGGGGAGAAGGTGCTTCCCAAGGATGACATTGAGTGCCCACTGGGCTGGAAGTGGGAAGATGAAGAGTGGTCCACAGACCTCAATCGGGCCGTTGATGAGCAAGGTGGGCAGCACGTGGGGCCTGGTGAGACCCACCCCAGGAAGCTCAAGAGGCATGCTGGGGACACCTGAGTGCAAGGCCTCATGCCATGGGGCACTTGCCTTCACTGGGCTTCTTCCTCTGGGGGACTTCCTGGATTAGCCCTCACCTATGACTACAGAATAAGTCAGATTAAGTCAGTGGTCCCTCATGAGCTGTGAGCGTGTCTCGGAGGGAGAAATAGCCTCTGCAAGGATGCGGGGGGTGGCCAGGCGGTGACCGACAGGAGCCCTTCCTCCAGGCTGGGAGTACAGTATCACCATCCCCCCGGATCGGAAGCCGAAGCACTGGGTTCCTGCCGAGAAGATGTACTACACACACCGGCGGCGACGCTGGGTCCGCCTGCGCAGGAGGGACCTCAGCCAGATGGAGGCCCTGAAGCGGGTGAGTCCAGCAGATGGTGTGGGGGTGTGGGGGAGGCCCTGGCTGGGGGAGACCTGCTGGGCACATGTGCATGCCTGTGTGCACAGACACATGGGTGGGTGCTCAGGACACGTATAAGGCACATGGGTTCCCTCCAGATGCTCATGGATGATGCCCAGGCCATGCCTGCTGCTCACAGGTCACAGCACCAGTGCAGGTCATACCAGTCCATGCCAGATGCTCATGTACAGAAAAGCCCCGGGTGTCCATGACTGTGCAAGGAGATAGTACTTGGGATCACACATCAGACCCGGAAGGCACCAAGACCTGCAGAGATGGGGTCTGTGGCCTGGAGTCTGAGACAGGTGTTTGGCTGCATGGAGCTTCCTGAAGCTGGCGCTCGGGGGGCTTGGAGCCAGGATGCAGGCACAGGCCAAGCCGGTTCTGGTGTGAGCTGTGGTGTGGAAAGGGGTGCACCTGGGGCACCAGAGACTCGTCCTCACCTGGAGGCAAGGGGCTGGGGTCTGTATGCCCTCAGTTGTGTCATTGGCTGTGGTTGCCACGGTGTACGTGGTGCGAGCCCACATGTTCACGGGTGCGCCCAGATACCCCCAGGACAGAGGCATGGAGTGGGCACGTAGGAGTGAACACAATAATGCACCCGCTCTTGAAGACCTCCAGAGACCCATGTCCTGCACAGTCTCGGTGCCTGCCTTCCTGGTCCCTCTTGTGTCCTGTTCTTCTTTCTTTCTTTCTTTTTTTTTTAAAGATTATTTATTTATTTATTTGATAGGCAGAGATCACAAGTAGGGAGAAAGGCAGGCAGAGAGAGAGGAGGAAGCAGGCTCCCTGCTGAGCAGAGAGCCCGATGTGGGGCTCGATCCCAGAACCCTGGGATCATGACCTGAGCCGAAGGCAGAGGCTTTAACCCACTGAGCCACCCAGGCGCCCCCTGTTCTTCTTTCTTAAGCATACATTTGAATTGTAGCCTAAGAACCAGGCCTCCCTCAATCTAGGAATAGCCTTTGGCATGACTAGATTTCTTCCTTTCTTTCTGGGCATAGAGAATCTAGAGAGAGATGTCACTGGGTCCAGACAGAAGCAAGGTTTTAGGGCAACATTAACCGGACAGACTCCACTCTCCCTGTAGGGAAACCCAGGGGATGGAGGCCAGCCTTGTCAGGCAGGGGGCCTTATCCGCTCCATCACCCCCAACATCCTTCCTGGAGAGGGAGGCAGCTGCCCTCCAGAACTGGCTCCTGTTGCTTAGTGCTAGGGGCACCTGAGGACAGTGTCAGGTCATCAGCTGGATAGAAAGGGGATTCCAAGCCTCCCTCCATGCCTAGGAAAGGGTCTCCTAGAGGAAATGTTAGGACAGCTGACCTAGACCTAGCCTCAGGGAGGAACAGCTGGAGTCGGGAAACAGAATCTTCATTGACCCACTTCTATTTTTATAAGCTGGGATGTGAAGAAGAAAAAGGAAATGACAAGAAAACCTTGGATTCATGAAATCCACCCGTAATCCAAGTAAACAAACAAACCCAAAGCCGAGGGTTTTCCTTGCTGCTTTAGTCTACCTGCCCTCTCTGGCTCCTCGGATTCTCGCAGCCCAGGGAACCTTTTCCCTCCTGATTTTCTGACTCGGACTCTTTGCAGAAGCTGTTCAGAGGCCCCCTCCTCCAGGTGGCCTTCCCAGCTGTTCCCACCTGGAGGGTGCTGCTGTGGAGTGGGTGGGGAATCCTGGAGGGCAGGCTGGAGAGGGGAGAGGCGCTGCAGGAGCCCAGCTCGAGGTCTCCCCGTGGGGCCGCCAAGCAGTGCCTGAGTCTATCCTGTTCTCCCCACGCAGCACAGGCAGGCGGAAGCGGAGGGTGAGGGCTGGGAGTATGCCTCACTCTTCGGCTGGAAATTCCACCTGGAGTACCGCAAGACAGATGCGTTCCGCCGCCGCCGCTGGCGCCGCCGCATGGAGCCGCTGGAGAAGACGGGCCCTGCGGCTGTGTTTGCCCTTGAGGGGGCTCTGGTATGTCCCTGGGCCTGTGGTGGGTCAGTGGTCAGTGAGGTGCAGCTTGCTTCCCTGGGGCTGTTCACGCTGGAGCGGGAGCCCCCAAGATGGGACTTGGGATGGAACACTAGCTGGTCACCTTAGCTTCAGTTCCTTTGCAGTTGCCCATGGGGAAAGTGAATGGCCGTCTGGGTGTCCTCCTATCGTAAAACAGCCCCACTCCTGGCACCGGGAGATGTGCTGTTGCTTTGTGTACTCAAGATGGGAGCAGACAGAGAGGGTCTTGGTCAGACCAATGTCACAGGTCTTCCCTCTGACTAGAGCCAAGGGACCTGGTTCTTCTCAAAGAAGCTGGCTGCCAATGGGGTGGGTCTGAGAGGCTTTGACCTAGCCCCCAGAAACAGCCAGAGAGGTCTAATGACTCCTGAATGTTCTTGGTTGGATGGGAGTCCTCCTTGGTTGGACAGAAGCCGTCTCATGGCATCCCTGAGATTCTGGGAGAGAGATGTACCTCAGAAACTAAACCTCAGGCTGGTGGTCCTACCATAGAGTACACTTTCAGGGGCCAGTAAAATTGGGGTCATCTCCAGGGTACCATGGTCTGGCTGATGTGTTACCCCCGAAGATGAGCAGGCCCATCCTGGACAGTCTGAGTAGGGCCATTCTCCAGCCTGTTTTGGTCTGGAGATTCCTGAAGGTGGGAGGAGATGCCCAGCATGAGGTCCTTCCGCTGAAATCCAGGGAGGACTGCCCAGGCTCTGGGGCTTTGGGCTGTGACTCAGAGAGCAAGTCCCACAAGCTTCAATAGCTGATGGGACCTGAGTGTGTCTATACGCACCAGTTGTGTGTGTGTTTCTGTGTGTGAATGTACGTGAGGACTTGGTCGGAGAGAGAAGTGGTGGGGCTTTGCCCTGAGCCAGGGAGCACAGAGGGCAGGCCTAGGATCTGACAGGATGGATACGGGGAAGGTAGTTGAGATTGGTGGTGGCCCGAGGTGAGGGGGTTCCATCCCTTAGGCCTTGATAGTGGGCCAGCTCCGGGATGGCAGTGTTGGAGAGGAAACCCTCCGGGGACCAGATAATCTCAGATGTCTGATGATGTCTTGGGGCCAAGTTGTGAGGGGCCTGGAAGGAGACAGCAGAGCTCCAGGATGCTGGGCTCGTGCTCAGCTGGGTGGGAGGAAACTGCTGCCCCCGCTGGAGCAGCCTCAGCTAAGGTCTTGTGGGGCAGAGGTGGTATGCATTGGCTCCCTTTGTCCTGTCAGAAAGGGCCTGGCTTGGGCACAGGCAGGGCCTAGGGGTGGTCTTGCAGCTCCAGCTGAGGGATGGGGGAATAAAGGCCTTGGCAGAGCTCAGAATCAAGGTCTGAGAAGCCTGAGTAGAAACCCTAAGGAGCAGAAACTCAGTGAAATGGGCTACAGAGAGAAAAGGAGTTTAAGGCCTCAGACGGACAGGAGAGCTGGAGCTGGGACTCTGTCTTGGCCTTGTTCTCACACTGGCTCTCTCTGGGTGGTAACAAAGATGGCACTGACATCAACTTTACAGTCAGCAAAGCCTTCTGGGTAAAACAGCACAGCCCACCTGGCATCTTCTGTTTCCCTCACAGCTGGAGACCACAGAGAGGAGAGTGCTGTTTTCTCCATAATGCTGTGACAGCCTTGGGTGTGACTGACTGGCTCTCAGGGTCATGTGCCCATGCCAGCCGGAGCGTGAGGAGTGGAATGTTCTGATTGGTCACTCCAGGTCATGCCCCTTTTTGGTACTTGACAGCACCATCAGAATGGGGAGGAGAACATCCGGAAAGGAAAAAAACCGAAAAAACAAAAAATAAAAAACCCACAAACAGTGCTGGGCAAAGAGCTACTGATAGTGGCTCAGGACTCTGTTCAATGAGCAATAGGGAGCTGGTGTGGATTGTTGAGCAGAGGAGTGCTCTGGTCAGAGCCAGGGTTCAGGGCCTTTAGTCAAGTAGCTGTGGAAGCTGGTTGGGTGGAAGAGTGGAGACCATCAGGAGACTCCCTGGAGTCTTGGTTAGTGGTCTGGGATGAGGTAACCATCTGGGGTGGGATCTGGGGGCCAGGGTAGAGGGGAGTACAGTGGTAAAGTTTGGGGAGTGTCAGATGGGCCCACAGGCTCTGCTGGGTGCGTGGTAGGGCTTCTCCCATCGCCGGGCCGCAGGGCGGGTTGGGTGGGCCTGGGGCCGCAATGAGTTCATGGTTGGCCCTGGCAAGTCTGACACATGGTTGAGTGCTGTGTGAAGAAGGCGGATCTGGTAGCTGCTTGCCAGGCCGCCCAGGGCAGGGAGGCCAGGGCCGTGGGAGAGAGGACGTGAGACCGGAGGAAGCCAGAGACACATGGACGGCAGCGCGGATGGGTTCTGGGGCTGGCCAGGATCTGGGGGAAGAAGATGAGCAAGGCTGGGGACCCACTGCCAAGCTTTCATGGCTCGGTGACTTGGAGAATGAAGGGGGGCACTTCCCAGAAACAGAGAAACCAATCCGTTTATTCTTTATGTGGGAGAAAGTGTTGTGAGGGAGCACTGAAATCCAATGTCAAGTCCACAGACGTGGGGAGGTGGTTGATGGAGAAGCAGATGGGCCTCGCCTGTGATAGCAGAAACCAACAAAGTGAAGCCCTAGGAGTCCTGGGGGAGCTTGGCTGACACAGAGAACCAGAGGCAGACAGTGGTTGGAGAGGCTGGATCCCACAGACCTGCATCAGGAGGACACAGTTTGGGAAAGCCTTTAGATGTGGCCAGCATTTGGACAGGGCCATGGGCCCGTTGGACAGTAACTATCTGGACCAGTCTGCTCCAGTGAATCCAACCTCCATCAGCACCAACACACGCGCACGCACACACGCACACACATGCAAACACACACACACATGTACACCCTCTCCTTCACAGTCTCCTAGATGTGCTCTTGTCCCCACATCTGCTGTCCTTTGTCCTAGGAGGTACTGATGGCCCAGCAAGGCACTGGGACTAATGTCCAGCCTGCATCTTGGGAACAGATGGTAGGGTTCTCTGGGTTCCTGGACCCTGCTGCTGTCTTGGGGGCTGGCCTTGCCCATTGGTCACTGATGTCTGCTGATTGTCTTGGCTGGAGGATGGTAGGATAGGCAAGTTTTCTGAGTGGAGCAGGTCTGGTCTGAATTCTGCTGGCTGTGCTTCATAGCTGTGGACAGGTCACTTACCCCTTCTGCAACTCTGCTAACGCATCTGCGTCCTAGAGTTATTGTGAGGGGAGCTGTGACACACGTAAGGAAGTGCTTCTCAGTCTGAGTGAACATAGGAGTGATGTGGTGTCGGGGGGGGTGTCTTGTTAAAATGCCTACTTGGGGTTCTGTGTCTGGGTGAATCTGGGAGTCTGCATTTCTAAGAGGACTCAGGTGATGCTAATGCTGCCAGTCCAAGGACCATCTTTGAAGGGTGAGGATGTGAAGCATGTCGGACATCACAAAGATGAGGGGGAGTTGGTCACATCTACCTGCTCCCCCACTTGGATGCCTTTCTCAGAGAGGCAGGGCATACCCATGACTAGGGGAAGGTGTGGTCAGGGTCCCAGAGAGGGGAGCAGGAAAGGATGACGTGTTCTCCTTGCTCCCTGGTGAGACAACAGTGATCTTTACTTCTAACGATCCCCTGATCTGATGGTGGAGGCCTGGCCTACGGGGAACTGTTGTCTGATTAGGACGAGAGGTAATCCCATGTGAACACAAATGAATTCTACAAGATCTGCATCTTTGAGGTCCTGGAGGGTAGAATCGGAGTCATTCCAGAATCATGGTGCCTGATGAGGGAGACTCCCTGGGGGAGGGTCTGGGAGGCAGACATCGAAGGAGTCCAGGGAAGCACCGTGGAAGGTGGCCAGCTGGTCTTTCTGGTAACCTGACATTTCGGGATGTCTGGGCCTGAGGACCAGGCCCCTGGTGCCTCCTTGCCTCCTCCCATCCCTCTCCCGGCCCACGGGTCCACCGGCAGGCTGCGCCCTGCCTGCCAGTTTCCCTCCTGAAGACATCTTGCTGGAAGGCAGGCCCCGTCTGCTCATTAGCACGGGCAGTCTTTCCCTGAAACCTTCTGCTGGGGCCAAGCCTGGCTCCCTCTGTGGAGCGGGAGGCCCTGGCTCCGTCTGCTAATCGTCTGCTGTCTCCATCCCGAGCATTATTTTATTTTCGTATTATTCTTTTTCCAGCTAATATCCTGGCATTCCCAAAGACACCGGTTTCATAATCTTCCTGGCGTTCCCAGGGAGCCGGGAAGCAGAGCACAAAGCTGCTATTATAGCGCGTTCCTTCCAGCCTCCCTCTCCTCGCCCCACACCCCTTGCTGCCGCCGCCGCCGGCTCCCACCCAGGCACCCCTTTCCGACGCCACCAGCCTCTCTGGGAACTCTGGTGACGGCTGCTGGGATGAGCTCACAGAATCCATCCTGTCGCCCTTGCCCTGGGCCTGCCCTCCACGCACAAGGATTTTTTTCCAGAGCCCTGCCTCTGTGCTTGGCCCTGAGTGTTAGGAAGGGTTTTTTTTCTGAGATGCCTGAGCCTGGGCAGGAGGGCAGGAGACGGAGACTCGGCAGCATGTGCTTGGAGCCTTGGAGATTTTTAGAGCTGCAAGGAACTTTCGTGTTTGAAAGGCACTCCCCACCTGGCTTTGGATCCCCTTGAAACTGGAGGTGTAGCTGTGGGTGTGCGGGTGTGATCCGTGTACGCAAGTATGTCTGATGTGGGAGCACATGGCTGATGTGTGCACACACACAGTATGTGTGCCACAGGCCCTTGTGTGTGATTTGTATGTGCACGTGTGTATGAAGGAGTACGAGGTGTGCACATGTGGGATATGTGTGTACGTGCCTGTTGGCATGTGTGTTTGTGATGTGTAAATTCTGGCCTAAGGTCTGTGGTTTTCTTCAGTTCTCAAGGGAATTTGGGAACCCAAAGAGAATAAGAATTACTGAAACCCATCTTACCATGGCCGGAGATTGGGCTGAAAGCTCTCTGTACGTGGTCTCATTTTATCCTCATGGTGACTCCAGAAGACTGGATTCTATTATTATACCCATTTTACAGTTGGAGAGACTGAGGTTCCAGAACTGCATTGTCTAACACGGTAGCCACTAGCTGCTTGAGAATATTTCAATTTGCATTTAAAGTAATTAAAATAAGACCATTTTGTTCCTCAGTCCCACCAACCACATTCCAAGCATTCAGTAGCTACACCATGCTCGTGGTTACCATATTGGACCGTGAAGCTATAGAATGCCTTCACCATTGCAGAAAGTTCTGTCGGGCAGTGCTGTTCTGGAACAACTCTGAGCCCCTAGTATTACTCCAGAAGAAACTGAGCCCTGAGAAGGGGTTTGCCCAGACACATAATGTGAGTCAGTTCTAGAATGAAGGCCATACAATGGGCTCTTCTGTCCTCTGTTCCCAAGTTCATATTCCTATCAGGGCATAATGTCCTCCTAGAGAAGGCCATCAAGTGAGGGTCCTAGAGAGGGTCCTGGGAAGCTGGCTGGACCCCTCGGCTGTTGGCACCACTTTTCCTGTGTAGCCATGTGGCTTGGCTTCCTTGGAGCAGTGGGGCAGGTAGAGAGGGGCTGGCACTGTGACCCCCACCCCAAGAGGCCTCCTGTTGGTTGTCTGATGTCTGAGTCCTGACCTGAAGTGGAGAGGATCTACGGGGACAGGCCTGAGGATAGGAGACATGGGCAGCTGGAAGTTGGAAGGCAGCTATGCTCACCACTATACCACCAATGCTGGGCAGCTGGAAGTTGGAAGTGCAGAAAGGGGCGTCAGGCAGGGAGAAGCTGGTGCTAGAGAGGAGTAATTTGGGATCTGAGCTGCCAGAAAAGGCAGTGAGATATGGGGGAGGAGGGGAGGGCCCGTTTCTGCACCTGGATGAAGCCCTGCTCTAGGCAGGGTACCCGGGCCTAGTTCCCAGAGTGGCACTTGGACCAAGGGCAGCATCTGGGAGGTGAGAGGGGTTGGCCTCATTAAGTAACCCAAATCCCCACTTGGTCTGCATAGACGGGGGAAGCGATTCTATGTCTCCATGGATTCTGTTTCTTGTACATGCTAATTGAGCACCTGTTCTAGACCTGGTTTTGTGCAAGCGGGAGATAACTGAAGACTGGCTGGCCTCTCAAGCAGAGGCCTCCCTGGCCCTCCTGCTGCCCCCCATGGGAAGACCATTTGGGTAATTCCTTTAAATTGGTGGACCCCAGCATCTTTCTGACTCCAGATTTGGACACTGAAGTCTGGAGGGGCCAACGGTGTGTCTATGTATCTGAGACAAAATGCCAGCCCCCAGGTGGACACGGGTGCAGAGGAAGGCATGTCACAGATGGGCAGATGCAGTGGGGCCCCCTTGTGTGTCACTGTACATGCACTGGGATCTGTATCCACAATGGCTAGGGTGACAACTTATTGTACTAATCATGGTGGGAAACGGGAGTAAGCTAGGGCTGTCCCAGACAAAGGGGGATGCACAGTCATCCTAATTACTGAGGCGTTTTGGCGTGGGGCAGAACCTGCTTGAACATTCTCTGCAAACCCCTCATTTGGGTATAGGGAAGTCTAGAGGGGCACTGCGCGCACACACACTCGTGTACACACAGACGCCTGCACCAGCCCACACGTGGCACTGTGGATTCTCTAGGTTTCCTGATTCCATCCCCGAGCTCCCGGGGGGCTGGCCCGTAGTTGTGCAAGGATTTTTGCAGCTGCTTCCAAGCCTCGGCTCCAGCTGTAAATTAAACGGGGTTGCACCCTTGCCTGCTATTCTACTTAAGGCTGCAATCAGCCCTGATTAGGAAGGGAGGTCTGTGTTCCCAAATTCCATCTTTTAAAGTGTTCTCCTCCTTCGTCCTGGCCCTCTAGCCTGTGTGGGGTTTCCCTGGAAGCTGAGGCTGGGCGGCCAGGGCAGTGACGTGGGTCCTGGGCTCCCCAAAGCCACGACTTGGCACTCAGCCCTATCCCGCCCCGGAGTCCCACTCAGGTGCTGAGTCCTGTTGTGGAAGCCGAAGCTCGGAAGAGCCCGGAGTGGTTGCTGGGGGATACCCCTTCCCCTGGCTCTGCCAGTTAATTTTGTTATGTGACCCTAGGGAAGGCATTGACCTCTCCAGGCCCCAGTTTCTTCCCTTTCAGGATGGAGCTGATAACAGAGCAAAAACAATAACACCCCCTTCCAGAGCAGGGGTCGGCAAGCCACAGCGTACGAGCCTCGTCTGTCCTCAGCCGTTTTGTGTAGATGGGGCTTTGGTGGTGCGTGACCAGGCTCATTTGTGTCTGCATTCTGTGGCTGCTGTCCCTTTCTGGGGGCAGCCGAGGAGTTGCAGAAGAGACCACAGGCCCTGCAAAGGTGAACAGATTCACTCTCAGGCTCACTCTGAGCCGCATCTACCAGTCATCCTAGAGCATGTGCCTGTGGTGCAAGGCATTACCTCTGCCCTGTTTGTGTATTATCTTCCTTAACGCCCCAGCAGTCCTAGGAGGTGGGGTTTATTACTACAGATTAGCAAATGGAGGTACAGAGAAGGCAAGCCATAAGGATTCTAGTAGTGTTTCCTCCCATGAGCACTGAGAAAACTGCTCTGGATAGTGGTGGGGTTGTTCGGGGTCGATAGCATGTTACCTGATGTGGCTCTTACCTGGTTGTCGCAGCAAAGCCAGCAGTGAGAAGAGGTCCTGGCAGCTCAGCCTAGGGCGTGCTGGCCAGCGTTTAATAACTGGCTCTCCAGAAAGAAAAAAAAAAAAATCTGAAAACCAAACCCAGTCTAGTTTGTCGTATTTGCTGGTTTCCGTGGTGTAAATGTCCCCGCCGTGGCCAGTTGCAAACTAGCAGTGTGACATCCCTGAGAGTGGAGATGGGAGGAGTCGACCAGAGAACAGGGGGCGGCTGGTTCTGAAGCATTTCCAGCCCACGTATCCGTGAGCTGTACATAACCTCAGGAGCGGAACAATAGTCAAAAGTTGTAAAATAATTAGGAAGTGATGAGCTCGAGGATTTATTACCTTTTCGAAAAAGATTTATTTATTTATTTTAGAGGGTGGGGGAAGGGCAGAAGGTGAGGGAGAAAGAGACAGAATCCCAAGCAGGTGCTGCACCCAGCACAGAGCCCAATGCGGGGCTTGATCCCAGGACCCCAGCATCATGACTGGAGTCGAAATCGTGAGTCAGACGCATAACTGATTGAGCCACCCAGGCGCCCCATCTCCTCTGTTTTAAATTTCTGTAGTTATAAATTTATATGACTTAATTATTACAGATGGCTGTGTTTAACAGCTGCCTTGCAATACACCTGAAAACTTACTAATTTGCTCTTCGGAGCCTGGCAGGCCAGCTCCAGTACTTACTGCTCTGGGTTGGGGGGGGGGTCCCCTGGTCCTGTTTACATAAGAGATAAGGGTCCTGTAGTAGCATTCTTCCCAACAGCTCTGTCACCTGTGCTCTCTTGGTTCATCAGGTACTGGCACTGAGCTCTCCTCGGAAGCCAGGAGGGTGGCTGGTCCCCGAAACCCACCTGCTTGACTCTGATGGGACAGAGGGCGTCCCGGTAGCCCCCTGAGCTATCGCCAGAACTCTGTTGCTTCCTTCCTAACCATCACGGCATGGCTGATGGGGGCTTTGTCCTCTGCCTGCTCAGCCCGGGGGACCCTCTGCTCAGCCTGTCTTTTTGCTTCATCCACCGCTGGTCTTGCCCCTTCATTCTCTGTCCTTCCTCCGGGCCTGTTTGGATGAGGCGTCACACCCCTGCCAGAGGGAGGAGGTGTGTGTGTATGACCGACAACCAGCTGGACAGGAGGAATTTTAGACATGCTAGCGGTCTAGTGCTTGGTCTTGGATCCAATTTAGGTGGGCCGTGGGGTCCCCTTCTTAAGCAGCGTGTTTTCCCAGAATCTGCCCACCTCCTCCTGGTGTGGGGGCCACACCAAGATCCTGGGGCAGGAGTCCTTAGCAGACAAGGTGGGTTTGGCCCCTGGTTCTGGGGACCCCGGGGGCAGCCCTGCACTGTCTGGGAGGGAGAGGGTTCCTTGCACTCCTCAGCTCAGGCTCTTCTCGGGAGCCGCGGCCGCCGGCCGGGCCATGGTGGGTTGGATGCTGCCCAGTCCCCTGGGCGAGCAGCAGGATCCCTTACATAGCTAGCCCCAGGATGGAGTGTGTGGCCACAGACCACAGTCTGGGAGTCGCATAGGCATGAGCTATCGAGGCAGGAATGTGGCTGTGGGAAACTTAATGCCCGGGGCCTGCTGGGGCTGGGGAAGAGCGAGTGTATGGAGTGGGGTGGGGGGAGAGTGGGTGGACAGAAAGCGAGGCTTCAGCTGCCACTGCGGCCTGGCTCTCTCTGCCCAGGACGCCGAGCGAGAGCAGAAGCAAGCTGGCCTTCCTCTCCTAGCTTGCTGTGCCCCAAATTTGCCCCTTTCGCTGAGTCTTCCCCTGAGCTCTGGGGGCACAGGCGCCCAGCACTCTGCTGCTCCCCTATGCCAACATTCTTCTCTTTCCCTCCTCCAGGAAGCTTTCCTGAGTGGGACCTTCTGAGGGTACAGCCCATTCTGTTCCACCCCAGACATGGCCCCACAGTGTGTGTGTGTGTGTGTGTGTGTGTGTGTGTGTGTGTATGTATGTGTGTGAACCCCTATCCCTTGTTCTTTCTGTAGTAACAGCTTACCGAAAGAGGGTGTGGTCTGATGTGCATTTTCCTAAACTTTCCCCTGAGACCTGAGGTCTGATCGCTGCCCACGTGGCTCCGGGCAGGAATGCTGGTGATTCATTTTCTGTGACAAATCTTCAATGGATGACTGCTAAGTGCCTGATGCTGGGCTGGGTGCAGGAGATAGGGGAGCGTATGTGCCTTGCCTGTACACGTGGAGGGATGGATGCAGGAGAGAGCTAGGAGAGGCTAAGTGGGTGCTGCTGCTGAAGGGATGGCAGCCACAGCAGTATCCAGGCCTCAGTGGTGACTGAGCTGAGACAAGAGCTCACGTTAGCTCACCTGGAAGGGCATTCTAGGTGGCAAGAACAGCTTGTGGAAAGGCCCTGAGGCAGAGAGAAGGTGACGGATTCCAGATTTAAAGAAACAAGAGATTAAAGGGAGGAAAGTATTATTTTAGTGTGAGACTGGAGAGTTCTAAGATTGAAAAGGACACCACTAGCACCATTTACTAGTGCTGCTTAAATGCTAGGAACCTGCCAAGGGTGGGAAAGGGGTGCCCCATAGTGTTAGATTTTCACCAGGGGTCTCCACAGGGGGCAGTTCCTATCCCCCACTCTGTCCCTCAAGTGACATTTGATGATGTCTGAAGATATTTTTGGTAGTCACAACTGAATGGGCAGGAACTCCTGGGGATCTAATGGGTCGAGACCAGGAATGCTGCTAAACATCCAGCAAAGCACAAGACAGGAAGGAGGTGCCTCCCAGAGGCTCCCAAATCAAGTTTTCATGTGGCTTCATTGTTTGCCTAGAGAGAAATTCTGGTGTGTGAGCCTTGCATGTCTACACTTGAAAACTGAAATGTACCTCAGGATGAAGGAAGTGTGACATGGGGTTTCCTGTTATCAGACAGACTGATCCCCTGACCTGGGTGACAGGCTGGCCTCCTTCATGAGCTGTAGCCGTAGCTCACGCTGTTGCTCTCTCCTGAGGTGACCTCCTTCTTTCATTTATCTGCTCTCCAGATGTGTACTGAGCACCTGCTGTGGGTGAGGGGAGCTGGGCATATGACAGAAATCTCCCAGAGCCCTCAGTGGGAGGGCACAGACAAGTCAACAGTGAGAGGGGTGCTAGATGTGGTAAGAGGGGGTTCAGGGCACTGCAGAAGCCCCTGGGTGGGGGGCTAACTCATTCTTGCACAGAGACCTCGAGGATGAGTTTAGACATCTAGGAAAAAGAAGGGAAATAAGAGGGTAGAGAGACCAATGTGGGGGCAAGAAAGGGTCCCTAGAAGATTTCAGCTGGTTTGAGCATAAAAATCATCGAGGATGGAGGTGTTTGGCGGGTGTCCAGACTGCTGGAGACTCAATTCAGAGGCCGCGGCTGGGCTGGGAGGGAGAGCTGGCCTCCCTGTCTGCTCACAGGGCCTGAAGAGGATGTGTGCAGAGCAGCCTCCCCTGTGAAGGCCAGTGGCTCAGAGGATGGAGAGACATCAGCCAGAGGTGTGGGTAGAATTCTGCCCAGGCTGGGAACCAGAGTGACTGTGGGGCTGGGGCTCTCCTGGGAGGGACTGAACTTAGTGGGTGTCCCTCAGCCTGGCTCCTGGTTCTCCCAGCTTCTTCTCAGCCATCGCCATCTGACATTTTGAGCTGGGGGAGAAGGGAAGGAGGAGGCAAGTCCATACTTGGGGGTGCAGGTTGGGGACTGGGGGTGGTGTGGAGGGTCCTGTGCCCCCCATTCTGGGGGCAGGACAGGTGCAAAAGCCCAGGCAGTGTGAGGGGCCTTCCCCAAGGGGATACTGGTTCCTCCCTCTGAAGGACATTGTTTCTGAGGGCCAGGGCCCGCCCTGGGCCAAGCACTGAGCTAGGCCTGAGACACCTGGTGCCTGCCTTTGTGGAAATCCCAGGGAGGGGGACACCTTTTCTGATCACAGGAGGGCAGACTGCCCTTGGACAGAGACCCAGAAATTGCTGCCAAAGCCCCAGACCAAGGAGTTCTGGTGGGAGTGGCGCTTCTGGGAGGCAGCTGGGGTGGGGGCCATCTGGAGGAGATGTGAGGTGAGTGTTCGGGAAGTGCGCTGGCAGCCTTCAGCAATCACGGAGGTCTCTGCAGGTGCTGGGAGGGGGCGAAGGCATTATGGAGGCTGTGGGAGGCAGAGGCAATCTCCTCCCTTCACTTACCTTAGCACCCAACTCGTGGGGGGCACGAGCATGTTGGCAGGCTGAGATGGCAGGGCCACCGGGTCCCGGGCCTTGCACCCTGCCTTTAGCCAGAACCCCTGCCCTCCCACCAAGGTGCATTGGGCTGCATGTGCTACATACGGGTGGTTGGAAGCGGGGGGGGGGGGGCTGGCCAAGCCCCGTTTCCAGTGTTCTGATCTGCTTTCCTTGGCGTCCTGTACCTCTCGCCTGGGGTGGCCTGCAGGGCCCCCCAGGTCCAGCCCTATGTGCGGCCTTGCAGATCCTGAAACTGGGAGCCGTTAGCTGTTGGATGTGGTGTGGGCTCTGGCGGGATGCCAGTGCAGCATTGTGGGGCCAAATGCTTTTCCTGGGGGGAACCCAGGATGCTTGGGGTCCGCACCTGCTCAGGAGAAAGGATCCTCTTCAGGGTCTTTCTTTGTCTGTAGTATGACACCCTCCCTGTTATCCTGCTTTATCATGTGTGCATGTGTGTGTATGTGTGTGTTGAGAGACTGATTGCTTGATTGATTGCTTTTGATTTCTGCCCAGGGCTGTGGCTCCTGAAATGTCCACTTTTCCAGCTTCTGGAATAATTTTGAACAAATATGAGGTATATGAATACCACCCCTGAGAATAGTTGCGAGATTTACAGTTTATGCCCTACCCAGCCTCTAACCCACTGTGCCTTGTTTGTTTCATAAGATCATTACTAGCAAACACTTATTGAGCATTTATTATGTGCCAGGAGTTGTGCTAAGAACACACAGTGTATCTCCTTAATAATCACAGCAACTTTCTGAGATAGATACTGTAGAATTATTCCAAATTTACAGACATGATTCAGAGAGGTTAAGCAAGCTCCCCAAAGTCACACAGCCAATACATAGCAGGACCGGAATTGGAGCCCCAGAAATCTGGTTCTAGAGCTTGTGTTGACGTTATGATCAAAACAAGGGGGTCTTTGAGGGGGGTGTCCTGTGGTGGGTGCCAGAGACTTCCTGGTTGAAGCTAGACCTCGCTGAGACCCCTGGAAGAGTAGATAGACCCGCTATTCCTGCATGTGTGTCTTAGGGTCTCTTTTGCAGGAAGGGGGCAGAGGAAGACCTGGCATATGTTGGGATACATTTCTATGTTGACCTAGAGTGACCAGGGCAGGCTTTCCCTTGGTGTCCTAAGATGCCCTGAAGATGGAGGGGTTTGGGATAGTCAAAGGCAATTCCGGCTAGGGAAGAGAAAGAGCTTGTGATGGAGCAGGCGTGAGTCTTGGCCAGCTTCAAGGGGCATGGCCTGCCTAATGCTTAGCGCTGGGTTTGGGGGAGGGAAGCCTTGGTGTTGAACGGGAAAACGGCGCAGGTCACCTGAGGTCTGATCAGGATCCTTCAGTACTGAGGACGCATGAAGGTTTTGGGCTCTGGATAATGATGCTGGTTCTGGCTCTGGGTGTGGGCAGATCAGAAGTGGGAAGGCAGGCTTTCAGGGGGACTTCTCCAATGAGGGGTCTAGGACTGGGCCCTGAGAATGGGTGTGACTTGGAGAGGACCATGTGGAAGTGGCCATGTGTCTTCTCTTTGGAGAGAGGGTTCCTGGGAGATGGCTGTGGCCAGGTGGCAGGGTGGAAAGTCCTGGCAAATGGCCATCCTGTGTGGGCCTGGGCCAGATGAACAGGCCATTGGTGGTGAGCCCAGAGTTTCTGTTCACACACAAGGGTGTGTGTGCTTGTGTGTTGGGAACAGGAATAGGGCAAGAGAGTGGGGCAGGTGATGGTAGGGAAGAGAGAGGCGAAGGACCTGGAGAAATCTCTTGGAGAGGCTGCAGAGAGAGTGGACAGCATGGGAACACTGTACAGCTCTCCCCATCCCTCTGCTGGGCTCTGGGCCACAGGATGCTGGTGGGCTTGCCAAGAAAGCCAAATCTGGAGGCTGGGCTGTGGAATAACCAGTACATTTCCTGTTCTTGTGGGGGCCTTGATCCATGCTGGGTCCCTGAAGTCCCCCAAATCATGCAAGGTGCCAGAGAGGGGCCACAGTGTGCCCGAGCTGGCTCCGGATACACCTGGGCGGTAGGCACGTGGTCCAAGGAGGCTGGTGTACGGCTCAGCAGTTAGAGCCCAGTGTGAATGAGGACAAAGCGAGAGGACTGACTGGCTAGTCTCGTGAGCCATACACTGGCAGACTGGCCTCTGAGCCTGAGTGCTTACGGGCCCTGCCTCTTGCTCATGTCCCTGTCCTGGCCACAGCCTGCGTCCTCTTTTGCCCTCAGCTTAGTGCGAGCAGGTGAGAGGTGGTGATGACATAGCACAGCCTCCCCCAGAGCTAGGACCTAGTGTCCAGATGTGCAGGGAGTGGACATAGGTCCCCCGATTTGGCTTCTCTTAACTCATCCCAGTGGAAAAATCCCCATTGGATTCTCTGCCCTAGAATCCTTCCTTCTATCAGACCCTAACCTCTTGGGCCAGAATAACTCCATATCCCATTCTGGCATGTCTGGTCTCCACCAGAGAGGGAGAACAGTTTTCCTGTGGACTTGACACTGGAGTCTGGGGAGGCTGTAGGAGGATGTGGTACCCTAGAGTAAAATCAGAGGCCAATGGCCCAGCTCTCAGCAGCTGAGGAGTGTTGTCTAGAGGTCTCCTGATTTGGGCAAATGACTCCCCCTAGCTCTGAGGTCAGGATTGGTCACAACCAGCTCTGTGTCCCCAGGGCGGCGTGGTAGATGACAGGAGTGACGATTCCATGTCCGTGTCCACCCTGAGCTTCGGCGTGAACAGACCCACGATTTCCTGCATCTTTGACTGTAAGTGATACTTGGCGGTGTCTAGCAGGGTGAGGTCGACAGGTGTGTAGCCTCATGCATTTTTGTATGGGGGCTAGGAGAATCGAGTCTAGGTGCTTTGTGGTGGGTGTGTGTCTTTGGTGGGGGTGTGTAGGTGTGTGTGCATTCACACACGTGCATGTCCTGCTGCGTGTGGCGTGCCTGAGTTCGGGCGTTCAGGGCCCTGTGCATTCTGGCTGCCCCTATCCTTTATTTGGCTTCTCCTCCATCCCCTTCTCCCCAGCTCTCACCAGGCCCCAGGACACGACACTCAGGGGCCACGGTCTGCTCTGATCCTGTGAGCGGCTCACTCCCACAGAGTGTGACAAGTGACATGTGTCATTTCCATGGCTCACACCCTTCGTCTGTGGCCCTTCCTGCGGGAGACTCCCCTCACCCCAGCCGCTGCTCTCAGCAGCTCCTACCTGCTCATGTCATCTCTGTTTCCTCCTTGGTACAGATGGGAACCGCTACCACTTACGCTGCTATATGTACCAGGCCCGGGACCTGCCCTCGATGGACAAGGACTCCTTTTCTGGTAGGTGGGAAGGGAGTCCGAGACCAGGGGCTGAGAGCCGGGAGCTGAGCCAACAGGGCTTCTCCAGTGTGGGGGAGTTGGGGCTGTTTGTGGGATTTGTGGAGGTGGCTCATTTTGCTGGGGTCACTGGGTTGGTTGTCCGGTGGCCTGCTTGACCCTTCTGCTGGGTTTGTTGACCATCACTTCCTTCTGAGAGCCCCTCTGGCTCTGACCCCTAGGCTACTTCTGTCTCCAGGGTCTCCTGCAGCCTCTTTCTACTCTTCCTGCTCCTACTTGAGGGGCTTCCCAGGCCTCTAAGTCTGATGGTCTTGACAGTCTGTCTGTGTGTCCTCTTCTCTGGGCACTGGGGTGCCCTCACCTTCCCTGGCTCCATGGACCACCCATGTTGGAGAAGCTTCCAGACCTTCAGTTCGGAGGAGCTCCACGTGTCTAGCCATGTCTTAGGTGTCTCCCCCAGGTTGCCTCCATCATTGGCTCCTCAGTTCATCCTATCCAAACTGAACTCCTTGTGCTCTCCTTCCCTGACCCAGGCCTCCCCTCTTTGCCTACCTTGGTTCTGGTGTTGCACTAGCACGTGTCTATTGCCTGTCAGTTTGGAAACCATCCGTCCTCCAGTCCCGCGGATTTTGGCTTCTGAATCTCTCTTGGAGATGTTCCCAGGAACTGGCCTCACCCCTTCTCGTCTCCTGACCTCCCTCACCTTCCACCCTGTCTCAGACAGATCTGGTCATGTCACTCCTCTGATCTCCAGTGTAGACACTGGGAGACAGCTGCGGATTTTTGTGGCTTGGACTCCTGTGGAGCTTGCAGTTGCTTTGTTCCCTAGTTGGCCTCTAAGACTAGCTCTGGTCTCACCAACTTTTGTCAACCTTTGTGGAGCTCTTCCTGGCCTTTCTACTCCATGCTCTCTCTGCCTAGAATGCATTCCCTCCCAATTTTTAACCCAGCAAACTCTTACTCATTCTTCAAGACCTAGCTCAGGTCCTCTGACGCTGCCCCAAGCCCAGATGGTTGCTCCTTCCTTGACACGAGGCCGGTGCCCCACCAATGCCTCTCACAGCCCTGACTGCCACCTAGATCAATTGCTGTCTTTCCCATTATGACTGTGAACTCCTCCAGGAAGGCTCTTTGTCTTATCCTTGAACCTGCACTTGGTACCTGAAGAACGGACATTGACTGAGCGCTCACTGTGAGCCCTGGCATTTTACTGGTCTCGGTGCACGTGACCCTTATGTCTCTCCTATGAGCTAGGGGCTTCATGTTCCCATTTTACAGGTGAGGAGACAGAGACACAGGTAGCTTAACTAAACTGCTTGAGATCAAATAGCTGACAAATGACCTGCCATCCTCCAAGTGCTTGCTACTTCCTTGAGTAGAAGTGAATTCTTCTGTGACAGTGACCTTCTGTTCACTATAGGATGGCCCTATAGCTCACAGCCACTTGCTTCTCTTCGGCTGGGCCCTGCTCCTCCCCCAGAGGGGGGACCACCCTCATGCCTCACCCCAGCAGCTGGGGTTCCCCACATTCTCTCCTCCCAGTGACCTTTTTTCCAGCCCTGGGCAGCCAGGTACATGGTAGATGGAGCAATTTCTCCTCTGGGCTTTGGGTCCCCAGGTCCCGACAGCACCTTCTGAAAAGCATATGCAAAACCCACATGCTGCAGTTGGTGGGGGAGGGGCAGACGTGTGCACCTGGCCCTTGTTGGGAACCTGCCAGAATGCTCGCTGCCCATTGGGATGTATGCTGAGAGAAGAGAGATGAACTCAGCCACAGCCTTTCTTCTTCCTTAGCAGGGCATGAGAGACAGGGGTGCAGGTGGCAGGCCTGTGTGGGCGTGGGGCGAGGACTGGGGGGGCCTTTGTCCTCCTGTTGTTGTCCTTGGGCTGGGCTGGCCGAGGACACTGCAGGGACAGAGGCCCTCCCAAGAAACCCATGCTGGGAGATGGCAGGCACCCCGGGGGACCACAGGCAGGGTCAGCCAGGCGCTGGCCTGCGGAAGATGTCACACTTTCCATCCCAGCCCCACCCCCTCCCCCAAATAAACATCCCTTGAGCTTTGAGGGCACTGCCCAGGGCTTCCTCAGAGGCCGCTGGCTTCTGAATGAAAGGCCTGATTGACCAGCTGCTGGAAAGGAAAACAGCAGCCAACATGGGTGAACCTATAAAACCCAGAGTGTTTATTTTCACTCCCAAACCCTAAACCAAAGCAATTTCTCCCCTGGCACTGACCCTGGGGTGGCTGGCGGCCGAAGGCTGTGCGTGGCCACCGGCTGGCATTTCTTGGAGGAAACTCATGTGTGAATCCGGACCGTCTGGGGCCAGGGAAGGGTCTAGTGTGGCGTCTGTTGCTGGTATCATCCTCCAGCCTGTCTGCTGAGTGTCTGAGGCAGAGACGGCTCTCTTCCAGAAGGTGCTCCTTTGACTCTGACCTGTGATGCCCTGGGTCTTTCCTGCAGTGGTGGGCTCCTGGGGCCCTGAGCTGTGCTGGGGTTGTGTCTGTGTCTGCTTCCTTCTCTCTGGCCGTGGGTTTGGGTGGGTGGGGGGGTGGGTGGGGTGGGGACACGCAGTAACTGCCTAGGAAACACTTGTTGAATAATATTAAACTCAGGCAGGAAAGGGAGGCTTGTGGAGATGTTATGTCCGGGCCACCTGAGGGTTCTGCCTCCGATGGGGTTTCAATATACAGTCAACCTCAATTCTCCAGACATCGGAAGGACATTTGTGGTTCGTGGCTAGGAGGATGCGTGGTCTGTGTAGCAGCTAGGCATTTAGAAACATAAAATGATGCTTAATTCCAATGACTTCTCTTTGACATTGGGTTGGGGTTGCCCCTGCCTGGTGAGCAGAGGTCCCATTAAGATGGACAACCCGTGAGACGCTCTGTTGTGAGGTCATGACATATCAGAAGATGGCCCTTAGGCTGGGGGAATCAGAAATTCCCCTTGGAGGGCCTCACAGGCCAGTGGGCTCAGGGGGCCTGCCTGCCGTGGTTTGCCAAGCATGAGAGATGGTGACTAGACCGAAAGCTAAGTTATTAATTTACCAGAGTGCAGTATCTATTAAGATAACAGACGGTCCTGTGCCCTCTTTGTTGTTCTTATGGTTCCTGGGAGATCAAAGGTGTGTGCCAGGCGGGTGGTCCCGAGAGCTATTACTCAAGGGCAAGGCCGCAGTGGGGTCTCACAGCAGAGGTCACCTTGGTGGGGACCAGAGTTTTAGTGTTACGTCCCAATCCAGACTCTGTCTTGGGTGGGACTGGGGAGCCCTTGCTTCGGGGCTTACGGCGTCTGGACTCCAGTCGCTGCCCGCTCCTCCTTGAAGCAGACTTTCGGTTAAGGTTGGCTCTGGCAGGGGGAATTCTCCCGTTGAGCTCATGGGGCTGTTTTCCAAAGTGCGTCGGAGGCTTGTGAAATGCTCCACTTAAGCAGGGTTCCTGAGCAAGGGAGACCGGAGACCAGTGCACGCTTCCAGATTTACAATGCACAGTGGCATTGAGAGGCTTTGGAATGGCTTCAGGAAAGGAGCCTGTTTGACTTGTTTAAGTGCTCACGAGATCCCCAGAGAACTCGCGTTTATGAAGCTCACATTTTGGGGAACACCGATCTGTAGGATTCAGTCCAGATTGCTCCGCTCAGATCTGGGATCTTTGTGCACTCCTCCTCCCTCTCTCATCCCCACTGCCCTAGGTGTTCCCTTCCTCCCCTCAGCCAGACCAACTAGTGGCTGTTTCTCAAATGCCCAGGCTCTTTGGTGTCACCGTGAGTGCCGTGCTGATGTCTAGAACGCCCCCTTTCCCTTGGTGTGCCTTGGTCCCTCCTCGTCCTGGAGACTTAGTGTCGGAGACCTCCTTTGGGATGGTTGACATGATGCTGCCAGGCTCCATGGGGGTATCCCCGACGCCCAGCACCTTATTCATTCCCTGAGTAAGCTGCACATCACCTTGGAATCTAACTGCCCTGTAGTGACCATTTCCAACCAGTAGTCATGATCTTAAGAGCCTAGATTTCCTCTCCTTCATTTTCCTATCCCTAGTGCTCTGCTTACCTACCACGCGCTGGTCAGTCAGTAGTGACAGAGCGAATGAATGACGGGTTACACATCATGCTGGAGTGAACATCTCTGTGCATATAGCTTTTTGGTTAATTTGGGTGATTCCCAGGAATAGAGGAAGCAAGGTATAAACAGTTTTATGTTGTTTAGGGCATACTGCCCAGTTGCTTTCCTGAATTGCTTCCAGTAGTGAAGGAGAGTACCCATTTCATCAAATATTTGCCAACACTGGGTTTTATAATTCCAAATAATTTTTCTTAATTTAATAGGAAGAAATATTGCTATATTACAGTTTTCTTTTGCACTACTCCCCTCTTTCTGAAGGGTTCTTTCCCAAAGGGCATGGAGTGGTGGAAGGAGCAGTAGACTGGGAGTCTAGCCCTGGTCACAGGTGAGCATGGGCTAGTAACTTCATCTTCATGGGGCAAAGCTCTCTTACCTGACAAGTGGGATGGTGCTGTCTGCCCTGTCTCCCATCCCAGGGGTCTGAGCTGGGAAGTTAGGAGGGCCTGGGAGGAAGGCTCAGTGTATGGTTAAGGTCTAGGAAGGCTCTAGGAAGGTCCGAGCAGCAGAGTTGGGTGTAGGGCTCTAGGTCCAGCCAAAGAACCACCTGCCTGGGGCCTCTAGCAAGGATGGAATCTCGTAGAACCACGTGTGTTCACAGCTGGAGCCGTCTAGGGCCGCTCATGGTCCTCAGAGAGCCCCAGTCCGGCCGCTTTCCACTTCAGCTCCATGTGGCTTGGTGGGTGAAGCCCGAGGGCCAAGGCTGCCCCTCTTCTATGGGAGTGTCCCTGAGAGGAGTGCTAGACTGGAGTGACAGAGAAGAACCAGCCCCTCACCTTCCCCTCCACCTCTCCTCAGGACTTGCTTCTCCCTCCCCTTGGCCTTCCTGGGAGAGCGATGAGTCTGCGTTTGTCTGGCTTCCCTTCATCTGACCACCTTACTTCAGCAATACCCCTGCCTGCCTTCTTTCTTTTTTTTTGGAGGGGCTGGGCCCTGTGGGGGGGAGAAGCAGGGCCCCAGCACACAGTAGCCCAGTGTCTCAGGCCCCAGGCCTCCAGGCCTGCTCTTTACAATGCCTTTGTTGTGTGTTTTTTCCTCCCCTGGGCGGGCGGGGCGCGTGTGTGGGTCTGGGTGATTCTTGTTTGAAAGCCACCCCCTCCCCGTTCCCCCAGCGCTGAGCTCATTGCTTGGGCTGCTGGGGCCGCTGGAAGGAGTTGGCCCGCTGGGGTGGGGGGGTGCGCGTGGGGGGTGCTGCCAACACCAATACAGGGTGCGTAGCCGCTACAATGTGCAATTGTGATCTTTGTGTAAACGCGGCCGGTCTGGGGCCCTCGTGCTTATAAAAATAAAGCGTTGGGAAGCACGGGGGGTGGGAACAAAAGGGGCTTTTTCGCCGGCTCTCTAATATGGTTTTATTTATCGGAACGCGCCCTCTTTCCCTTACTGGAACCAGGGAGAGGTTCTCCGCCGAGCTTGGAGCTGATGGTATCACAGCCAGACGGTTTCATTAAATGCACAGACGCCGCTGGGCCCTGCCAGGGGCAGGAGGGGAAGTGTTTGGGGCCAACCCTACCCGGGCTGGTGCATGGAAGGGGGAGCCCCGTGCCAGGGAGGTTTCCACCAGGTGGGGGTGGCATGTCTCCTCTGCCCATTTCCCTTCAAGGGCCTTGCAGTCTTCTACCCCCAGAATCAGGTTCAAACTGTTTCCTTCAGGAAGCCCTCTAGGATTGACTACACTGTGGCTTTTGTGCCTGAAGCCTGGTTCCATGCTGGTGGCTACCTCCTGTGAGCCAAACCCAGCCTTATTCAGCCACTGAGTGCCCATAGCATCTGCCTCCTAGCTTAGATCTCCCCCACCCTGTAAAATTAGCCATGCCATGGGCCAACAATCAGAATCTTGGACCCTACTCCCCCCATCTCTTGATGGGAGTCCTCTCTGACCTTCCTGCCTCTTCTAGGGTCACTCTCTGTCACCTCCTGTACGATGGAGGTAGTGTGGCATTCGGTCTCCTTAGGGCCGAGGTACCTGTTCCTCTCCCCTTCCTTGGTGAGGAAGGGCTGTCTCCCCACCCGCGTCTCGGGAGTACAGCTGGACATCCTAGCACTGAACCTCTAGCACTTAGGGTCTAGGGTCACATGGGGGTTAGGGAGCAGCTGGGGTTAAACGGGGATGCTCAGAGGAGGCAGGGTGCTGCAGGCTGGAGTGGGGGCCAAAGGTGGAGGGCACGGGTGAGGGCAAGTTGCGCTCAGCCCTCCCAGATACCTAGCATCCAGCTGCCAGCTTCCTGCATCTCTGGACTTGTCCTTCAGCCTCTGGCACGTTGAGTCTTAGAAAATGGCAGCAAACTGGACCCTGCCCCCCATCTGACATCCTCATGGGAGAAGCTGGAGGAGCCCCTCCTCCAAGCCTTTTGCCCCTGTCCCAGATTGCCTACACTCAGTTCCGTAGGCCTTTCTCTTGCCCTGGTTCTCCAAGTATGGCCCGGAGGACAGCATCCCAACCATCTGGGAACTTGTTAAAAATGCAAATTCTCAAGCCCCGCCCCAGTTCTGATGAGCACATCTCTGGGTGTGGGGCCCAGCAGTCTGTGTAAGCCTTCCAGGTGATTCTGCTGCATGGTCACATTTGAGAGCCATGGCCCTAGAATCTTCTCTAGTGAAACCAACATCCCTTTGGGAACAGGTGGGGGGAATGACTAGCGGGCAGGCAGGATGCGCAATGGTTTGGGGCAGCAGGGAGCTGGAGGGATCTCAGGGTTCCTGTCACATCACCCTCTGCCAAAGAGCTCTTCAGTCCACGGGCTTCCCTCTGGGGCGCTCACCCATCCAAGCACCGCTGTCTCCAGCTGAACCCTTGCAGGGGCCTCGGAACTGGTGTCCCTGCTCCCTCCAGTTTGTTCTCCTTGTGGCCGGTGTGGGCTTGCTGGAGGGCAGGTCTAGGCACCCCAGTCTGAGGGTAACAGCATCTCTGCTGTACTCTCCCTTCCTCAAGGAAGATAGAACCCTCTCTCACAGACACTACGGTGTCTTAGAGCCACTCTTCAAGGCATTGATCAGGATTGTAGTTTTAGGGTTGCTTGTATGGATTATGTTTCTGCTCTAACTGTATTCTCAGCCCCTAGCACCGAGCTCTTGACCTGGCCTGCAGAAGGCTTTTTATAAATGCTTGCTGGATGAATGAATGCATGTACTGTCCAGGATGCACTTCCTCTAGCAGGACCTGGTGGCCAGCCCAGGAAGGAGCCTGGAAGGGGGCTTCTTTGGATCTCTAGGCCCGCTCTCCTGGAACTCAGCTCCGTCTCTGCACTGTGACCCACCAGAGGGCCTTAGAGAGGGCAGGGGTGGAGCGAGGGGGTCGCGCTGGGGAAACAGGCTCCCACCTGTAGGTTGCCCCAGCCAGAGCAGGAGCCATGGCTCTGCTCCAGCTCTGTGGCCCACACGACCCCCAAGCAGACAACTCTCACGGTCTCTGCTGTTCCTGCCCCTCCCCACCCTGCCCCACCCTCTGCCTGACCCACCCAGATCCCTACGCCATCGTCTCCTTCCTGCACCAGAGCCAGAAGACAGTGGTGGCAAAGAACACTCTGAACCCCACTTGGGACCAGACACTCATCTTCTATGAGATTGAGATCTTTGGTGAACCTGCCAGCATCGCTGAGCAGCCGCCCAACATTGTGGTGGAGCTGTATGACCACGACACTTACGTGAGTCTGCCTGCCTTCCTCTCTCTTTCTCTCACCGCCCACAGCCTCCAGGAGCGGGGATGGGAGACACCACCCAAAGGGGTATCAAGCCAGATGGCCTCTCCCCTGACCCCACAGGCTATAGAGCCATTAAAACACTCTAGAGTAATTAAAAATGGATTTCTCATAGGTGAGCTGTGTCTGCGGCAGGGAGAGTGGATGGAGCTGGAGGGGTGTTTCGCTCTGGGTCAGGGTTCTCTGCCTCTGACTTGCTTTTGAGACTCCAGCCCAGGAGTCCTCTCTCCCCATCTGAGAGCTACATCGACTCCACAAATGGTCATGGGGTGCTTGTGTGTGGGCTAAGTGGTCGGCACATAGCGTTCCCAGTGTAGGTGGGGGCCGAGACACCCCCACGGAGTAGAGAGACACCTCCAGGGGCACAGGCAGGGCCCTTCTCCAGAGCTGGCGAGCTGACCCTCCCGGGATGCTGGCCAAACTCAGTGGCCGTGCTGTTCAGAATGGGAGCGGCTCAGCACATGTGGCCTTGAGCAGTTGAAAAGTGGCTAGCACCTAAGAAACCCCATTTTCATTTTCAGTTTTAATCAGTTAAGCTTTATATTTGAATCGACGCAGGTACTGGAGAGCACAGCTCTAGAAGATTCCCAGGAGGGAGAGATAGCCCATCTCCCAGGGCTGGCACTTGGGGAAAGCCTGTGGGGAAGACCTAGGCTCTGAAGGAAATGTGATTGGGGTGTTTGGGCCAGGCGGTGGGGTGTTCCAGCACAGCAGGAAGGAGAGGGAGGCAGGAGGACTGGGATGGGCTGGGCCAGGGGGAGGCGGGGGAGCAGGTGCAAGTTCTAGTACAGGGGTGGGGGCAGCGGAGGCTCGGGGAGATGGCCCATGTGACAGCCAGGGGCTGAAAGGGCAGCTGAGGCCAGCACGCTGGAGTCTGGTACAGAGGGAATGAGGCAGGGCAGGAGAGGCGAGCAGGCTCCAGTGAGGGGCCTCCCATGCTGGAGGCGATGTGGGCCAGGGAGTGGGGGTGGGGGCCACGGAAGGTGCCTGAGCTGGGGAATGATACGATCAAAACATCATTTTAACAGGACTCACTGAATATGATGAGCGATCACAGTTTTCCCAGGTAGATTGAAAGGAGATGAAAAAGCCCATGGAAATGTCAGATACCTCCTGTGATGAGGGCGTTAAGGAAATGCCAGGAGGCTGTCACTGTGGTCTCTAAGGGGCTCAGAACTTGATTCAATTAAATCAGTGTGAAGGCTAGTTAGACCTACAGAGGGGTTTTTGACCATCATGGAATTGCAAATCTAGCAACGGTGGTCAGAGTTCCCTTGCATGTTGTCCTCACGTTCTTCTGAGGGGGTTAGAGTGCACCATTCTGCCCCAGGGGAGTGCCCTGACTGCTGAGTCTCTTGCAAGTGCAGGAGGCTGGGTATGGATCTGGGGATTGCTCTGACGCCACTGGCAAGCCTGGACTGGGAGATGCTGACTCTTCTTTCTCCATGTTCTAGGGTGCAGATGAGTTTATGGGCCGCTGCATGTGTCAACCCAGTCTGGAACGGATGCCCCGGCTGGCCTGGTTCCCCCTGATAAGGGGCAGCCAGCCAGCGGGCGAGCTCCTGGCCTCTTTTGAGCTCATCCAGAGAGAGAAGGTGAGGCTGGCTCATATCCACATCCAGGAAGCCCAGGCAGGGACTACATCCATAGTGGGGGAGAACAAGAGGGCACAGGGAGGGGATGGCCCCCGTGGAGGAGAGGGGACTCTCATATATCCTTCTTCCCTGACTGGGGGCCTACGGTCAGTGGGGAACACTGAACAGCCATGTGCTGTCAGGCCTTCTGCTGAGGGTTGGCTCTGCCCATCTTTTCTGAACTCCAAATCACAACATGCTCTCACTGTTGGGGAGAGCGTTGGGAATCTGGGTTGTGCTAGAACGCCTGCATCTTTTGGCCGTTGGCTGTATTTCCCCCTGCATCATAACTTGAAGTGGTTTCTGGGAGCCGGACCTCTGTGATCTGGTTTCGGGGGGGTCGTAAGTGTGATGGGGGCATCTCCGCAGACGGGTAAGGGCAGGACCTCTGTTCTAGTCCTCCTCTGCCATGGCCTGGCCTCATGACCCAGGGCCAGCCACTTCCCTGCTCTGACAGGGGGCATTTGGTTTACAACCATCTCTCCAAAGTCGCTCTTTCTGTGGGGTGAAACTACATAGGTAGGCTGGATAGAAATAGGGATATTCCAGTGAGGTGTCTGGACCACATGCTACCCACCTGGCTTCCCTTTCCGTCTCCCGCCACCTCGAGCTTCCTCTGAGAGTCCCTGGGCTTCCAGGGGACAGAGCACAAACCCCAGCACTGTCTGATCACTGATACAGTCCATGGGTGTCATTTTGCGGGGGGAAACGCCTTTGCCTGGCCAAGGCAGAAAGCAGGGTGCTGGGGCCTTGGGTGACAGGCACCTGACCAGAGCTCTCTTGTTTTCTGCATCCTAGCCGGCCATTCACCATATTCCTGGTTTCGAGGTAAGTTGCCCTCACCTTTTCTCCTTTAACGGACAGCCGTCCTCCTGGCCTGCCGCACCCCCACCCTACCCCGGGGCTAGGAAGGGTGATCAGCCAAATACCACCACTCTCCTGCCTTCAAGCAAAGGAAGAGTCCGGTGGGACCATGGGGCAGGCTGGGCAGGGGCTGGGGTCCCTGTGCAGCTCTGGCCTTTCCTGTCCTTCTTCCCAGAGAATTCCGGGAATCACAGACTCTCAGAATGAATGACCTCCTGGCCACCCAGAGCAGTTGCCCTCAGCTGGGCAGCCTCTTAGAATCCCTTAGGCAATTTGGGAAATCACCAGCACTCAGGCTGCACCCCAGACTGAACAAAACACCACCTCTTGGTGGGGTGGCCCAGGCCTTGGTGGCCTTCGGTGCTGCCCCGGTGGGCTGCAGTGGGGGTGGGTTTAAAAGTGCGGCCAGGGGCTGAAAACCATCCAGGTGTGGTAAGAAAGGCCGAGTCTTGGGCCCCACTTCAAACTGACTGAAGTGTTCCCTGAGGGCACTGGGCAGCCCGCCCCCCACCATGTACTCATGAACCCTCCAGGGGCTCCGACGCATGTTCGGTCCCCAAGTTGTGATTTAGACCACGGTCCCACTGTGACCCAGTCTCCTCACTCTGCTAGTGGTGGGGATGTCCACCCTGCTTCCACTCCCCTTCTTCTTGTGGGAGTCATGGTAGAAAATGCAAACCCTCTCCTGGCACCCCTGCTAATTTGATTTGGGGAGTGTTCTTCTCACCGGGCTCAGCAGCCGCTGGGAGAAGTGGTCATTCCGGCTGTGTTTGGATGCCTCTTCCCTTTCTAGCAGCCGGCACAATTTGCCAACCATTTGGACCCTGCAGGCCCTCCTTTGCCATCAGCCCCCCACTCCACCCTCAGCTTCTCCCCCAGCTCTCCCGGCTCTGGCTTCTCTCCGTCTCTCTTTCCTGTTCAGTCCAAGCGCCTGTTCTCGGGCCGGCCAGCCCCTGGGGACCCAAGTTGTTTCTCCTTGCCTCACCCAGGTCCACGTGCTCCAGCAGAAACAGCAGCTCTGAGGGGTCAGACCTGGCTGCTTCGTGAGGCTGCTGCACCCCCGTCTGGGACCCTTCCTACCACCTGTCACTTTCCTTTCTCCCATCACCTCTGGAGATGCCTGGGCTCTAGGTTCATGCCCTGGCCTCTCCTACCAGTCTCCGCATCGACACCCCATCACACCTTCCTTCTCAGGAACCATGTGGAAGTCACAGCCAGAAGTGCATCACCATGGCCCTCGATGGGAGGACGTTTCTGTTGGCTTCACTTAGGGTGACATCTGGTGTGCTGTTCGCTGCCCCAGTCTAGTGCTCCTTATCACTAATGCTAAGCTTTTACCCTCCCTCCTCCCTCCTCTCTTCCCTCCACCGATCCCCTGGACACGGAACATCCCATGGTGTGGCCTAGGTGCATGATACGTCAGGAATCCTGGATGAGGTGAGCTGAAGGGACATGCGGGGACAGAGGGAAGGAGGAGGCTCTTCTCTAGACAAGTGTCCCAGAGCCATCTGAGCTCCTGGTGCCCCAGTGGGCAGTGGCCACTCAGGGACCTGCCTGGATTTCATTCCCCACACTCTGTGCAGACCTGGGGCTGCCTGGGGTATATCCTGGCATGATTTTAGCCCCAGAAGCCTTGCTGTCCTGTTGGAGGCTGGACTCACCCAGATCTCCTGGCAGATATAGTGTCTCATCTGGCTGATTACCAGGTGGCATGTTTTCAAGAATAAAAAGTTCACAAGGGGCCAGAGTAGTCAAGGAAGCCTTTCTGGGGAAGGTGGCATCAGCCAGACATTGTTGCAGGAGGACGGGAAACGTGCCTTTGGCTGAGGGGGCCAAGCACCAGGTTAGGGCCTGGTGGCTTTAGGGGCCAGTGGGGTTGGGGATTCCTAGGTTCTGGAAGAAGATTGGGGTTTGCTTCCATAGGAAGTAAAGCTCCATCCTTTGCCACAAGGGATGAGCAGCACGTTCCCCTGTGGCCTCCTGCACATCTGTGAGTGGGTCCTCAGGAGGGAGCAGGGGCAGAGGCCTGGGCAGGGAGACAGGAAGGAGGACCCTGGTCAGATGGGTTGGGAAAAGGGCAGCCACTTCCTGCCATCAGGGAATCCCCAGGCTGGGAGCGGACACCATTTGACATTTTCAGTGCAATTTGGACTTGAAATGCAGGGTCAGGATGTGGGCTCCACCGGCCCCGCGCCCCTTACCTCACTTCCTTTCGCTCCCAGACCGAGGTGGGGTCCGCCAAGTGAGCTGGCCGTAATTGCGCCTGACAGGCAGCCTCCTGCTTCTGGCTACGGTTGCGAAAGACTGCCGATTTGGAAAGGGGAGCCGAGTCCTGTCCAGGGAAGCAGCACGGAGCCCTTTCTCTTGATTGAGAGTGCTTTGTGGCCAAAACCCACAGCCTGCTCTGAAGAAGACCCAGCCCAGGGATGAGTTATTAAAAAAAAGTTAAAGTCCTTAATAAGTGGATTTGTAATATGTAGCAGTGAAGGCTCAGATTCCGAGAGCAGGGGTCTGGCTGTGGTCTCGTTGTCAGGAAGCAAATCAAAATTTACCGCTTTGGGGCCAGACCCTGCGAGGAGGGCCAAGTGGCCTGCTGCAGAGCCAGCCAAGCCACAGACTAAGGTAGGGTGTGGGTCAACAGGGCCAGAGGAGAGCACATCGTGGGGTCTGCTGGGCATAGGGCGAGGCTGAGTCTGTAGGTCGAAGGGTCCGAGGCCCAGCGGGACGAATGGAGATGAATAGAGTATCAGCTGGTTCAGGGGACGACCCCAGGAGATGATCTTGTGGACCCCCTCATTCTCAGGGGCCTCGGCCCCAGACCTGGGACTCCGTGCCTCGGCCATTTTCCATGCACTTGAAGGCTAAGCCTCGTACCAAGGTCCTGGATCCTATTTAGTTTCCAGAATCCCCAGTGACAGGTCAGTTCAGCTGCAGCTATGGGGCCTGCGGGAAGCCCGAGGCCTTAGCAGGAGTTTTCTTTATGTGCCCCCCTCCCCCGCCCCACTACCACATTTAGCCCCCTTGGGGCTCCCAGCATGATCTCTGTGAGAGTGTGCCAGCTTTCCCCGAGGGTGTGCTGGCAGCTTCGATTCTTGGACACTGGCCACCAGAGACCTCGAAAGTCTGGGAGCAGACAGGACAGATGGGTTTGTTAGGGAGCTGTGTGGCCGCCGGGGGCCATGGGTTGGGGAGCCAAGGGCAGGACCAGGTAAGAGGTTTCTGTGACTCCGAAGGATGGTTTAAGAACAGCCTTTCTGGTGGGGAATGCCTCAGGCTAGTGAATCCCATGCCTGTGTGGGAGACAGAGTCCAGGAATGACATCTGTCCATGGTGTGCTGACAGCTCCCAGAGCGGGTGGAGGACCGTGGGGACGGCTTTCTGAGAGAGGTGACACTGAGCTAGCATCTGAAGCCAGGGCTGGCAGAAGGGGTGGGGAGGGGGGACTAGGTGGCAGTGCCTTGGGCTGGGGCCAGTTGGTTGGGTGACATGATTTCCCCTCCCCCAGGCTTTATGCCCCTCTGGAGCAGCCCTCTCTGGGAGCTCTGGTGGGGGGCGTCAGAACCCTTGCCTTGGTCTTTGAGGATTTGGTGACGTCTGGGAGACCTGGGTCCTTGCAGAGAGCATGGATGAAGGGAGGACTTCCTTCCCTAGCTCCCCAGTCTGTCTTTCTGTCAGGGTAGAGTAAGAAATCCCCCCTTCCTGAGCCTTGTTCGCCTTCTCCTCTTCTGCTCTCCCTTCCTGTTTCCCTCTTCCTCCGTTTGCTCCTTGGCCTCCGGCTCCTTCTCTCCCTCTTCCCCGCCTCTTCTGAGCCCTCTGTCTCGTTTCTTTTCCTTTTTGTCTGGAGAACAAAGGCGGTCCATGCTGCCAAGGGGAATGAGTTCAAAGAAACTGCAATTTTAGATTTCCTGAGAACTGGAGAGCGTGCACATGCACGTGTGAGCGTGTACGAGTGTGTACACGCGCAAATACACACACACAGGCAGCAGAAGAGGTGATGGCGATTTCCTTAACAACCAGCACCCCCCCACACCCCGCTCAGGGATGTGGGGCATGTGCAGAGGGAGACCCTACCTGGGGACCTGGAGATGCCATAGGCGGGAGCTGGGGCTTGCAGACCTGACCATGGAAGGGGGCGTGGTTCGGGGCATTATCCTTGGTTCTGCCGCTTCTGTCTTGCTCCAGGGCAGGCAGGGGTTTCCCTGGTGGAAGGGATTGCAAGCTCCGTGGCTGTTTTCACTGAGGGCTCAGAGGGTCAACCAGATGTCATTCTATCCCCTTCCAATGCCAGGGTATGGCTATTAGTCTGAGATGTACATGAGGTACTCTCCTGCACCCCCAAATCCACTAGAAGGAAAATTCTGGTGTTTTGCAATCAGAAAAATAAACCCAGTGGTCCCCCCTTCCCCCTTTCCCTCCCCCAAGGCCTTAATTTAAAACACTGTTTTTCCTGGGAAGTGTAATTAGAGCAACATGTTGTTCCTAACGAGCTGGGTGGGGCAGGCAGACAATGGAGCCCTCCCAGCACGCCTGGCTGCCCCTGCCCAGCAGCAACTCCAGGAGCCAGGATCTGAAGGTCCAGAGGGTCCTCTGACTGTACCCTGCTGGGGGATGTAGGGGTCTGTGGGGCTACTGGTAACAGGACTACTTAGGTGGCTGGGAGAGTTCACCCCTTCCCCTAGCCCTGCTATGGGAATGAACGTCTGTCTGGTGTGGTGGTCCTGGGACCTAGAGGAGGAAGTCCCCCTCATGGCTTGTCCTTGGCTCTCTGTACCAAGCTGGCCTACTGGACAGATAGACCGAAGGGGGCTCAAGGGTAGATTTCTCTCTGCTAGGGGAGAGAGCCTCATCTGTCCTTGGGTCCCTGTCCTCCGGATGGGAAGCAGTTTGGCAAAAGCCTTGACCATCTGTAGGACCCATCAGTAGAGTAGCCCTGTGTCTGCCCTGCACATCGTGGGGTGGGGAGGGTGAGCAAGAGAGGCATCGGTCAAACGTGGCTTCATCTAATTAGAATTATATTGTATGGCTGCCCTCGAGGTCTGTGGTCCTCAAAGTCCCCGTCTCATGTAGGACAGTGAATTAGGATGTCCCGGTGACGCTTCAAGTCTACACCTTTGCCCTGCCTGGTGATGCTAAAAGGCTTCCCTGGGAGTGACGAGGATCACTGCAGCCCACCCCCACCAAGAGTCACTGGCTGGGAAGGAGGTGATGAGCCCCTCGGGTTGGCTGGACCAGAAGTCGAGCAGCTCAGGCTTAGAAGCTGGCCCTCTTGCCGGAGCCGTAGGACTCTCCCAGTGAGGTGTCAGAGACCAGTCAGGACCTGGGAAAGGGGGCCACGGGGTCACTTAAGGTCAAAGAAGCCAGAGAATAGGGCGATAAGAAGTTTCTGGGGTGGTTGGGAGATTTTCTGGAAGATGGAGAGCTTAAACATCCCTGAGGGATGTGTTAGATTCCCGGAGGCACAGGGGAAACCCATTCAGACGGAGGGAGCGATGAGCAGGCATAGGAGAGGGGGAGGGGTTGGTGAGGACCCACGGAGCACTGACAGAAGTGTTGGGAAGGAGGGGAGGGGATGCTAGAGTAGGTTCTTTATTCCACCATCCGCCTGCCCATTCATTCCTTCGCCATCTCTCCCTCCCCTCAGTTACCCTTCATCAGCCTTCAGTTACTGGGCAGGGATTTCAATCATGGTCTCCAGGGTGTGGAGTTGGTGGTTGAACACACGCAGCGGTGTGTCTTTCAGTGGGAGTGAGTCCACTGTCTGTGGAAGCCTTGGGGGTGCTTAGCTTCAGCTCAGGACACCAGGAAGATTTAAATGGAGATCTGACGTCTGAGTAGGAGGTAGCTAGACGAAGTGGGCAGAGAGCATTTCACACACAGGGACTGGCCACTCTGAGCCTCAAAGGTAAAGAGAGTGGGCTGCCTCTTTCCACCTGCTAGAAATTCAGAAGGGCCTGTGTTGAGCATGTTCCGGGAGGTGGTTCATCACTTATCTGGGACCCTGGAATGGGGGGTTATCAAGTGAGAGGTAAGACCAGCAAGGTCAGAAGGAACTAGAATGTGAGGTGTCTTGGAGGCTGTGTTAAGGAGTTTGGACTTCATTCTGAGTGGCTGGGGAATGTTTGATGGGTTTTAAACAGAATGACATTCTAGAAAGTTCCCCCTGGCTACAGAATGCAGCAGGCACTGGCTCTTGGGAAGGGATTTGCAAAACCAGATGCAAGGAGACCACTTAGGGGGATGCTGGTGAATCCAGGTGAGAGAGGGTGAGGGTACGAACCGAGGGAAGGAGATAGGTAGGTGGACTTGTGAGAAGTTTAGGAGATAGTCATGAAGACCAGGTAGTTTACTGGACATGGTGATTAGGGGAAGGAGAGCCATGGTGGCTTGGGGCTTTTTGGCTTGATCGTCAGTGTGGATGGTGGTGTTTCTGAGATGACGTTGGGAGAGAGCAGGTTTTGAGGGGAAAGTCAGAGAATCCAATTTGGGACCAGGTCAGGGTCAGAGGCCAGTAGGGCACATGGGTGAACTGAGCAATAAGAGGTTGGGAATATGGGGAGACGCCTGGAGGCAGAAAGCCCAGGAGACAGCTAGGCAGAGGAGGAGAGGGGAACCAACCAGCAGAGGGTGGAGAGGGGAAGGGGCAGCGGAGACGAACCAGAGAGATGGTTTTAGGAAGGAGGCTGAGGTCAGTTGGCAGGAGGCTACTGAAGGAGCGGGAGAGATGTGAGCCTACCAGTGGTCTTTGGGCTGAGCTACAAGCAGGTTGTTGTTGACTTTGGACAGAGAAGTTTCCCAGGCAGAGGTGCCAGGGGCAGAGATGAGTGCATTGGGCAGAGGGCCTCGTGGAAGCGAAGGAGAGGCAGTGGACAGAGGCAGACCTTTTCAGGGAGAGAGGGGAGAGGTAGGGAGGCTACTGGAAGACATGGAGAGCAGGGCAGGGATGGATCGGAGAGACCAACTTTAAATGGGGAAGGAAATGATCCAGCCGATATTGTGAGGAATTGGGGAGGATGGACGGGACAGGGCTGGGGAACAAGAGAGGCTTTAGCTGTGGGTGTATCATGATAACTCCATGGGATGGATGGGCAGTGTAGTGTGCACCGTGGGGGGGTGAGGGGGCGGACAGAGGACTGCCAGGGTGGCTTGCAGGCTAGGTGGGGGATGGGGCTGGTGACAAACACAGGGAGCCTAGATGTGCCTGAACCCCTGGGAACAATGAGGAGGACACAGATGGCTTTGGGATGAGAATGGTGGCCTCACGCCGTGCCAAGGAAGCTGCCTGAGAACACACCTCTAACCACTGTCTCTGCTTGTTTCTTCCTCCTGCGTCCGCCGGGCTGGCGTTCTACAGCTGTGTGCACCTGCCTTCTTCCTCCAGGGCCTCCTCCAAACGGTACTGGAGCCTAGCCTTCTCGAGGTTCTTGTTCCCTGTCCTCCTCATAAACAGGTTCCTGAAAGTGGGGAGCCTGGTCCTCAGCCTGTAGAGAGGAACATCATCACCATGGAGCTCAACAGAGCCAGGGGGAAAGACAGAACATGGAAATGAGGGAGAAACAAGAATCTAAGGGACAGTGCCCAGAGTTTGGGGGCCTGGAGAGAAATGTTCTGGGTGGGGGAATACAGTAATGAGTTTGCCTGGTGATTCAGGAGAATGGTATAAGCATGTGAGAGAGGTTTGCTCTTTCTGTCTCCCTGATCCCTTCTTTTTGTTCCTTTTGGTCTTGAGTTTTTGGCCCCGGGGCCTCCCCACACTGGGCTGGGCATCAGGTTTAAACAGGCCACAGACAGATCATCAGCAGGCCTTCAGGCAAAATCCTCATTTTAAAAAACCCTGCCTCCACCCTCCAGGCCTCTGCTTATGTGCACTGTTGCACTGTGACGTGCACAGCGCCCCCTGGAGGTGTGCTCTGTGGCTGCTCAGCACATCAACCGCCCCCCCCCCCGCCCCCCTCGTCCTGACAGCATCTCTCTCCAAGCCAGACTGAAAATGTAGGTGCTTCCTATCCCTTGTCTCTTGCATTGAAGGTGTGGAGGTAGCTTAGGAATTCCTTCACTATGTGCCCACAAGACATAGGGATCGTTAACTACAAGGCCAGTGTTGTTCTGAGAGATGCTTCTGGTGGTTCGGTTCTTCTCAGGTCACCCTGAGAGAACAGCAATGCTAGTGGTAAAGACAATGGTACTGACAACAAGCAGGTCATACTCGCCGTCGCCACAGTTTACTAAGCTGCTCCTGGGTGCCACTTACTGCTTGTTCTCTCGCTGAAATGCTGGAGCAGGCTCATAAGGGTATTGTTACCCTGGATCTTCATGTGAGGGTAATGAGTCACAGACATTGAGTAATTTGCCCAAGGTCAAACAGCTAGAAAGCGGCAGGGCTGGAACTGGAACTGAGGTCTGTCTGATTCTAGAAATGAACTTCTTACTGCTGCAGGTCAGGGAAGCGTAGTGTCATCATTGTGTTACTGGGCAGGAGTGACAGCCTGGGGTTGGTTGTGAAGTGATTCATGGAGGCAAGAGGAAGCCAGTGCAGGTCAGGCTCCAGCTGCTCCCACCATCTACGTCAGAGCATTTGTACATGGATCTGCCATCCTTTGAGAAGGAGCCCAAAACAAGTCACTTGGAGAATTAGTCTACTGATTCCATTGTTTATTAAATGAGATTACACAAGGCAAGCTCTGTAAAGTATCCAGCATAGCCCTTTTATTTATAGTCAACATATCCTGAGTGTCAGAACCTTCTTGTATGGATGTGTGGGTTGTGCACTGCACAAGGGCTCTATGTCTAAAGGGAGGCAATTTCCAGTGCAGACGTCATATATTTGCATTTATTATAACAATTTTCCAGTAGGTGGCAGTAAAGCGTCTTGTTTTAATAAACTAGTAAAATAATGACGATTTTCTGACGTGGAAGTAAAGAGTCTTCGGGAAGAATTGCCACAAAGGTGCCACATGGACTAGTAGAGCTGTTCAGGGTTCACGTGAACCAGGCATTCTTCTGAGTGTTAGTACTAACTTCTTGAAGCCTCACAGTAATCTTGAGAGGTTGGCAACTTTTAATAACCATTTTATCGATGAAAAAAAAGGAGCCAAAGAAAGATGTAATAAACACCTAAGTCAGCAGCGGGTGGAGTGGAGCCCGTGTTTCTAACTATTGTGAGACATGGTAGTTGCTTGTCCCCCAGCGGTACCTGCCTGCCTTGCCTCAGCGGCTTCCCTGCGTGTATCTTTGTGGTTACTGCAGATTCTTGCCCGGGTCTTCCAGGCATACCCTCAGTAGGCAGAGTTGATAGAAGCTGCTGTCATCCTTGGTCTGTATTGGTGAAGGAGCCTTCCTGCGGCTCCCTTTAATGCCTGCCGATGACGGGCCCGCATGTCCTCCTCTCCTATTTGTCAATTTTCTTTCTGGCTCACAGAGCAGGTGTTCTGTCTTCAGGGAGGACAGATGTGAGAAGTCGGGGTTTGGGGCTGGCAGGTGTTTGGGTGTGGTGTGGGGGATGGAGACGGGACACCAGGGTGAATGGTAGGTCAGGAGGGTCTGAGCCTGGAGGTAGAAGAACCAGGCTAGGGGGAGGGTACATAGTTCTCAGGACCAAATGGGGCTGGAGTGGGTGTGCTAAGATGCAAGGGGGCAGTGTGTGTGCGGGGAGGGGGGGTGGGGGGAATGGGGAGACCCTGAGCAGCTCACTGGTGCCCCAGAGCCTTTATTATGGGAGGGGGTGATCTGGGGTTCACGTGAAACAAGGTGACCCAAATCCAGGGCCAAGGTGCTGGAACGATGACTCCGGAAAACATGGTGCCTGGCAGAAACTGACTATATTTTTTCATTTTTACCTGCCTGCTTGCACGCTTGTGTGCCTTTGCCTCTCTGTTTCTGTCCTTCCCCTTTTTCATCTCTTTGCCTTGGTCTTCGTGCCACCATTGTCTCTGTCACGCCTGCCCCCAACCCCCACCCCGCCCCGCCCCTGCAGTCTGAGGACACAGACCTGCCCTACCCGCCGCCTCAGAGGGAGGCCAACATCTATATGGTTCCCCAGAACATCAAGCCAGTTCTCCAGCGTACTGCCATAGAGGTGAGCCTGGCTCTGGGGTAGGGAGGCAACCTGGCCCTCCCGGTTCCTGGCCCCGACTTTTCGTGGGGTCTGGAGCCTTTTCAGCTGCTTGCCTCACTCTGTGTCCCCAGATCCTGGCGTGGGGCCTGCGGAACATGAAAAGTTATCAGCTGGCCAGTGTCTCTTCCCCCAGCCTTGTGGTGGAGTGCGGGGGTCAGACAGTGCAGTCCTGTGTCATCAAGAACCTCCGGAAGAACCCCAACTTTGACGTCTGCACCCTCTTCATGGAAGTGGTGAGCCTGACTTCCCTGCTGTCCCCTTCCAGAGTCCTCATGCCTAGAATGTCCACAGGGCTCTGGGCAGTTCAGCTGTGGGCTCTGACTCCCTGTGGGATCCTGGGCAGGTCACGGTATCTTTCCCACCTCATTTGTCTATGGCACCCCCTCCTCAATGGAAGACTTGAAGCCCGTGAGCAGCCCAGATGGGGTCAGCTCGCTCCTTCCTATCCAGACACCGAGTGCCCAGAAGTCCCAAGGACCTACCTGTCCCTACTGGGGCCGTCCTCAGCCCCCTGGAGCTCCCCTCAGAGGCACCCCCCGCCCCAGGGCTCTGACCTTCCGTGGTTCCTCCAAACCTTCCCTGACTGGGTCCTCCTCCAGCCTTGCTGTGGGATCACCCCCACAGCCCGCAGGCCCCCAGCCCTCTGCAGCTCCTCGGGCTGCCTGGGCCTAGTGGCCAGAGTAAGGCAAGTCTGAGGAAAGGAAAATGGTTTGCAAGATGAAAGCGCTATAGAAATTCCAGGCCCAGTGGCTGTCAACAGGAGCCTCCTCTTGGCTGAGCCAAAGCCGCCACCGAAGGAGAGCATATAAATTATTTCAAGTTGTGTTCAAAGTGCTTTCAGGGCTGGGGTTGGGAGGAGAAGAATCTGGGTCTGTAAGCCAACTCTTGAGTATCCACTTGGGGGGGACTGTCTGCAAGAAATGTTGAGTCCTGGGCCAAATTCTCCCTTCTTCCCTTCCCCGACCAGTGAGGGTTCAGGGAAAGTAGACTTGTTTTAGCTTTAGGCTGAGCTGGATGTGTTTGGAAGGTAAGGCTGTGGGAGGAAAAGTCAGCCTCCGCGTACAGCATTCAAGAGGCAGACTGAAAAGGTGTGTAGCTTCTCTTCCCCTGTCCAGGTCCTGGGTTTGGCCAACCACCACTCTGGATTTATGGCCCTTGGGGGTTATGTGTGGGTTTCTAGTCATTCTCCGCTCCTTGAACTTGTCCTGTGAAGGAGAGCCCCAATACTCCTCTGAAGCCATCCAGAGATGGGTTCAGGCCACCACCCAGACCTTCCCTCCCACTCTACCCAGATGCTGCCCAGGGAGGAGCTCTACTGTCCCCCCATTGTGATCAAGGTCATTGACAATCGTCAGTTTGGCCGCCGGCCCGTAGTGGGCCAGTGTACTGTCCGCTCCCTGGAGAGTTTCATGTGTGACCTGTACTCAGAGGAGAGTCCGTCCCCACAGGGCGGTCCAGGTAGGGCGTGGGCCTGCTGAGGGGGAGGGCCGAGGCCAAGGGGTTGGGCAGGTGGGGCGTTCCAGGGGAGATGTGTGCCGAAGCCCTCCTCTTGCTAGAACCTGAGTGAGAAGTGGTTTCTTTTCAACTGACCAAGACTAGGAGGGTGGGAATCTTGCCATCCTCAGGGCATCTCCTAGCTCAAGGCTGCTGAGAGGCTAGGGCTGCCATGGGAGGCCACACGGGAAGAGTTGAGGGAGAGAGAAAGGCAGGGATTCCATGGATGAGGAGGAAGAGAGAGAACCGGAGAGACAGGGAATGTGAGAAGAAGATGGGAGAGATGGAGACAGAAAAGGGAAGAACTGGGTGGGAAGAGAAGGACACAGACTGGGAAGTGTGGAAGGCTGAGGCCCCTTACCTCATAAGACTCAGTGTGCCTTCTGAGTCTTATGACTGGAGAGGGCCAAGCCCCCTGAGGGAGCCCCTTTTGGGCCTGGATACCGCTCTTCCCTACAGATGATGTGAGTTTACTCAGTCCTGGGGAAGACGTGCTCATTGACATTGATGACAAGGAGCCCCTCATCCCCGTTCAGGTAAGACAAGCCCTGGTTCCCCGGGAGAGACACCAACTCCACAGGCCTTGGCTGCCCCTAACCCTTCTTCCTCTCTCCTCCTCTTTCTCCCTTCCCTTCCTTACCACACAGCCTCTATAGGACATCTCCCTTGTATCCTGGGGGTGGGACACTATATAAGTGGAGGGACCCGGATGGGAGCTTTCAGTCTGATCAGGAGTGGGGTGGAGGGGTTGGAGGAAGGTTGTATGTGGTCTCCTGGGCAAGATCACATCATTTTCCTCCAAGTGTGTGAAGAAAACAGGCCCTCTGCCTAGAGGGCTATATTGAGGGCTCTTGCTGACAATTACTCAGGAAACATGGTGGGAGTGGCCAATGAGAGAGAAGGAAGATGGGGAGAGAGTGACCAGGCAGATATGAGGGTGTTCCAGCCCTGTTGCCTCACCCTAGCCAGAGCCCTGCTGGGAGTGGGGGCTTCTTGGAAGCAGTTGAAAAGGAAGGGTCTGTGTCCAAGCCAATGTCCTTCTTACCCGATTCCCTCCATCTCCAGGAAAAGAGAAGATGAGGGGTTGGGAGGGTCTTATTCCAAGGGAATCCAACCCTGTGGTCCAGTAAGAGGCATCCCTTTGCTATGTACTTGGCAACCGAGGGCCAGCTGCTGACCCAGAGTCCAACACTGAACTGCATGGCGGGAGGTCTGTGGTATCTCTTACAGAGCAGGGAGCACTCTCCCCGCCTTGGGCCCTGGGGTGCTCTAGCTCCTGTAGAACCAAGGTCACTCAGTCCTTCCCTCAGTAGAGATGGCCTCACAGTGAGCACCAGCCTCGACCTGCTCTCTGTTCCAGGTTGTCACCCTCCTCCTGGCTTTGCAGGATGCTGGTCACTGGTCACAGCACTTGCACCTGGGGCTCCCAGAGCCTCCCTGCTTCCCAGAGGCAGAGCCTCCAGCTAGTGTAGACAATGTGTGTGTCCTCAGGCTCTTGGTCTGTTTATTGATCCAGGGATGGCCTACCACTTCAGGAGGTTCTGTTTTCTTTAAACCACCAAACAAATATCGGTCTCAGGAGCAAAAGAACACACTGGGGTCCTAAGTTGGGCTCAGGATCCTCAAAGCTGCTCTGGAGATGTGTTTACAGGGCTTCCCTCTAACATTTAGGATGGATTTCTGCTTCTTTTTTGCTTGTTCCCATTTCTAAGGGAAAGTCTCTGACATGGGCCCAGGTGCTACTGAGGCAAGAGGTCTTGCTCTATAGTTTCTCTGATGCTAAGAGTCCTCAGAAACCCCACACTCTCCTCTCTCCCACCTCTGTGACTCTTTGGGGTTCTGCCTACTATCCTTCCTGCTGGGGACATCTTCAGGTCTAGTCCCGATCATTCTGTAAAACTCAACTTAGTTATGGTCACCTGCTTCCAGGATTTGTCACGGGCTCCCCCTCTTCTCCTGCAAGTCCTGCCTATATCTTGGTCACTGTCCTTGCTCTACGTCCTGATTGTTTCTGCAAATATTCAGCCACCTTCCCCAGACCAGGCTCAGGACAGTCACTGACTGCAGTCCTGTTGTGTCTTCAATGCCCAACACAGGGCTGGTTGAAAGGACATATTTAGTGAAGTCCATCTGGATGGGTGGATGTGTGGGTGGTGGACAGACGGATGGATGGACAGATGGATGGATGGATGGATGGACGGATGGTTGACCTCTTTCCTCTTTGAATGGGTCTGAGAAGGAGCTTCTCTAGACTGGGAAAATCCAAGTGGAAATTTTGGATGGTCCTACCCAGGTTTCAGCTATGTTCAATACTAGTACCTTCTGGCCTGGGTGGGTGTTTGTAGCTGTGTTAGGCAGATACGTAGCTCCAAACTCCAGGCTGTCCAGTCCTGGCTCCTGTTTCCTGCCCCCTCAGTGGGCTCTCTGGGTCTATGCACGGAAGTGCAGGGCTTGTCCAGCCGGACTTCCGTTCTGTGTGTGCTGCCTCAAAATGTCTACAGACTCAGATGGGGTAGTGAGTAGTAGGGGGGGCTGTTTTGAGTCTTGTTGGCTACAGGCACAGCCAGAGGCAGATGGTGAGGAGGCCCGGTCTGGACATCCTCTTGGCGTTGACATGAGTGAACTGGGGCTGGGGTTTAGCCAGTGCAGGGAGTGCTCTTTGTGGAGCATGTGGCCAGTCTGGCTAGAGCTGCTGGGCAGCCAAAGGTTGAGGAGCTGGGATCTGGGCTCCCAGAGGTGTGGCCACATGTGGAGGGTCTGGGCTCATGGGACCTCAGACATGGGCCTGGAGAAGGAGGAAGAGAGATCTGCCTGATGGAGGAGGATTGGACCCTGCCCTCATGGAGCTCCCTGTCTGATTGAGGAGACAGTGTCCTCCTCTTGGGGAACCCCAAGGCCAACAGGGAGGTCAGTGCAGGTCTCCAGGAAGTCCTGGCTTGATGGTGTCTGATGGGGGACTTGAGGGAGACCAATTTTATATTGTGTTTCCTCTGAGACCCAGTGATCATATATGTCTGGTCCAGGCAGAGCCAGGAGGCAATGGGCACCATTCCAAATGGTTTACTAGATAATTCTGGGTAGGTTTGTATCCCTTTTCCCCTCCCCCAGCAAAAATAGAAATCCCTGCTCTCTGGGAACTGGAGGGACAAGAAGTCTGGCAGAATCTGGACTTTGCCTGGCTCCTGTTCGTCCAACCCCATGTTTCTCTGCAGCCCGTTTCATGCTCTTGGCGATGCAGTCTGCCCTGCGGAGCTCACCGGGTCCTGGCTGCGGACCTAGCTGAGGAATCTTCCCCAGTCTCAGACAACGCTCTTGCCAGATCCAGCTTCAGTCTCAGTCCTTCCTGTCTCCTTCCTCAAGGCACTTCCTCTCTTCTCGCTTCACCTCCTAACAATCATGGGCTCAGCTCCTGGGGGGAGTCTGCCACACATCAGAAATGTCACTTCAGACCCTGCTGATGTTGTCATCGGCCTGACACAGCAGAGGGTTTTTCAGGTTTCTAGAAATGTCTGGTTTCTCTCAGGAGAAGCTGATTCTAGAGATGGTCCAAAATGTATGTATAAGCAGATCTGTCTGCTCGGCCTCAGGCTTCTCGGTCGGCAGCCATGTTGGAGTGAGGAGACCCCGTCGGGGTCAAGAGGCTTGTCCTCTTGAACTTTTCTCTGGAGATCAGGGCCTGGAGGAGACAGGCTGTCGTGAATTAACTCCACAGTTTATTTTTGGTCCATGCAGCTCTCCTTTGTGTAGATTTTAGACCTGTTGCCTGAGGGGGAGGTAGTGTGTATGTGTGCACACGCGTGTGTGCGGGCAGGGGTGCGCGTAAACTCCCAAGGGTGTGTCTAAACTTGGCAGGTGGTGTTCAGGAATCATGGCCTTGACTTTTGACATTCTGAGGGCAGCCTGGGTATGTCCTCAAAGAGGGGGACAGAGCTTCTTTCCTTCCATTTAACGCTCTGCTTTAAAAAAGGATATATTATTTTTTTCTCTGGCTATAAATACATGTTAATTATATAAAATTTGGAAAATGTGGGATAATTATGAACGAATAGGCATCACCTCCAACCAAGGGCCCAAGTGGAATGAACTGCTACCCACATATTCTTCTCCATCCTTTCCTTCCCCGGCCCCCGCCCCTGTGCTGGCAGGCTTCTCTTTCTGTCTCTGACTCAGAATCAGGCTCCATTTCTTTCTTTAAAACACAACTGGGGTCTCTGCTTACTAACCTGCTTTTTCATCGAGCTGGTTCTTGGTGTTCTGGTGATGAACCGGTGGGAGAAAGAGTGTGCAGGACACACACAGAGCACACTCCCCCTATCCCTTACTGAGGGTCTGGAAGTTCGGGGTAGAGGTGGCACCCCTGCCCACCCCGTCCGTCCCCCTGAGATGTCCATGGAGTCACGGGTGACTCTTGCCTGTCATTCTGTGAGCCCACCCTGGGTGGGGGCTTCCCTGTAAGTCTCCAGAGAAGGAGAACTTCCTGGGTCTGGGTTGGGGTCCGTACGCATAGTGAAGAGGGGTAAAGAGGAGAACACCCTGAAGTTCTCTCCCCGGTTGGGAGAGACGGGAGGTGTGTAGCTGATCTCACACGAGATGCCTCATCAGCCAGGGACAAAAATAATCACGTACTCTCTTGGTCCTGCAGTTCAGCATGGGATAAGTGAAGTGACCGGGAGGGCTTCTGGAGGTTGCTGGCCTCAAAGGCTGGTGGGGTCAGAACAGCGGAGGGGAGAGGAGGGCTGTCCTGTGGGCAAAGAAGTGGGAGCGTGGGCTTGGTGGTGGGACGGCACGCGTGAGTGCGTGTGTATGTACGTGTGCATGTACGTGTGTATGAGGTGGGCAGATACTGGAGGAAGTGCAGGCTGGTGTGGTGAAGGCATCAGAAGGCATGAAGACCTCCTCCCCATGCTGTGGGGGAGGGTGCTGAGTCTCCCCCCTCCCCCACCCCAGCTGGGGCTCATTTTGAGCCTGCGGCTCCACTTATAGTCTCCGGGACACTGTGAAGGTGGCGACGTGCCCCCAGAACTGGAGCAGCAAATTATGTCCGAGTCCCAAAGGGGAACGTGTAATTTCGGAAGCGGGACCAGATCTTTGGAGCACTGTGTTTAGCTTTATTTTCTCTCCCTTTTGCTCTGGTGAACTGCCGGTTTCCCTCTCACCTTTCTAAAAACAAACTGTATTAAAAATAACAAGAAAGGCTCTTGTGAAGTTCAGGATGAGAGCGGGAGGGGCAGAGGTGGCCAGCAGTGGGGGGTTGCGTGGAGTTCATCCAGTCTCTGCCAGGGGTCACACCACATCCACCAACATGTGTGGCCCGTCCCCCGGCACCATCCAGCGGCCTGGCCTGCTGCCTACTGGCCATTGCCGATGCTTCTGGCTCTGGGCAGCCAGAAGGCTGGTTTAGGGGAGGCTAGGTAGGATCCCCTCAGTGATTCCCCCTTCACAGGGGAGAGATGGCTCTGTGGGTTCCAAGACTCCCCTCCGGGTCCCAGCAGACTTCCTCCTGCCCTTCCCCCAGGTGAGAGTGTCTCCCTGGTTCTTCCTGCCAAGGAGAGGACAGCTCCCTGGGGCTCAGCCTCCTGTGGAGCCTTCTGGAGCCCCCTGCTCAGGGTTGAAAGCCAGAGAGAGCCTGACCCTGGAACTCCATATCCTGGCTGGTGTCCTCTGCCCTCCAGCCTTATTTGCCTGCTGCTCGGTGCCTGCCATCCCTTCCTGAGCCATTTGCTTTCTTGGCTGTGCCGCATTTTATTTCTATGCTCCTTTGCACTTGTGATGTCCTCTGCCTGGAATGGCTCTCCTGGCTTTGTCTGCCTAGACTGGTACTCATCCACGGAGAGCCCCATCACCTTCTCTGGGACTATTACAGCGGTCTCTGAAAAAGTCACCTGTCTCCATTCCTGACTCCTGAGGCTGTCTGTGCCCTGCAGCCCAGGGACTGAGTTGTGGGTCCAGAAGACTGCAGGCAAGGATCTGATGCCAGAAAAAGATGCAGGAAGTTTTCTCTAGGATAGCAAAGGCATGTTGGACTAGAACACTCTCAAAGTCCCCCCTTTTACAGGCTTGGGGGAAGCCGTAGGATATCCTGGCTCTTGTCTTTGAAGAGAAAAGGCTCAGAAACCAGACTTAGGAATCGTGCCGAAACAGAGCTTGGTGTGGACCAGCTGTTCGAAGAAACCACTGGGGATGATGGGAAGCTTGGGCTACGTCTGGGATGGGGAGGTTTGGGTAGGGAGGACATGTGAGAATGGCACTAAGTGGTGCAAAGGGAAGTGAGAAAGTGGACAAGAGGAGGCATTGGCTGAGCCCCTTCCATGTGCCTTAGTTGTGCTAGATGTGCATGGCCCTCGTCTCTTCCATACTCACTGTTGCCCTGGGGGCTGGGCTTTGTACCCATTCTCTGGATAAGGATGCTGACTCACAGAGGTCAGGGGGCTTGACCAAGGTCACACAGCTAGCTGATAGAGTAATGGGGACAGGATTTAGACTCAGGCTTACCTAACTCCAAAATACATGTTCCTCCCACAACTTCTATATCCTCCCTGGTTGGAGAGCTCTCCTTCCTTGGGGCTGTCCAGTCTTCCCTGAAGTGGTTTCTCTAATCCTGTTGCTAACCAGCGTGTTTAATTTGTAGCTTGCAGACGGTCTGTTGGGCTCTGCCCCCACTAACATGGCATCTTCTCCGTCCAGTCTTCATGTATGTATTGTTTACCTATTTGTGGGCTCATTGATTTCCCTGGGGGGCTGGGGGTGGGGGCAGGGAGTTAAGGGAAGGGAGGAAAGGGAGTGAGAGGGGAAGAAAGGAAATACATTTGATCCTTGAACATGGAGTTAGGGGCGCCAGCCCCTGCACAGTAGAAAAGTCACAGATTAACTTTTGACTCCTCAAAACCTTGACTACTAAGAGCCTACTGTTGACAGGTAGTCTAACATAAATAGTCAATAAACACATATTTTGTATATCATATGTATTATGTACTGTATTCTTATAATAAATTAAGCTAGAGCAAAGAAAATGCTGTTAGGAAAATCATCAGGAAGAGAAAATGCATTTACAGCCCTGTATTGGAAAAATCTGTGTATTAGCGGACCCATGCCGCTCAGACCCATGTTGTTTGGGATCGACTGTATTTCCTGAGATCCAGCAAAAAACACAGTGACCTGTCCTGTGTCATGGAGGAGGGATGGGGAGTGAGCTAGGGGAAGATTCTCAGAAACAGACAGCGCTGAGTTATCTCTTAGTGTATTTTGTCAGTTTTACCTTAATCCTGTTTACCGGCATGAGGACCAGGTGTTGGTTGGTGTGGCATGGGCCAGTGGGAACAGAGAAGTCTCTAGATTAGATCTGGACTGCTGGGACCTGGGACACAAGAAGGTTCTGTGGGCAAGGGCAACTTGATTTTCTCTGCCCCTCTCAGAGGCATGGAAAGTGTGGGTGACTGAGGAACCTTGGTTGTCTTGTTACCGGGGCCTGCTTTCTGCAACTGGGCTGATTTGCTTGGTGTCATCTTGGTGTTAGCCTTCATTACGTCCTCATAAAGTCCTATGCTGAGAGCCAGAGCTGCTCCCGAGCTGCTGGGAGAGCCCTAAGGGATAGGACCTGCCAACAGTTAAATTCTGTTCATGGTGCCAGTGGGAGGCATTGCTGTATTGACGTCTTAGGGATTTCTAGAAAGAGGCAATATATATTTTTAATTTTTTCTGATTTATCCATTGGAGAAGATATAGAAAGCACAACACAGGGTAAAGCAGAACGTGAAAACCACCCGTATTCCTACCAGCTGGAGATAAACACCATTAAGATTTTGGATGAGCTGACATTTTTAGGTATCTTTTATGCATGTGTGCATCCTTTTGTTTAAAAACAAAATCAAAACAGGAATTATATTGTACTTTTTTATAATCTGCATTGTCTTTTGTGAAAAGTATATTGTGGATGTTTTTCTGTATCTTTATATTCTTTAAAACGTGGCTGCATGTCATTCTGTTATATGAACATCCATAAAGTTTTAACTGCTCCCTATCATTGGACATTTAATGATCTTAATTTCCACTAGTGTCTTTTGTTTCTTAGAGGAGTTCTTTTTGTTTACTTTAAATAGGTCCAATCCATTTCATATATAAGACTTAAAAAAAATTATTTGACACAGAGAGAGAGTGAGAGAAGGACAGCGAGAGTGGGAACACAAGCAGGGGCAGTGGGGGAGGGAGAGGGAGAAGCAGGCTTCTCACTGGGCAGGGATCCCAATGTGGAGCTCCATCCCAGACCCTGGGATCAGGACCTGAGCCAAAGGTAGACGCTTAACTGACTGATCCACCCAGGCACCCCCATTTCATATTTAGTCTTAGGCATTTTATAGCCTTTGTTGCTATCTACCTGGAATTTATTTTTATTTTTATTTTTTTTAGTGATTTGGCCTAATTGCTTATTGTTAGAATATAGGGAAATGATATTTTGTCTATTTACTTTGAAACAGACTCTTTAGTGAGCTCCTTTACTAGTTCTGAGGATTGTTCACTGATTTTGTTGAGTTTTCCAGGAAGGTAAAATGGTTTTCTTCAAACAGCAATAAATATGTCACTATCTTTCTAATAATTAGATCTTATTCCCTTTTTGCAGAATAACGTTTGATAATTGAGCTGCAAGTGAGCAAACATATTTAGTTACTGATTCTAATGAAAAGCTTCTACCATTTTCCCATTAATTGTAATGATCGGTGGTTTCAGATAGATATTCTTGATCTTGTCAAGGTTGTGTCCTTTATTATTCATTTATTAATAGCTTAAAAATGAAGTTTAGGAGTTTAATTTTATCCATTGCATATCCATTTGGCATTTCTCAAGATGATTATTTTGTTTTTTATTGTTCTGTTAATACAATGTGTAATTGTCTTGCGTTCCTGGGGTAAACTCAAATTGGTCAGTCAGTCATGGAACTATTATTTACTGTAATTGAAGTCCTCTTATCCAGTGCAATCAAGACAGGTAGTTGGTTGGCTAATTGAGAACAATGATTAAATGGGGACTGATCAAAAGCCATGCATACACACCATAAACTTCATTTTTAAACCTGTCTCTGTATCTTCCTATGCAATTCACTTGATGTTACCAAGGCCTCTTTAAATTTGGATCTGCTCTGAGAGGGTCAGGTCATCTTTTTGGTATAAGCCACATCCAAAATGGAACCTATGATTTTTTTTTTCTTTTGGTTTACTAAAGTTTGATGAGATCTGAATGATACCTGCAGAAAACTCAGACTGTGGAGTCCTTTTAAAAATTTATGATTTTCGGGGTACCTGGGTGGCTCAGTGGGTTAAGCCGCTGCCTTCGGCTCAGGTCATGATCTCAGGGTCCTGGGATCAAGTCCCGCATCGGGCTCTCTGCTCAGCGGGGAGCCTGCTTCCCTCTCTCTCACTCTCTGCCTGCCTCTCTGCCTACTTGTGATCTCTCTCTGTCAGATAAATAAATAAAATCTTTAAAAAAAATTTATGATTTTCACCCATCCTTTAGCCATTTTTACCCTTCCATACCCATCCTTTAAACAAATCTCACTCATGATTCAACACTTCCATACAACTCTCAGTTCTCATGAGAGCACATGTGCACCTTCATCCCCATCATCTGTTTGAATTCACCTCTTGAATCACTGTATTGTGATTCACCTGAAACTAATATTATGCAGTACATTCACTAACTGGAATTGAATAAAAACTTAAAAATCTCATTCTTAATTTTCATTAGTTAAAAAAATAAATCCATTTTCTAGATAAGATGACCTTTCTTTTTAAGTTCAATTTGTATCTATTTTTGTCATATTGACTTATTGATCTAATTACCGTGTTAATACAACTGGCATAAATGGGTTTGGGAACCAACACAGTGACTCTTGGAAGCTTGTAGGTCCTCTGTGGGGGCTCTGGTGGTGTAGCAGCATTCAGCGGGCTCTGTACCTTTGATTGTCTGCAGAGAGAATGGGTAGTGTTTGTTGATCCTGGTGAAGGGCAAGTTTGTAAGAACTTCTAGTCTATAGCACGACTTACATTTGCTCTAACTTATTTAGGATTTTTGTATCTCTATTAATGAGTACCACTTTAAAGTTGTTTCTGGTAATTCTGAATAATAATAGTTGCATCAAAATTTATTTTGAGGTATTCTTTCATTTTCTGTGCTCTTAAACAGTCTCTATGGCATGAGAATTATAGTTTCTTAGAGGTTTGAAAATACACTAAAGACACTTTGAATCTGAATTACATACATTGGAAATTGCATGATATAAACAGTAAATAGCAAAAAAATTTAGTAGTCTTGCTTTATGTATAAAATGTGTAGTAATATGAATCAACCTAAATTCAAAAAATGATTAACAAGCATGTAATTTAAAAGGTGGTGGCCAAGTGAATTGTGTTTATGGTCTAGCTGGTAAATAGGATACTTTTTTTTTTTTTTTGAAAATGGTGCTATGTGGGGTACCTGGGTGATTGAGTCTGTTAAGCATCATACTCTTGATTTAGACTCAGGTCATGATCTCACCATCATGAGATCAAGTCCCTCATCAGGCTCCAAGCTCAGCATGGAGTCTGCTTGAAATTCTCTCTCTCTCCCTAATCATGCGCTCTGTCTCTCAAATAAATAAGTACATCTTAAAAACAACAGAAAATGGTACTATGTTATATGAGTTTTGAATTTTAGATTTTTCAGGAGTGCCTATCTTATATAATTGTATAAGATACATCTACCCTGTGCTTTTTGTGTGTGCATGAAAAAGGGGATTTTTTAATAAGATTTTTTTAAAAGATTTTATTCATTTATTTGTTAGAGAGAGTGAGTGAACACAGGCAGACAGAGTGGCAGGCAGAGGCAGAGGGAGAAGCAGGCTCCTTGCCCAGCAAGGAACCTGATATGGGACTCGATCCCAGGACGCCGGCATCATCACCTGAGCCGAAGGCAGCTGCTTAACCAACTGAGCCACCTGGGCGTCCCAAAAAGGGGATTTTTTGATCACTCTCTACTTTTGTCAGTTTGGTAGGTTAGATGTTCCCAGATATTACTTATTAAATTATTATGAAATTGTATATTTTACTACAATAGAAGAACACATTTCTGTATCTGTTCTATTTTCATCCTCATTCCTAATTTTGTGATTTATGTTGTTAATTTTTTTTTACTTTTATGGTTGTTTTCATCCAAGGAATCAGCTCTTTAAAAATTCTTGCTGTTAGGTTAGTTTCCTTAATTTCTAGTCAATTTTAAGCCCTCTTCCTCTGAAATTCCTGTTGTATATATTTTAGATTTCTTAGGCTGTCACTTCATTCTCTTTCTCTCTGCCCTCCCCCCATCTCTGCATTGTTTAAAAAAATTTTTTTAAGATTTTATTTTATTTTTTCAGTGTTCTAAGATTCAATTTTTAAAAAGGGGCTATTAATCTACATTTTTTCCTCAAAATTCTAAAATTCTAAAATCTTGCCCTTTTCATACTGGAGTCTTTATTCCATCTGGAATTGATTTGTGTTGTGTGCAAAGTGTGAGATAGAGATTAGATTTCTTTTTATTTCTTCCCATGTAGATAACCAGTGAATGTGTATTATTATGGAATGATCTATCCTTTCTTGATCTATAAGGACAATTGTGTAATATATCAGGTTTCCATGTAAGTGTGGTTGGTTTGTGGCTCTCTATTCCGTTCCAGTGGTCCTTTCCTGTACTAATACTCTACTGTCTCATTCACTATAGCTTTATAATAAACCTTCATATCTGGTAAAGGAAATAGTCTAGCCTTGTTCATTTTTAGAAGTGTCATGCTGTCTTTGTCCTTTTCTTTTCTTTCTTTCTTTTTTTTTTTTTTTTAAGATTATTTATTTGTTTATTTGACAGACAGAGATCCCAAGTAGGCAGAAAGGCAGGGAGAGAGAGAAGAGGAAGCAGGCTCCCCCCTGAGCAGAGAGCCCGATGTGGGGCTCGATCCCAGGACCTTGGGATCATGACCTGAGCCAAAGGCAGAGGCTTTAACCCACTGAGCCACCCAGGCTCCCTGTCCTTTGCTTTTCCATCTCGATTTTAGAATTAGCTTGTCAATTTCTTTAGAAAAACTGTTGTGATTTGTGATTGAGTGAATTTCTGAATCAATTTATGGAGAATGTTTTTATAATATTGCTAAACAAGGACATGTTAAAGCTCTCCGTTTATTTAGGTATTCTTTAATTTTTTCAATATACTTTTATAATTTTCTCCAAAAAACTCTGGTACAAATTTTATTAAATTTAGTTCTGGCTATTTTTGTGCTTCATTGTTATTTTTACTTGTATTTTTAAAGGTACATTTTCTAATAATTTTTTGCTTGTATATAAATGAAATTTATCCTCATGTATTGATATTATATTCAGAAACTTTGCTAAACTGTCATATTAATTCTACTGATTTGATGATTTTCTGGATTTTTCCGTGTAGTCTCATATAATTTGTGATTAATCATGGTTTTGATTGATTCTTCTGTGTACTTCTAATTTCTATTTCTTTTTTATTATTTCCTTTTCTTATCTTATTGCACTGCCTGGAACCTTCAGTTTAATGTTCTATGTAACTGATAAGAGAGTATTCTTATCTACTCTAATTTAAAAGTGAATATTTTTATGTTATACCACTATTGCCTTGGGTGAATGATTATGAGTTAGCTAAAAGTTTTTAGTGTGAATAATATGAAATTTTATTGAGTGTTTTTAATGTATTTGTTGAGGCGATCATATAATTTGTTTAATCTGTTAATGTGGTAAATTACATTAAGAGATTTCTTTTAAATGCTAAAGTAACTTTGAATTTCTGAAACACTCTGTCCTGGTCATGATGCATTATTATTACTATTTTCTTTCTGCATTGCTAGATTCAGTTTGCAAATATTTAGTTTGGGATTTTTTTTTATCAATTACCATAAATGGTAATGGCTAGAAGTTTCTTTTTCTGATAGTGGTTTTTTTTTCAGGTTTTGGTATTTAGATAATACTAATCTTATAAAATGACTTGGGGGCATATATACTTTTTTTCTAATCTCTGAATGAATGAAAAAAGATTTACATTATCTTTTGCCTGAATGTTTGGTAGATTCATTTCTAAAACTGTCTAGATCAAGTATTTTTCTTGGGGAAATTTTAAACTGCTGATATATTTGGAAAAATGTTTATAGGACCTTTGAGGTTTTCTTTTTCTATGTGAGTCACTTTGGGTGATTTATATTTTATAGGATCCATTTCTTCCTAAAAAATACTGATGTAGCATTTCTCACAATAACCTTTTATTTTTTCATTTTTTCTTTTTTCATTGATGTTCCTTTTAATTCCTAAGATTATAATTTATTATTTTTGCTAGAATCTGTCAGATTTTTTTTGTCTTTTTTAAGAACCAATTTTAGCTCTGTTGATATTTTATTGTTTCCTTGTTTTCTAGTTTGTTAATTTCCTTCCTTCAATTTTTGGGGAGAATTATTATATTTTTAACCTCTTAAGGACTATGCTTAGTTCATCAATTTTCAGACTCTCTCTTTTTCTCATGTAAACATTTAAGGCTATACATTTTCCTCTAAGTACTGCTTTATGCATCCCACAGGTTTTGATGACTGATTTGTTGTTGTTGTTATTTTCCAGTTCTAAGTATCTATTGATTTTTGCTGTATTTCTTTTTGATGGGTGAATTGCTTAAAAATAGATTTGGAAGTTCCTAAATTATGTTTTAAGTTATCTTTTTGCTATTGGTTTCAGCTTAACTGTGTGATGGTTCAGAGAATGTGGTGTGTTTGTTATGGTTCTTTACACTTACTTTATGAACTATTAGAAGATAAATTTATGTAACCATCATCTGTTTTCTTGGAAAGAAATGGGTTTTACAAATAACATGTCCTTTTAGATCAGACTTATTAATTGTGTTATTTAAATTTATTTTTATTCTGATTTTTGTATGTGGTGTTCATTAATTTCTGAGAAGGGTATATTAGAACATCCTGCTTTGATTTGATATTTATCATTTTTCCTTATGATCTTTTTTCTATACATATTTGATGCTGTGTTATTAGCCACAAACACTTTTAGAATTTTCATATCTTCCTAGAAAATTGAACCCTTAAATGACGTGTATGAACCTCTGTCCCTTTGACTTTTAAAATATCTACTTTAAATTTAAAATATCTAATGAGACTGTTTTGTCTGACGTTAAAATAGCTACACCAGCTTCCTTTTGGCCAATATTTTCCTAGTATACCTTTTTCTATTATTTTACTTTCAACTTTTCTGTAACTTTGTTTTAGACGTCTCTTTAGTGAACAGCAAATAGATGGATTCCATTTTTTCTTTTATGTGTTCTGGCAATATTATTTTTTTAAACTAGAGAGTTGAAGAGTCTAGTCATTAATTGTGTTTACTGATATATTTGGATTTATTTCTTCCATCTTATTTCTTATCTTTATTCATCCTACCCTTTTTGCCCTTATTTTTTTCTTTTTCAGCTTGAAAGATTACTTTTCCTTCCCCATTCCTTCTTCCCTTTTCAGTTTCAAAGCTATACATTGTTCTATTCCTTTAATGATAGTATAGAAACTTTATCATGCAAACTCCAAGTCTAATTAATATTTATAACTTCTTCCAGAATGTCACAAGGAACTTAAATTTCTTAAATTCCAATCACATACCAATTTTCAAACTTCTGTTCAGTATTTTAGTTTTACCTCATAAATAAGCGTCATTTAAAAAACAATATCATTTTTTAAAGTAGCCCATTTTCTGTTAGCTATACCCACATTTACTACTTGGTCTTGTGTGTCAGTCTTTTCCCTCCTGGGTCATCTTCTTTCTTTCTGAAGTAGAGCTTATAGAAATTCCTATAATTAGAATCAATTCATTGTAAACTTTCTCACTTTTAAATTATTGCTTGAAAATATTTTTATTTCACCTTTATTTTGGAAATACTAGTTTACTGACACTTATTTTCTAACAGCATTTTGAAGGGACTAATTTACTATCTTCTGGCTTCAATTGTGCTATTGTCTTCCTAAATCTGAGAACTGTTTTTTCCCCCCCATCTTTTAATTAGTTCTGGTAGTTCTCTACCACTGTCTCTTTAAACATTACATTCTCCCTATCATTTCCTTCTGGAACTTATGATGGATCTTCTTTGTTCTCCATGTTAGTTCACCTTTCTTTCATATTATTGTTTCTTTGTATTGCACTCTGGCTAATTTCTGAAGATAGATCTTCTAGTTCATTAAGTCTTCCATTGTTTCTAAGGCTATTTGACCCCACCTATTGAGTTTCAGTCTTTTTTTTTTTTTTTTTTTTGAGTTTCAGTCTTAAGTATTATATTTTTAGCTTGAAAAGTTCTTCTGTCCCCACCTCCTGCAGTCAGTTTACTTATTTTTAAAAATCTCTTGCTCCTTCGTCATAATTTTTAGTGGCTTTTTTTATTTTTAAACAGCTTTTTTAAAAAAAGTCTTATTTCTGACAGTTCTGTTTCCTGTTGTCTTAATGGGTCTGATATGTAGTTGGCGTTTCTAGCTGACTCTTGCTCATGGTGGCTTGTTCCTTATGTTTTATGGTATTTCCGATTGTGAACTCATGTTCCTTGGAACTTTACCTGAGAGTTCTTTGAGGCCTGCATAAAAGTTAAATTCTTTCACAAAGGGTATGTGTTTACTTGACCAGATGCCTGGAAATGCTACAAACCCAGATTCACTAAAATTAAACGTTTGGCTTGGGCTTTATTGGCCCCACAGTTAGCTTGCATTTTGGCTCCTTATTTCTCTGGATTTTTGCTCTCCCATTTGCCCCCAAGGATTTCCTTTACATTCCCCTCAGTGCAGGCATGCATTTAAAAAGGATTTAAAGACATCTTATCTGTTAATTTAGGTGTTCTTGGAGACTTTCTGGCCCTCTTGTTTGTCGTTTTGCTAGAAATCGATGTCTCTATTATTGTTTTGCATTTGACAGTCATATTTGTCTTCCTGAAGGTTATATGTCCTTCAGGACTCATACTCTAACTTTGTATATCCTCTTAAGACTTTCTGCAAACATAAAGTAGTCATTTGTTTTCTTCTGTCTTTTACTCAATTCTTTAGCCTAACACTTGTCTTAGTCCTCATATCGCTCCCCTTCTTTTGAACCTTATTCTCTTCTTTCTCTCTGTCCTTACAGAGGGAAGTCCTTGCTTGTCAAGTATTGACAGCTCAGATAGTTCTGAGTATCTTAGTGCAGGGAACCCCTTCTAATCTCAATATTTTAGAAAAGGAAGAAGAAAACAGTCTAACATTGTTATATTTTTACCTTGCTCAGTTAGGAATCCAGCAGGGTAGGAGAATTAAGAAGGAAAGCAGAATCAGAGGCTTTTACATGGGACTGAAGAGCTTGTTTTCTGTTTGTTGTGGCAGCTCTGTGTTAGCTTACTAGGTCAGGGTCATGGTCCTCACCTATTGACCTCTATGTAAGGAGTTTCTGAAGTAGAGGAGAGCAAGCAGGAGTGTTCTTTGGGAAGTTTCTACAGTATTGTGGGTAGATCCTCATTCTTGTGGGTTTGGACTCCTGATGAGTTTAGGGTTAGGTATTCATTCTTCAAGTCTCAAACTGAGGTTACCAGTTTATGAGTTTACAGTGAGAAATACTTCTGCCCAGGGGACATGACCCTGGGTTGTGGCCCAGCCCATGATATCTTACAGGTTCAGCAATTGGGAAGCCCAGTTGTGATTGCAGATGAGTAAGGAATCAGAATGAGGAGAGATCATTCTGTGACTTGAAATTTAGTTGCAGCTGACTGAGATGGACAGATCCATCCATCTCCAAAGGTCCGGACCATCCCTAGGGCTCTGATGTGCACTACTGTCAGCAGCCAGCCTTCCCTTCTCTTGTATTTGTGGGACTGGTCAATTCCTTTTCTTCACTGACATATTCTTTCTCTAGATGTATTAAGACAACCTACCCATTTAGGGTTAAGGCTTAGTGTAAGAGCCACTCTTCTGCTTTGAGGTGATTTTTGCCTGTCCTTGCTCTGAACCACTCTGCATTGATTTCACGGTCTAATTCTCCGAGGGCAGCCCTATTTCCCTTAATTCCAAGTTTTGGGGGAATGCCTCATTGCAGCTCATGAATACTGACAACAATTTATCCCAAGACTTTGAAGCAAAGGTTTTTTTTGAGCAAAGGAATCAATTACAGGGTGTGGCTCCCAAGTGAGGAAGCATTTCCAGAAGGCATCCAAGGCTGTTTGTCTCAGAACTTCACGGTTGCACCTCTGAACTTGAGTGTTTGAGGGGGAGTATTTTAACTTTAATAACACGAAAGGTTTTCCCTGTACTTTGGTATCTAGCAGATGTGCTAATTAGGAGGATACCTATCTTCTCCCTGAAGTCAGTTTCCTAAGGACATGTACTTGGCAATATTGGTTCAGCGAGAATTACTGTATGTGTTTGAAAGTCCAAAACTGTACTTCTTTAAAAATATCTCTGGTTCAGATGTGTTGCCAGTGCAGCCTGGCCTCCCCCTACTCCCATTAGTTCTGATGAGGGAGGTTTGATGCCTGTCACTGCGTGTAATCTGGACCTTCCTTTGTGAGTCATTCCTTCTCTCATTTTCTCAGAGCAAATACAAATCGCCCATCAAATGACAAGTGAAGGCACAGGGGAGGCAAGGGGAGGGAAATCAGAGCCGAAATCTGTTAGCTATTTGGAGTAATTGGTTATTTGCTGTGTTTGCTGGTTGGGAAGCAGAGCACATACTTTACGGTCTCTCCTGTTACGGGGGCTGGAGTCACCCGCCGATATTGGATCCTCGTTGCCGGAGCCCTTGGCTCCGGGCGCCTTTCCCCTGCTTGGCATTCCTGTGGTCTCCTCGGGGGTGCACCCCTCCTCCCTCAATGCACACTGCAGGGGGGACAGCCCGGGGTGAAACTTGTCTGGCAAACTCCAGGGCCTCATCAGACAGGGGGAGGCCCCAGCCCCCTTCAACCAGCCCTCCTTGTGTCCGCCTCCACCCCGCCATATCCTCTCCTCTTCCCGAAAGGTCTTTCCCTGGTCCATGAGGGACCTGTTTCCCCATCCAGAGGAAAAGGATTCATCTCTTCTCAGTGACAAAATGCTCAGCTTTCTGTGGAAATCTGAAGGACCAGAAGTTTCCTCTGAGGTCTCATTGGTCTCATTGCATGCCTTCCTATCCCTAACTGTCCCGTCCCTGCCTGCCCCCCACCCGCCCTGTAGCCTGGGTCAGGACAGTGCTTGAAACTTGGTACAGTGCTCATGGCTGAGTAAACATCTCCCCCCCTCCACCCCAGTGCCCCGAGGATGCTCACTGAAGCTTATCAAACAAACCAGTGTTTTTAACACCTCTCTGACATTAACTGAAGGATGGGGAAGCCAGACCGAAGTAGAATCAAATTCAAAATAGAAAATATTTGAAAAGTAATGTGATTTTGTGTATGAAAATGCACACAGTAACTAGAAAGTAGGTTGACTTTGGCACATAGTAGGCTCCCCCAAAATACTTTTAAAATTGAATTTACGATAGCTAAGATTAGTGTCTGTAGTTTGATGAATGCTTCAGCAGTCCCGGGAAAGCCTTCAAAAATTGTTCTTCTCCTAAGTAGATTGTTGGAACTCTTGCTAAGCAAAACTGTCTATATAAGCAGAATGAAGAAGGTAAGGAAAGCTTTTGCCCAGGCCCTGTTGGAACCATCACAAATTCTGAATTCGTGATGTCTCATTGCTGTCTTCATCGGTGAGAAGACCTGCTGTGGTCTTCTTTCATTCGCCCTACTGGGAAGATCCCATTCCTCTGTACTTTCTGTTTGGGTGTAAGTGCTCACCCTAGCCTCAGAGGACCAAGTCATGAGCTCCTGTGTCTTACCTACCTTAGGTGCCAGAACTGGGAGAGGTCTAGGAAGCTGGCCTTCTCCAGAGGTTCCCCACCCGACTTGGGTCTCCCATCTGGAACAGGCCAGTCATCAGATGATCAGGTCCTGACCCTTCTTTGCTCACCATCTGCTTGACTTTGCTAGATTCCAGGCACACTTTCTCACTGGGCCTTTTGGAAGTAATTCAGCATTTTGGTTAAAGGTCTTCCCTTCCCTCCCACCTCTGCTGGTCCAGCTTAAAGTCAGATTGAGCACAGTAATGATCTCTACAGCAGACACAGAGGCAGGACAATAGGGAGTGTCAACAAGAGCTTGAAAGCCCGGTGTTCCGCTTGTGGAAATGATTATGTGATTTTTGTTGTGAGTATGTAGAGTTCTGCTGAATCAACATGGTAGCTGGCTGTGGGCATGTGTTTGTGTGGGTTTGCGGGGCATGAGAAGTTTAGTATGAATGGGGTAGGGCAGGTTGGAAATTGGGGTGCTTGCACGTTTGGGGGTTTATCTGGTCTCCATGTAGGCGTAAGTACTCGTATGTTGTGTCTGTGTTTGTATTTGTGCGTGTATGAGCAAATAGTCTCCATTGCTTAAAACTTAGACATTAATTAAAGAATGAGGGGTGTCTGGGTGGCTCAGTGGGTTAAAGCCTCTGCCTTCGGCTCAGGTCATGATCCCAAGGTCCTGGGATCAAGCCCTGAGTCGGGCTGTCTGCTCAGCAGGGAGCCTGCTTCCCCCTCTCTCTCTGCCTGCCTCTCTGCCTACTTGTGATCTCTGTCTGTGAAATAAATAAATAAAATCTTTAAAAAAAAGAATGAGAGGCATCATATCATTATTCTAGTTATGCAGATGTTGAGTTCTAGGGCAGTGGTCTCGGGGATTGAAGTGACGATGCTGACAGTATCAACAAGGATATTGATTATGATAAACTTTACAGGTCCTAAAGTCTCTTTGTAGACATCAACCTATAGCCTCACCATAATCCCAGTGTTGGGTTATATTATTACCCTCTTGATGATAATGATTTGTGCTATGAGAGAAACCACTTTCAACACAGTCTAGGATATCTGCCTCTCGATTGATGTAGGTAATGAAGTCCTACTTAAAATTATTTTTTAAAAATTGACTTTTTTTGTAGAGGTGGGTTTGAGTAGTTCCATATAGTGACCCATATAGTTCCATATAGTAAACCCAAGCAACGTTTAACATTATAGCTTCGGTGACTAATGGATTCAACTGGGAACTTTTTTAAATTTTATTTTATTTTATTTTTTTATTTGACAGAGAGAGATCACAAGTAGGCAGAGAGAGAGAGAGAGAGAGAGAGAGAGAGAAAGCAGGCTCTCTGCTCAGCAAAGAGCCCGATGCGGGACTCGATCCCAGGACCCTGGGATCATGACCTGAGCCGAAGGCAGCAGCTTAACCCACTGAGCCACCCAGGCGCCCCTCAACTGGGAACTTTTTGATTCAAGTGGTCATCCTGGGAGAGTATACAAGCGAGACCTCCTGCCCACCCTCAACTTTCCTTACTTAACAGAAAGTCAGGCTTAGAATTATTGTCAATTTTCTGTCTATATTCATGAAATGTGTTAGACCCACTGAATGAGAATGGAAGATTAAATGTTCAGTGTATGCTATGCTGATTTGGGTCTTCAGAGGGATTAGGGTACCCATTACACTGGATCAGGCCCAGAGAAGCATGTCTTTGTTACATGGCTCTGGTTGGTCAGGAACTGAGTGCTGGCTATTAGTTGAAATTGGAGAGGCTGCTAGTCCGTGCCTTGATCAGACTTACTTGTTCGACTGGCTGGATCATGAGGGGCCTTGAACTTTGGGCATGAGGATATAAAGTTTTAATGGCCAGACTTCTTGCTAAAGCCCAAGGTGACACTTAGCAATCTAGCCTTTTACATTTGTTTCTCCTCCTTACCATGTTCCAAGACTAGATGCTTGGCTCTTGCAAAATGAGGTCAAGAGCACACTTGGAATTTGAGAACATATGACCATTACCCTACTGGAGTTTGGGATGCTGGGATTCCTCTGACACCGGGAGGGAGGCTGGCTTTGACACACCAGGGTTAAGACTAGAAGGGCTGTTCTGTTTCTGTGGGGCTCATTTTTCTGGGTGTGCTAACTTATTCTTGGACTTTCTGAGGAAGACAAGGAAGAAGTGGGCTTGAAATAACTCTATCAGAAGCCAAATTAGTAAACTAGCAGGAATGGTATTTTCAAGTCACATCTGTGAGTGTGTTAAAAACATAACTTTATTTTCCTGTAATTCAACTTAATCTCTTTTTGAGCTCACATTTTTCCTGATGACAGAAAAGCCATAGTATCCTTCAGTAGTTCAGGTTTAAGCTGAGTCATTTTTTAGCTTTTCCTCCTTGTCCTTACCCCTGGGAGACAGTTAGATTCTGGGTGGGCTTCCAGAATGTCATGACCTCCACAGGCAGAGACCCTTGGTCACCAGTATGTGTCTGCCTGTCTGTAGGCCTGCTGATTCCTGCGCCCATGAACCACATAGACAATAGCTTGTTATCTTGGCCACATGACCCTTTTAGGTCCCCTGGCTTTCTCTCTTGACTAATTTTCAAGCCCTTCTGGGAAACATGGTACAATTTAGCCACTCTTTCATGACACTCTGGGGTCTATAGGAAATGCAGAAGACTCCCCGGCTCTCTCTCCCATGATGCCCATGTAGCCATCTCTGACAAGTACCACATGTCCCCATTCCTCTGGCAACTTCTGGGCTGCTGTTTACTTGATCCCCAGAGCTATGGAAGGGTCTCTCCCATATAAACTTTGGAGCTAACCTGGGGGCCAAGTTGTGGGTGTGCCTCATTGAAACCATAACAAATCTCTAGTTAGTTCTTCCTCTCCCTCTCTATATTTTCATCTCCTCTGGAGAGGGTGGGAAAACTAGCTGGACAAAACATTGTCTTAAAACTATTTTTTTAAATAGCTATGCTATCTGTCTTCAGAAATTTAAAAGGCAAATATCCCCTGCATTCCTGCTGTTTAGGCATTCATATATTCATCGCATACTTACTGCACTCCAAATACGTGCCAGGCAGTGCTCGAAGTACTGGGGACAGAGTGTTAGAAAAGATAGAGATCTCTGCCCTCATGGGGGAAGGAGACACAACAAACAAATACCGAAATAAAATACACGGCATGTCAGATGGTGGTAATTGCTAGGGAGAAAAAGCAAGGAAGAGGGGATAGGATTTGCTGGGGGGGGGGGAGAGGGGTCATGACTTAAAATCTGGTGAAGAAAGGGGGGTGAAGCATATTGCATTTGAGTCAAGACTAGAAGGAGGTGGAGAAGTGACCCCGTGGATCTATGGGAGGAATAGTGCTCCGGCAAGAGTATAGGGATGTTGGAAGTGCTCAAAGACCAAGCAGGCCATTGTGGCGGATGAGCGTGAATGAGGAGGAAAGACAAAGGATATGAGATCAGGGAGGTCAGGGGACCACATCATGAGAGGATTTGGCTTTATCCTGAATTGGGTTGGTAAATCACTGGAGGGACTGCATGAGGGCTGAGGGGCTCCATTCTGTGGGGTGTTGTGTTGAGGATCTATATGGAGACAAGGCTGAAAGCAGGGAGGTCAGTTGGGAGACTGGGGAAATATTCCAGATGATGGGGAGCAGGGGGTTAGAGATTTGGGAGAGGTGGTCTGATTCTGAATATGTACTGAAGGTGGCACTAACAGGATATGCTGGTGGGCTGAACATGGGGCATGAGGAAAGGACTCAAAGGGGACTGCGTGTTTTGGGCTTGGACATCTGGAAGAAAGGCCTTACCATTTACTTACTTGAGGGAGACTAGAAGGAGCAGGTGGGTGGAGGATGGTCAGAAGTTGGATTCTGGACATAGTACATTTGAGAGGCTTATTAGATGTCCACTGGGAGATGTGAAATGGGGGTTGGGGTTCAGAGGAGTCATCTAGGCTGGAGGGAGTTCAGCATGGGATTCATTAGCATCAATGCCATTTAAATGTGTAAGTCTCCAGGCAAACCCCAGGGAGTGTGAGTGGATGGAGAGGAGAAGAGGTCTGAACACAGAGCCCTGGGGCACTCAGATGACCAAAGGGGGGGGGTGACCAGGAGGAATCAGCTAAGATGGAGAAGGCTTGGCCAGTGATTGGGTGAGGATATCACCCTGGTCCTCGTTAAATTGATCTTTGAAGTTACTGATGATTTTGACAAGCTTTGATTGAACAGAGACAATAGGAAAACAAGAATTAGACGCAAGTGTAGCTAACTCTTTCTAGAAGTTTTTCTGTTAAAGGGAGAAAGAAATGAGTTGGGAGCCAAAGGAGAAAGAGAGTTTTCTTTAAGTGACAGGGAACTAGTGTCACCTGTTTGAATGCTAGTGGAGTGACCCAGTAGAGATGTGTGTTGGGTGGCCTGGGCGAGGGTGAGGAGGATCATGGAGTGGTGTCTTGAGTAGACCAGGGGTATGGGACCTAGAGCATGAGTACAGGGGTTGGCCTTGGGTTGGGAGCAAGCTGAGCACATATGGTGACAGGAGGGAAGGTGGGATGTGGTACAGGTGCTGGCGAGGGCCTGCAGAAGTTCTCTTCTGATTGCTTATGCTTTCCAAGAGAAGGAGGAAGCAGGGTCACTGGCCAAGAGTGAACAGAGGGAGAAGGAGGTGAAGGTCTGAGGGAAAAGCAGAAGGTATAGGAAGGTGGTGTTAGGAGATGGGAGAATTCCAGGACTGGAAAATTGAGGGGAGGTGAACCGACAGCACTGGGACCCACTTGAGGCTGTGGCATGAACTTGGAATGAGAGCAGCCACTCCTTTGCTCTTCCCTTCTGGCTACATTTGGTTGTATGGAGAAGATGTGCATAGAGTTAAACCCAGGTTGGGTTGGCTGGGAGTATGACAGTTTCCAGAGAAGGGCAAGGGAGTAGAAACAGGGAAGATCAAAGGGGTAAGCAGAAGATTGTAGAAGCAAAAGATAAGCTAATTAGTATACAAATTATGATTCTGCTGCACGTATCGTGTCTGCCAAGGGGGTGGAATTTGAAGACGTTAGCCTGGGGGATACAGGAAAAAGAGGGGGACAGGAGCCACTGAGCGGCAGGCCTGCTGGTGTAACCTGGAGTTAGAAAGGCCAACCACAGCCTGTATCTGCGGCAGCTGTGTCTGCTGGGGAGAACCAGCCGCTGGACCCTGCCTCAGGCTTTGAAGGACAAGGAAATTACAGCTGAGAGAGGTTCTTGAGGAAAACGGGGTATCCTAAGATTTAGGTCTTTTTCGGTGACCATTTGATTATTCTTATAAAAAAAGAATTTAACTCTTATTTCCTTAGAATACATACTCAAGATTCCTGCTTTTGTTGTTGTTTTAGAGGTTATAAGCTTGTATGTGATCATTTGTTTCTTTTTATTTTAACAGCTCTATTGAGATAATCCATATAATACAAGTTCCTATTTAGTGTTTTTTAGTATGTTTTATTATGTATTTTTTAGTATGTTAACAGAGTTTTGCAGCCATCACCATAATCAATTTTAGAAGTTTTTTTTTGAAATGTTGAAATATATGATACAATTTATTAAGTGAAAAATGAATATTAAGTTATTGCAAGAGTTTAATAAAATAATATTAAATGGTAGAAGTAGAATAGAAAATAATATATATACTATGATAATGACCATAGATGAGAAAAAATTTCAAAAAGAACTCACAGAAATAGAAAATTGTAGTTTTGTATATTTTCCCCTTCATGTAAATACATTCTCTTAAAATGTTTTATATTTATTTGAGTATATTCTAATTAAAAGAAATGAGTAACTAAAACAATACATCCCTTTATATCCTCCTCCCAAAAGGAAAAAACAAGACTCACTTTCAAGTCTTCCTTTATTTCTAGTCCCTATGTTGAGAAAGTGTTGTCTTCTCTTTCTGGTAGATGGGTCTTTGGTGTACAAGGTCAAGTAGCTGTCCATCTTCAAAATGCTCAAGTTCAATCCATTTGTGTCTGATTTGGCACTGAAGCCTGATGCTTACTGACCTGACATTAATTTTAGAAGGTTTTTATCACTCCAAAGAGACCCTGTACCCAAGAGCAGTCACCTGCCAGTTCTTCCCAACCACTCCCAGTCCTAGGCGACCATTCGTCTACTTTTAGTTTCAGATCTGCCTATTCTGGACATTTCATATAAATGGAATCATATAATATGTGGTCTTTTGTGACTCTTCCATTCAGCTACTGTTTTCAAGGTTCATCCATGTTGTAATGTGCATCAATTTTTCACTGCTTTTTATTGCCAAATGGTGGATATATGACATTTTCTTTATCCATTCACCAGCTGGTGGACATTTGGATCCTTCCTCTTGGCAGTTATGAATGAAGCTGCTCTGAACATTCCTGCACCAATTTCGATGTAGATGGAACTTTTCATTTCTCTTGGTTATATAACTAGGAGTATAATTGCTGGGTCATATGATAACTCTCTGTTGAACCTTTTGAAGAACTGCCAGATTGTTTTCCAAAGTGACTGTATCCCTTTATGTTCTCATCAGTAGCGTTCCAGTTTCTCCATGGCTTTACCAAAACTTGTTACTATCAGACTTTTCATAATAGCTGTCCTGGTGGGTATGCAGTGTTTTCTCAGAGTGGTTTCGATTTGCGTTTCCCTGTTGGCTAACGATGAGCACCTTTCCCTGTGCTTATTATCTGTCTGCTGGTCTTATTTAGAGGAATGTTTATTTAAATGCACTGCTCCTTTTTGGTTGGGTTATTTGTCTTTTTATTATTGAGTTGTGTGAGTTCTCCATATATTCTGGTTGCAAATCCCTTCTCAGATATATCATTTATAAACATTTTTTCCCTATTCTGTGGATTATCTTTTCATTTTCTTGGTGACGTTTTTTCCTGAAGTCCTGTTATTGTTCTTTATTTTTAAAATCTTTAATTTTTAAAATTATGTAAGGAATACATGCACATCATGAAAATTTAGAAAATTTTGAGTGATGCACAAAAATACAAGGAATAAACAAAACATTTATAATGCTGTCATTTATAGGTAATTGCTATGAACATTTGGGGTTTTGTCCTTTTCCTAAAAGGAAATCACATTATTCATTTATTAACCTTTTTTAATCTCATCAGTTGTGGATAGCTTTCCATGCCAATAAATCTATTTCAATTGCATCATTCTAAAATGTTGCATAATACTTAATCACGTGGGTATTCAGTTTACCCAAATAGTTCATTATTGTTACTTAAGTTGTTTCCAATTTTTCACAATAATAAGTGAAGTTAAATCTTTATGCATATCTATGATTACTTTCTTTGGATAGATTTCTAGGACAGGTTGATGGCTCAAAGCATGTGTACACTTCGAAGGCTGAGGAAACATGCAACCAGGTTGCCTTCTGGAAAAGACTGTGGCCAGCTATGCTCCCGCTGGCATTTTGTGAGAGAGCCAGCCCTTGGCCAAGAAGCTAACCTGGTCCACACCGAAAAAATAATACCATGATCAGTGATAGCAGTAAATACTGACATTGCACTTAGGTGCTAGGTACTATTTTAAAATCTTTATATTTACTGACTCCTTTATTTCTTACCATAACTCTATCAAATTGGTACTGTTTGATCATTTTACAGATTATTAAGGCACAGAGAGGTTAAGTAGTTATCTAAGGTCGCACAGCTAGGAGTGGCAGGATTTGAACTCTGCTAATAATAATAAATCACCCTGATTTATTGCTTTTTTATATCCACATCACATGAAAATTACTGGCAGAGGCAACCCTATGTGCAAAAGCCCAGAAGGGAGAATTTCTGGTAGCACAACATTGTACATCACTCTAAGATATCCTTTTTAATGCTAGGAAAGCTTCCTGTTATTCTTAATAGAATGAGAGTAAGTGAATGGGAATGAATGAACTGAGAGTTTCATTTAGGAATAACTGAAAAGTTTTATCATTCCTTTCTCCCCCTTTCTTATTTGCATGTTATAGATCAGGGGTGGCAGAACTTTTCTTAAAGGGCCAGAGAGTAGAGGTGCCTGTGTAGAACAGTTGGTTAAGCATTGAACTCTTGGTCTTGATCTCAGGTTGTGATCTCAGGGTCATGAGATAGAGCTCTGGTGTCCCCCCGACCCTCAATCAATCAATCAAATTTTTTTTCTTCTTAAAGGGCCAGGGAGAAAATATATTAGGTTTGGAGGACTTAAGGTCTCTGTCTCAACTACTCAACTCTGCTGTTATAGCTGAAAAGCCACCACAGACTGTATTTAAATTAGACAAGCAGGTGGCTGGCCAGTGAGCCATAGTTTGTAAATTTCTGTTGTAGATGATCATGTGGGTTTTTTCTCCTTAATCAGTGATGCTGAGCCACTCCTGCATTCTGGAATAATCCAGCTTGACCATGGGGCATCTGCTACAATCTATTATTATCTTAATTTCTCTGTTCAGGAATGGGATTAACATGTGTGTGTGTGTGTGTGTGTGTGTGTGTGTATGTAATAAAGAGTGATTTATTCTTTGAGAGACTGCTAGAACTTTGTTCCAAAGGAAGCATCCTGACTGATGTCTGTGTTGGACGTACCTCTTTGAGAGCTCTTACACTTTCAGGATTACTGATCTCTTCATTTTCTATTACTTTTGAATCAATTTTGGGAATTTGTACTCTTCTAGAAGATTTCCCACTTCATGTGCATTTCCCATTTCGTCACTGATTAGGTGGTAGTAAATCTCTGAATATTTTCATTCTCTCCATAATATATTTCTATTTGATCTTTCTCATTCCTAGTGGTGTATCTGCTTCTAGATATTAGATTTGATAAATGTTTATTTTATTGGTCTTTTGAAGGTTTGCTCTAAGATTTAATTATCATTTGTACTACTCTTCTCCTTTCTAATGTATTTATTTCTACTCATCATTGTCAATGGTCTTTCTATTTTTCATTTTGTAATTTCTTGAGCTATCATTATTTATTTTCATTCCTTTGTATAAAAGCAAGAGCACTTAAGACTGATGTTTTTCCTTTGAGGACAAATTTGCTCTAACCCACAAATTTGGGGGCAGAGCCCTGTCACTGTTGGTATTAGCTAAGTATCTGTGATTTTAGATTGGTTTTCTCTTTGACCCAGGAGGGTTTAAAAAGTGTGCCTTTAAATTTCTAAAAATTTGAGAATTTTAATCCTTAAATTTTTCATTAGTTTCTAGCTTTACTGCATTATGGTCAGAGAATGTGACTGATACAGGTTTATCTTGGACTTAATTGAGATCTGCTTGTGGCTTTTAATTTTTTTCTAAGTGCTTCGATGGTGGTGGAAAAGAAGGTATATTTTCTGTCGTTGGATCACACGTTTGTCTTATTAATTGACATTGTTAGTGGTATTATTCAGATTCTCAGTCTTCATACTCCTTTTTTTCTTTTTCATTTGCTTGGTTTTTCAAGACTGTGGGAAATGTAACAACTCTCCCACAATTAGTGTGCTTCTGTTATTCTTTGGAATAACAAATTGTGTCTATTTGTGCCTGACTCTGAGCCTGATCATAAACTCAAATATTTAAGTATCTAGGGTGGGGAAGAGAAGGAAGACTTAGGAGGATTATCTAAACCGGCTTCTGGTCTAACAGTTCTGTGTGTACGTATGTGCCTGTGTGTTATGTGTGTACTCTTGTGGTGTGTATGTGCATTACAGTATAAACATCTCCCTTGGGCATGTCTGTGTAAATATATTTTTCTGTGTTACACATTTGATATATATGCCTGCATATGTTTATTCACCCATGGTATCTTTTTCTTTAAATTGATCTTAAAGCATTAGGGCTTAGGGCTAGCGTTGGCCTTGCTCTGTGCTGGCTTTTTCTAGAGGGGTTGCAAGCCAGAAAGCTCTGCTACACTATATATTAACCCATCTGAATGGCTTTTCCTCTCCTCTAGCTGCCGAAGAACCTCCTGGTAAGTTGGTCTGACAATGACTGTGTGTAGATTCAGCCTTCCTCTGGTACCCGTGCTCTGTGCTGTGTGTCTGGGGTTCACATTCTGGCCACGATGTGGGTGTTAGGACCACACTGCCAGGATAGGTGGAGACTCTGAGAGCCTCATCCTACCCTCTCCCCATTGTGTCGGTTCAGGTACCCTTGGCTTGGTTCCAGCTGGTTCTCACCCTTAAGAAGCCAGGGTTCAAAGGACTGAGCATTAGTTTAAAGGGAGCCACCAGCATTTCCAGAAACTCCATGACAGACATTCAGTTGATTTAATAGTTTCAGAGCAGACTTTTGGGAGATCTCCTAACACACGCTTTCCCATAGAGGAGGAAAAGCAAGTTCCAGATCAGCTTTCTTGACACCTAGTCCTTGGCCTTTCTCACTAATTGGGTGAGTTTTGATGGTTATTGGCAGGCACAGACTGAGTGCGCAGCCCTAGGGAGGGTTTGGAGGGAGACCTGAGGCAGAGTGACCATCCGGCCTTCAGGAAGCTTGCTGACTCCCTGGGTGATGGAACACCCACAACTAGACAGGACAGAGCTGGAGGACCATTCTAGACAAAAGAAATAAGAAGACCTGTAGACACACCATGTGTAGGATGTGTGAAGGTGAGGAGATCAGTGTGTGCTCCAAGAGACCTGTCTGTCTTCTACAAATCTGAGTAAGTGGAGGAAGGACTAGGCAGAGAATGTGTTATCACAAACGTCTCTTTACCTGATGTCCCCCATGTAGCATGGTATCTTTTGCATAATGGGCCCTTTGTAAGCATTTGTTGATTTTCAGGGATTCTGCCTTGATCTGACCCTGGGGAGGCTAAGTTCTGATTTCTGATTTTTTTTTTTTTTCTCTCCCTGGGGTTAGGGAGACAGGATAGCTCTTTGGGGTCTGAGTTTTCCTGGGTCTACTGCATTGTATTCATAAATAACACATTATTGACATTTCCCCCCAAAGAGTTACCATATGTACCTTCTGATTTCAGCCTTGGTACATCCATGGAATGCAGGGGGACCACAGGGCTCAAAAAGGAGAAGGGAGGCCCGAGAACTTAACAGCATCACACAATGAATGGGGGGCAGAGCTAGGACCGGAACTTCTGCCTCTCAGGGTAGAGCCGATGTTCAAACCTTTCTTCTGGTCAGGTCTGCGCAGCCTACATCTAAAGGGGTGGGGAGTTCCAGGGGTCTGCTCCCCTGAACTCACCCAACAGGAGAGCTTTGAAGACTGTGCTGGCCCATCAGCCTTGCTAGGTGCCTGGTCCAGAAGGGCCTTACTTGGCAAGTTCTGTTTCTGAAGTGATCTCTTTCTTTCTACCCACTCAGGAGGAGGAGTTCATCGACTGGTGGAGCAAATTCTTTGCCTCCACAGGGGAGAGGGAGAAGTGCGGCTCATACTTGGAGAAGGGCTTTGACACTCTAAAGGTGAGGCCTTTCCACAGTGTGCCCTTCAGTCTAATAGCCCCTGGGCACACACAAGGGACATCGGGGATGCCACAGGGAGACAAAATGTGTACACATATGTCACCTCCTTTGAATACATGTGTGAATCTTCTCATTTGGTGCCTGGGGAGCTGATGAATCCTGATGAGCTAATTGAGGTGAGAAGGGTCACCCACCAATTTAGAGCAAGAAGTCAGCGTGGGCTGCAGTAACCAAGAAAGTATTTTTGGAAGATTGTTGAAAATACTGAGGTGTTTATGGGTGAAATCATGCCTGGCCTGGGATTTGTTTTAAAATGCTTTAAAAAAAAATAAAAGAAAGGAAGGAAGAAAAGAAAAATAAATGGGAAGATAGTCCATGTGAATGACCCTCTGGTAGATTTTCAAAATATTAAAAATTATGAAAATTGCAAAATACTGAAAATTGTTAAAGCTTGGAGCTGGCTACTTGTTAAAGCTGGAGATGGGAATTGTTAGGTTATTCCCTTTCTTTTAAAGTTATTTGAACTTTCTATAATAAAAAATCTGTGTTAAAATAAAAAGGGAAGTCAGTTTGAGAATGTAGCTCTGACTCCTCTGCCCCTACATCTGGGACAGAAACTGCCTAGCAGATATAAAAATATGGTAAACTTTGCTTTCATGAAAAAAAGGAAAGAAAAGAAACCCCCCTCCCCCCCAAAGCCAACCAACCAAACAAAAACTAAGCCAGGGATGAGTCAGCCAAATTCTGGTATTTTGAGGAAATTCCACAAATACAATTATGCTTTTTAAAAAGTAGACTGCTTTTAAAAAAGATAACCAGAGGTGACTCAAAGTTACTCCCCAAAGGAGTTGTAAAGAGTCATGGAGAAGGTTGCCAGATACGTTCAGGATGTTCAGTTACACTTGAATTGCAGATAAATAAGAAATAATATTTTAGTATAAGTATTTTCTGTAATTGTTAGATAAGTATGTCTTAGGCCTCAGATATTGCCTGGGACATACTTACGTAACGAAATTATTTGTTATTTATTTGAAATTCAAATTTGAGTGGGTGTCCTGTATTTTACCTTGCTTTATCTGGCAAGCCTGTTTAGAGAAGGTATGCAAAGGCTGTTAGATGCAGAGGAGGGGCCCGAGGAGCACCCCAAAGGGGACCAGTGGAATGGGATTTGAGGCCAGTGGGAATGGTGGGTGGTCTGGGCTTTCAGGTTGTTCTGGCTGAAAGCCTTGGTTGGCCACTCTGGAGGGTAATTCTACAAGGTGGTAAAAGTTGTCTCTGATGCACTGTGGGCCTCTAGGTGAGTTGTGTTTGGAGGCCTGGATGTGCAGAAATGAGGAGAGCAGTGGCCCCAAAGGCACAGGCCACCTTAGGCAGCAAGTTCTTAGTTGATTTGCAGTTGGGTGTGTGAGGCTGGGCAAAGAGACTAAACTTGTGTACCAGGAAGAAGGTCCGACACATTAGGTCTGGCATGTGATAGTGTGGCCTTGCCAGAAAATGAGAGAAACCAAGAATGAGGACTCTTGCCAGTGTGGCCCATGGCCCTGGCCCCCCCTTGCTGCTCCTTCAGATGCCGGACATGGAACTGGCATCCTGCCCTTCAGCCTGACCTCTCTGAGGAGATCTCTGACAGCGTCCAAGTGAACATGGGCTGTCCAAAACAAAAAGGCATTCAACCTGTTTCTGGGGGGAAAAAAAAAACCAGACCTGGAAGGAACATTGGTCCTTTAAGGATAAGTAAATAGAAGAAAACCACCACCACCACCACCAAGATTTTTTGAAAAATAGCCTGTAGCATTATGGAGAGAATGGAGAACACAATGGGTAGAGGGAAAAAAAAAAAAACAGATTTTGGAAATTACTAGCCTAGGGGAAATATGCAACTTGCAGTGTCAGTAGCAAAAGATAGAAAAACAAAAGATATAAACAAGAAAGCATAAAAACCAGAAACCATAGAAAAACACAACAGAAAAAGAATAATACATATTTGTTTTCCTAATAAATGAAATGTATTGAGCTTCTCTATTGAGTGATAAGAACTCTCAAACTATATAAAATTAAAAATTCATTATACTGTTCTTAAGAGGTAGGTCTAAAACAGTACAACTTAGAATGTCTAAAAAATAAATATTTTGGCACACAAAATAAGGTAAATGCCAATAAAAGAGAAACAGATATAATTTAAAAAGCAAAGGAAACAAAATGGGATGTTTTATATAAATAAAAGATACACATCTCAATGAGAAAATGCCCAAATATTACTGTACAGGACAATAAAGCTTAGAAATATTTAAAGCAAAAATGGTAGGAAGATGTAAACTCATACTTCACACAAATAAAAGGAAGAGATGAGAGAAATTAAAGTTGCATTAGGGATTTTAATGCATCTCTCTCCTAGGCAGATGAAGCAGAAAGTAAATAAAGAAATAAGAGGTCTGAATAACAAGGTAAAATATTTTTTAAGCTACATCAAAAGTAGCTTTAAAATAGAGAATAAAAATAATTTAAAAAAGAATATATTTTTCCTATTGCTCAGAGAATATATTACCAAATTTGATCACATATTAGTTTAGGAATAAATTACCAAAAGCAGAAATCATACAAGACAGATTAAAATGCAATAAAATGAGAAATTAATAACAAAAGTTTAAGCAAAAAGACCTACCACTTGGAAATTTAAAAAGTATTTTATTGAGATTTCCAGTATGAACATGGCTGCATAAGTCAGCATTTTTCCCCTTTTCTCCTGGAAATCATTCAAACCCACAAACTCCATTTTCAGTAAAAGTTGGAAACAAATAAAACCCGCAGACTCCAAAATACATGCAAGGGCTGTCCAAAGGCAACCAAGATTGGGTAGAAGCCACTCGGCAGTAAATGAAGAGAAAATGATGAAAGGTCATAGTGGTAGCAGATCCCAGAAAACCCCATTCTTCCTAATAGAAGAATGTTGAGAATTAGTGAAGACAGGTTATAGGCACATGGGCGCTTATTATGTCACCTTTATTTTTGTGTGCGCTTGGAAACTTTCATAATAAGTAGTTTTAAAAAAGTTCCTGAAGTCAAGGTTTCCCCATGAAAGATAGAAAGTGATCCACCTTGTCCATGACAATGGATGTGGGAACTTTGGATTCAGGTTCAGGCTGGCAACAAATGCTTCTCAGACCTGGTCCAGTTTAGAGAAGTGAAAGAGGTGGAGCCACACAAGAATCAAAGAGATGAGCTATATTTGCAGGAAGCAGTCTTCCTCTGTGGCCAGAACAAAGGAAGTAACTGGGCTAGGAGAATTCAACATATTTAGTGACAAGTAATCATAAAAGAACTATCAGGGCATTAATTCAAAAATGCCATTAAAAAAAAGAAAATATAAATCAAAATTTGGCCACAAGAAGAGGATATATATCACCAGAAAAATTTTGCCAAGGAGCAGATGAAATGAAATACTTAACTGTGAACTTTTCAGAGGTGGGACGGTTAGAATCAAGGTAGAAATGAAAGAATTCAAGGGATGATGAGATGAGAAGAGACTAGTAGGATTCCGGAAAGGAGGAGATCCCATGAAATTGGAAGGAGTGCAAGGCAGAATGGCCACTTTAGAAAACACAAGAAGGGGTCAGAGGACAGAAATGATGAAGTTCAACAAAATGATATGGAAATTAAAAAACAGAGGTATAAAACAATAAAGAGAAAATGACAGATCAGGGAAAGGAGATCCAACACTTGCATAATTGGAGTCTCTGAGGACGGCAACCAAAACGGTGAAATAGAACAAATAGACATTGAAGCATTTAATGGAAGTCACCAGCATTGTCAGAAGACCACCTGAATATACATACTATAAGGTCTGCTGGGTGTCAGGGAAAATCAACCCAGAATGGTCAACTCTGAGACTGATCCTAGTGTATGTTATTGGACTTGAGATTTAAAGAATTTTTGGGGTAGTCATACTTTCTTCTTTCCCCAAATATTAAGTCATTTAAAATAGGAAATAATACAAGTTGGCTTCAGTTTCTCCACAATGACATTTCATACCCAAAGACAGTAAAGCACCATGTGTAAGAAAATCAAAGGGAAAGGGTGCCCCAGGATTTATATTCATCCCAGCTGCCACTCAGGCACAACAGCTATAGACACACAGCATGCATATTCAGGAACTGGGGATACAGGTCCCATGCCCCCATCTTGAAGAGCTCCAAGGGAACGAACTTAGTCAATTAGGAGATAACTGGGAAAACCAGAACCAAGGGACTGGTTGTGATCATATTTTCCCTTAGACTTCCAATGAAAATAAATGGAAGGATTAGGGTAATATGATAGAATATAAATATACACAGTGAAAATGAGGAAGTGACAATACTGGCAAAAATTAGGCACAGGGATGTCTGAGTGGCTCAGTCGGTAAAGCGTCAGCCTTCAGCTCAGGCCATGATCCCAGGGTTCTGGGATCGAGTCCTGCATCGGGCTTCTTGCTTAGCAGGGAGTCTGCTTCTCCCTTTCCCTCTACCTTTCCCCCTCTTCTCGTGCTGTTTCTCTCAAATAAGTAAATAAAATCTTTAAAAAAATTAAGCACAGAAGGAGGAAAGATGATGGGATACGGAGTAAGGACATGAATTGCCATATTATGGAATAGATAGAGTTGACAGTATTTAAAATTGGCAAAACAAATAAGAGGAGTATAAGCAAATTATAAACAAATAGTACAGAGTTAATATTAAGGAAGACAATGCTGTCTAAAACTGAGTGAGGGAGAGGGAGTGGGAGGGAGATAAAATTTCATCATTTTATCATTGCTGTAGTAGAGAACTCTTCAATACTGTCCCTAAAGACATGCAGGACTTAGAGAATTACTCATTTATATAAATTTATAATAACATTAGAATATGAACTCAGCTCATCAGAAACACACACACATATACACACACAGAGAGAAAACAGACCACACAGGCAAGGGTGTAAAACAAAATCGATGAAATTGGAAAATGTAACTATAAACATGTTCTGACTATAAATTTCACAGATCAAATGTATATAAATGTAAACCAGATCACACATATTTGTTATATCAATGCATGTCATATCACTCACTCATTAATTACAAAACTTAAATTCGATCTCAAAGCAAAATCTAACTCCAAAATAGGTTCATGAAGGTTGAAAATGAAAGATTGTAAAAATATGTGCCTGGCAAATACAAATGAAAAGAAAGCAGAAGTTACTATCTTCTTGTTAGATGAGAACAGATTTGGGTCCCCCAAATTATTTAAATGAGACAAAGAATGACACTTTATAGCATTAAACCATGCAATTCTGGGAGATAACAGTTATGAGAATATCTATGTGCTGAATAATACCACATCAATATTTACAAAACAGAAATTACAGGAGATATAGGAAAGAAATAACAGGTAGGGGGAGATTTTTTTCTCTCCTCTTGTTTAATGTCAGGGTCGAGGGAACACAAACTTAAGAAGATAGAGAAAAGCAGCATAGTTATTCACCTGACTGAACCCTGTAGCCTGACAACAGAAGCTACAGCCTTTGGCATCATTCCAGAGATGGACCATGTTAACAGGCCCTGAAGAGAACATTAATACAATTCAAAAAGTGGCCTACCAATGACCATATTTTTTTTATTATTATGCCATGAAATGAGAACTTAATAACAAGGTAAAAAACCCCCAAAGTTCTCTCCTATCTAGACAATTAAAAAATCAAAACAAAACAAAAAAACAAAACCTCTCTTTTCACAGTTCTTGGCAAAAGAAAAAACATAACCCCAAATTGCAGGATAAAACGTTACATATTAGAACTTGCTAGTTATAGCTAAAGCAGCATTCAGAGGAAGGTTATAGCCTTAAAAGCTTGTCTTATAAAATGAAAGAATGAAAAACAAGCATCTAGCTCTTGGATCAAAGAATAAAAATAAAACTGTAATTGTGGCATGTCAAGAGAATGGATATGGTAACATTAGAATCAAAACAGATGGGTCCATGCCAAGACAGTAGTAAGCGGAGACAATTTCATAACAATAAGCATTTTTCTTATCCGAATAGAGGGAGCAAAGTAAATAAAGCTTTAACTGGAGAAGTTACAAAGAGTAATGAAAAAGAAGTTACAAAGAAGAATGAAATAATAAAAATAAAAGCGGAAATGAGGAACTGGAGCAGAGGAAATGGTAGAACTGACAAATGAAGGAACTGTCCTTTAAAACGATTAAATGATATAAACAGATCAAGAACATACTCAAAATGGTACCTATCAAATAGTAACCAAATAACTAGTCGTTATTTTTGAGAATCCAAATGCAAGGCAATAATAATCTTTTCTTTGTATTTACTCATATTTTCTAATTTTTAATGACGAACCTGCCTCACTTGCATCATTAATTGTTTCTTGGAAGGGACAGAACCTGGGCTAGGCCTCAAAGAGGAATAATACTTAGCAGTATGAGACGGGAACTTGCCTGGTTCGCCTTGGCTGTTAGTTTCAGTGTAACCAACTTAGCATGTATATTAAGTTTTTAATATCACTCTTAGGCACATTTATCACCTATAATAGAAAACTGCTGCTTTAGTTAAGCCTAAGCAATTCCAAAGCACGCCTCTAATAAAGAGAGGTCAGCAGCTATTTGAGAGGAAGGGGATCGATACGTTGAGTTTGCAAATTTAAAGTGGTGCTCAGAAGGCATTCACAGCTCAGGGTTTGGTACCACGGTCACCCGGCCGTCCTGGACAGGGAACATTTGTGGCTTGAAACACAGACCTATAAATTTTTCAGAGTTCTGTTTTGATCTTCAAGTAAAATGTCAGTTAACTTTTCATTTGTTTGTTTGATTTTATTCTTGTAAAAAAAAAAATCACTAGCCATGTACGTGATGACTCCTAGAGACCTAAAATGTTGCATTCGCCAGAAAACCATTCCCTAATGGTGCTGAACACACGTCTTGCCCTCTTCCCACCTCTCCTGTCCCTCTTGTCCCCACCCTCCTCTCCTTTTCCTCTCCACACTTCACATCCTTTTAATCTCTGCCTGTGACCTTTCCTCCTCTGTCCTCTCTGTTCTTGGCTGCTCTCCTCTTCCCCTCTGCTACCTGTCTTTGTTCCTTTAATTTGCACATGGTCTTTCCCTTCCTTTTCTTCTCTGGGACTTTTTGTCCATTGTCACTTGAATACTGTCCTGTTTCCTCTTCCCTGGCTGGCCCTCTTCTTTCTCTTTCCTTCGTCCCCTTTTCTCATCCCCATGTGTGGCAGGTCTATGACACACAACTGGAGAACGTGGAGGCCTTTGAAGGCCTGTCTGACTTTTGCAACACCTTCAAGCTCTACCGGGGCAAGACTCAGGAGGAGACGGAGGACCCGTCTGTTATCGGGGAGTTTAAGGTACGTCCTTGAGGACATGACCCTCCTCCTCCCCCGGGAGGCCTGAAACTGTGAAGTGGCAGCTATCATAAGTGAAGGGGCTGGGAGCAGGGCTACTGTGGTAACCATGATAATGACCATGGTGTTGATGTTGGCACATGGTGACTGTGTGGGTGACGCCATCGATGTAGAATCTGATGGTGGTGAAGAGATGGCAGTAGGTTTGGTGGTCTCTGGCATGCTGACTCTGGCAGAGATGATGGCAAGGGTCATGATGGTGGTTGTGTTGATAATGATCATGAGTAAGTTGGCCCCTCATTCTTTCCAGGGCCTCTTCAAAATCTACCCCCTCCCAGAAGACCCGGCTGTCCCCATGCCCCCGAGACAGTTCCACCAGCTGACCGCCCAGGGGCCTCAGGAGTGCCTGGTCCGCATCTATATCATCCGAGCATTTGGCCTGCAGCCCAAGGATCCCAATGGGAAGGTAACATTTCTGGAGCTCTCAGCTCTTCTGGAATGGCAGGCTGGGGCCCAAATGGGCTACGGGATCTGGACACAGCTCTCCCTCAGGGAGTTCACAGAAAGCTGCGGAAACCAGCCACACATACCCAGCACCGAGAGAGGCAACTGGATGTGGTTCGGGTAGGGGCCAAGTGCTCTAGGAGGTCAGGGAAGGCGGGGTCGTGCAAAGCTTGGCAATCATGAGGAAGGCTTGGCGGAGGGATAGGATTCTTAAGGATCGATGGAGTTCTGGTAGGCTAGGAGGGAGAAGAAATTCTCTGGTAGGCTAGGCGAGAGAAGAATATGGTTTTTTTAGGATGGGCCAAAAATCTTGGCAAGAGTTTATGAGAAGACTGTTTGGCACGAGGGTGAGGCACGAGAGGAAGTGACATGGAAGGTGTGGACTGGGGTTGGACTTCCGCTGGTGGGGGCGCGGGCAGGAGAGAAGCGGCTCAGTAACTGTGTGTTGCCTAGCCATGCTAGAGCCTGAGGCAGAAGGGAGAAGCAGTAATTCTGATCCTATCCTTGGTTAAAATTAAACATTTTGTTCATCAGGGCCTGTTTGGTGTCAACTTCAATTTTTAAAATATTACATTAAAATTTGTTTATCTTCATTGACTGAGTTTTGGGGGCACTCCCTCAAACTTTGTGCCTGAGGCACACATGTACAAATTTTGTACCTCCTCACCTCACTCTGGTCCCCGGCTCTGAGGCAAAGTGGGAACTTGCCAGAGAGCAGGAGTCTGGAGCACTGAGGAGATGGGGGTGGGGGAGGGGCAGAGAAAAATTAGAAAGAGAGAAAGAGGAAAGAAGAGGGACAGGTGGGGTTGACTGGACTTCAGAGGGACTGGGCTGGGTTCTCTCTCATCCCCTGAGATGGGGGCAGGCCTAGCATGTGTCCTTGAGTCTGTGGGTGGAGGTCTGCTATCCTGTCCCTGGAGCCCTGCTTTTCAAGGTGAGAGGTCATAGCTGGCCTTGCCCTGCTGAGAAGTCAAAGGGCAGAACAGAGCCATTCCCAGCCCAGGCACCATTATGGCCTTCAAGATGTGGTATGGCCAACGGTCCATTCATACACTTTAATATTTCTTTATGCCTTGATTGACCCTGAGAAGTCTCTGGTCGCAGTTGCTCCTGGAGGCATCTGGGGAAGGCCAGCCTGGGCCAGGTTGGGCTGCTGAAGTCTGGCCATCTCTCTCCCTTCAATCTGTTGAAGCAGAGGTCCCAGAGAGGACCCTGGCTGGCTCAGTCACATATGTAATACAGGCTGTAGTGTTTCTGAGGATATGAGCCTTGCCCTCACCCACCTTGTCCCAGTGGGGCAGTGCTTCGGGAGTCCGGAGGACTCAGGTACCCCATTTCTGCTGCTGGACCATGGCTAGAAGTCCAAGTCAGGGCCAACTGGTGTGGTGGTGTGTGGGACATGGCAGGATGGCAGCTTCTCGATGGCTGGCCTCCTACCCCCACTGAAAGGCCTAGGACCAAAGAAGCCTTCAGAGATGTGTTGGGGAAGTGAATTCACTGAAGTCTTCCTGTGTCTTCCTTCAGTGTGACCCTTACGTCAAGATCTCCATAGGGAAGAAATCAGTGAGTGACCAGGATAACTACATTCCCTGTACCCTAGAGCCTGTGTTTGGAAAGTAAGTTGGGGACAGCTCTGGTCTGGGGGGTAGAGGTGCTAACCTGGGTAACCCCCAGCCTGGTGGGGGAGGGGTGGCAGCCTCCCGGAAGTGCTCGGTTCCTGAGGCAAAGCTGGAGTCCCTAACCTTGCACGTCCATTGGGCTGTAAGCTCGGCTAGCTTTTCACAGGATGCGGAAGGCTGGCTTCTGGCCAGAGCTCCTGCTTAATCTCATAAACAATTACCTCAAAGAACAGAAATCTCAGTGGAAACTCAGAGCCTGTATTTGTTAATTATTCCATTTTTTTGTTTGTTTGTTTGTTTTGGTATTTTTTTTAGATTAACTTTTACTTCAGAATAATTTTTGATCTACAGAACAGCTGCAAAGAAAGCACAATTCTCATATACCCTTCACACTCCATTTCCCTCTTACCTACCCACGGTTCATTTTGTCAAAATGAAAACATCACTAGTGGCACATTACTATTTCCTACGCTCTAGGCTTTATTAGGATTTGGCCCCTTTTCCCAACTCATGTCTTTTTAGCTCCAGGAGCTCTCCAGGATCCCTTGTTGTTTGTGTTTAGTCATTGTCATCTTTCTTTGCTGTGTGTTAGTCTCTGGTGGGTACACAAAGGAAGAGAGTCAAATGCTTCTTGACATCTAAGAACAAGGGGAGGAAGAATCAGGACCCCCTGTGTGGGCAGAGCTCCCAGGCATCCTGAGTTGCCGGTGTCTGTAGAGTTGGTTGTGAGCACTGAGGCCTGTGGCGAGGAGCCGGTCAGCCTGGAGAATTGCCTGTGTCCTGCCAGTGATGAGCCCCCGATGAGCTGGGATGGGAGGGAAGGTGGGGAAGGGGTCCCTTTGGTGAGCACCGCTGGTTCATGGTGACCCGGCAGCAGACTGGGCCTGTCCAGGTGTGTGTGGCGGGTGGCGGTGTGTGTCAGGGCCCAGCACAAGGTGGGGGAGTGAGTGCAGACACTCTTTCTTTGTATAACTCATGGGCTGACCAAGCCCAGCTCAGGGAACGTCAGGGGAGCACAGTTTCCTTTTTGTCTGCCTGTGTCCTGTAGACATTTCTTCCGTGGGGCTTCCCTCCCTCATTTCTTAAGTGCAAAGCGTGGCAGACAGGTGCTTTCTTATAGACGGTCGGCTTTGTCCTAAACTCAGTGTCAAGGCGCTACCCAGAGCTTTATTCCTGTGTACTCGTGAACTGACAGGCTCTATCTAGGGGAGTCGCCCCCTTTCCCAGCCAGGTCCACTTTGGGTGTAGCTGTGTGCGGTGTGTGGATGTGTGTGTGAACGGACGGAGGGGGCTTTGCTTCTCTCCCTTTCCTGTCTCATGTCTCCCACCGATGTGCTGGATCACGCCTGGTCAGGACTAGGGGAGCCTCTGGGAGAGGAGAGCCCCGGGTGCTCTCTGCTCCTGTGTTTTCTGGGCTCTCTCCAGTGGCGGGTGTTTAAAGTGGATTTATTTTCTTGTGAGCGCTTTCCAGAAAGCCCCTTTGAGCCTGCCCATGAAGCTCCAGGGAAGAGGTGGATGCTGTGGCCCTTTTCTGGTGGCCCTTTCATGTGGGCCTCTCCACAGTCTCACTGCTGGAGGCCCAGGGCCCATGGGGTCAGATTCCAAGTGGCTCAGTGTGGCCTCATGGTGGCCCAGCCAAGATGGGAGCAGGGTCACCTCTCTCTCTCTTCCTCTCCACGGCCCTTTCTCCCTTTCTCTCACTTGAGTAGGAGTCAGGGGCCAGGCTCCCACCTGCAGGGGACTATTTCAGGGGTAGAGGGGCTATCCCTCCACACTTGATCTTAGAGGGGGAGTGGGGGTCTCAGAGCACAGCAGGAACTCCCTCCCAAGAAAGCTCCACAAATCCTCCTTCCCACTCTGCAAGTAGGTGTAAAGCCTTAAGTGTACCCGAAGTGCATCCCAGGTCACCCCCTTGGTCAATTCCAGTGCTCCGGCACCTTCATGCCTCTTACATCCTGGTGTCCTGGTAGAAGCTTTGGTTTTACCTTTCTGTTCCAATTCATTTGTTCATTCTGTGGTTCGTTAGGCAGGGAGATACTATATGCTCAGCAGAGATTATCTGGGAATGTCTGAAACACACAAGTGTATGTGCACACACACACAGACACACAAAGAAAAGTCCAGTAGTAGTAGGGCACGGGGATTAATACTTTAAGACAGACAGGGGACCCGAGGAGGGTGGGCTCCAGGGCCACTCTTGGAAGGGGAGGAGTGAGCCAGGGAAGGCTTTCAAGCCCCCTGCTCTTGTCCTCGTCTCCCTCCCTTGAGCACTCACCGTGTCCAACAACATCAGGGAGTCTGCAGCACCCTGACCTCTGCCCTGGGTCCCCCTGCAGGATGTTCGAGCTGACTTGCACTCTGCCTCTGGAGAAGGACCTGAAGATCACACTCTACGACTATGACCTCCTCTCCAAAGATGAAAAGATCGGGGAGACAGTCATCGACCTGGAAAATAGGCTGCTGTCCAAATTTGGGGCTCGCTGTGGACTCCCCCAGACCTACTGTGTGTAGGTGCACGGGGGCTCGTTGCTCTTCCGTCCCCCTGAGTCCTGAGCACTTGCTGTGTGCCCGACCTGTGCTCAGCACTTGATAGGTGTTCTCTCCTTCAACGCAACTAGGCTCTTGTCCCCACTGTACAGATGTGGAGACTGAGGCCCAGAGATGTTATGGTTTGTAATTGGTGGGATTCGGATTCGAACCTATTCATCTGACTCTAAGGACCTTGCTCTTCATCATGTTGTTATAACCCAGTTCTCCTTAAGACACCACCAAGCCCCGGTAGAGGGAAGAATGAGGAAGGAGGGAAAGGAGAAGGGAGACAGATAATAGGTCACATGGCCCCCAGTGGAGCCTACGGGGCTCTGTGTCAGGTGAACTCATGTGTGGACAGTCCCTACTCCCTTCTTGCCAATTTGGGTCTCATCTGGGTCTGATTCTCCCAATGTGGAAACTGAGAATGTTTAGGTTCCAACTCGGTATGTATTTAAACAAGTCCTGTCATCTCTGGGCCTCAGTTTCCCTGTGGGTCAGGTGACACCCCCAGTCACAGCGAATGAGGGCGCCCACTGTAAAAGTGAAGGGTGGGGGGCTGCATGGGTGGGTACACGGGCTCCTGCAAACCCCTCGGCCCTGGTGGTGCCTGGAGGGTCTCTTCTTTGCCTTGTGTTTGGGCCTCAGCTCCGGACCCAACCAATGGAGGGACCAGCTCCGCCCGTCCCAGCTCCTCCAACTCTTCTGCCAGCAGCGCAGACTCAAGGCTCCTGTGTACCTCACGGACCGCGTGCTCTTTCAGGATAAAGAATATACCATTGAAGAAACAGGTGAGCAGCCATGCGACCCCAGAACCGGTGGGCTCTCCCTTGACCTCAGGGGTCAGGGGTGAGTATGAAGCCAAGGTCAGGGTCCTGGTTAGATCAGCTTGCCTCTGGCTTTTTGGGGGGTCAGAGTTTAATTAGAATTTGGGGTCCAGATGACCTCTGAGAATGTTTTCTGCTTGAATTGCACTAGCTTTCCAGCTTGGCTTTCCAGGTATCTTCTGAGCACCTCTCCTTATCCTCCCACTCCCCAACTGGTGACTCCTAGGTCCTGTACCCAAAGCAACCACAGGGCAGGAAGGAAGCCCTGTGGTCTCCATCCTTGCCCATGAACCTGCCCAGTGCTCCTACTGAGAATTCAGCAGCATGCATGCCCCCTGTGTGTCTCAGATGTCCACGGGCCTACACTGTCTCCCAGGAGCTGTTGGAGGTGCTTATAGGTCAGGCAGGGGACGTTGGGAGGGGGTGCTCACTTCCGGCTGGTCTCAAAGCTGTTTGATGTAAGAGCTGATGCCAAGGTTATGCAAGGGGATGGTGGCTCTGATTCCCCACCCCCAACCCTCTCATCGTCCATCTGCATTTCCAACTCTTTCTGCTGGTCTATGAGCCACTGTAGCATGGGGACCAGGGTTCACAGTCATATGTTCATAAAAAACGAAAGCCTGAAGCTATTGACGGTGAGATCTGGCATCTGCCTGTATTTGCAGATGAGGCCATGGAGGCCAAGTGTGGCTAATGACCTGCCCAAAGTCATGCAGGTGGTTAGGGGCTGAACCAAACTCCTGGCCAGGGGTCCTGCTACAATATGCTGCTTCCTTTGTGCAACCTGCTAGAGTGGGCAGAGCAGGTTTGATAGATCAATGTGTGTGTGTACATGCATGAAAATCTGTACTCTTGAACTTGGGCACACTTGAGTGCACATACCTGTGTAAGTCCTTGTGCATTTGGACACACATGGATGCTCCTTGCCCGAGTGTTTCTGTCATGGGGGCTTCAGGTTCCTGTGGCCGCTGGTTGGCCAGGCTTGTCTGGGTCAGAACCACACCTGTGTCCTCATCCCGTCCACAGCAGCAGTCCTTGACCCACTCTGGGGCAGGTAGGAGCTGTTCCTGGGCCGCACAAGGCAGAAGGAAAGGGTGTTCATGGCCAGGCCCATGCCTTTCCTAAACAAGGGTGTCATCTCGGCTGCCCTCCTGACCAACGATGTCACTGCTCTGTGCTTCGTTTCTGTCATCTGTGAAATGGGCATGATCATAACACTTACCTTCCAGCTTCACTATGAGGATAGAACCTGTTAAGATTTATGAAGCCTAGTGCCTGGTTTCTGCTTTATAAATGTTTGCGGTGATTGTTATTATTTTAGCTGTTGCTCCTAATAGAGCAGATTGTGTGACCAGGAGAACAGTAGTACTAAAAGCACTTAGATTCCCATCTGGGAGTAGGGGTTGCTGAGGCTTCCTGGAAGGGGTGAGATTTGGTGGAAAAGAGGAAGAGCTTTGTAGAAGAGGCATGGTAGAAATGATGGCAATGACATATCTGGACTTTAAAGCTGGAGCTAATGGACTGTGAGACTTCCAGTGCAGAGAGTGAGACCTGCGGGTCAGAAGTGTGTCTTGCTTGGGGGTGAGGGTGTGGGCAGGTAGAGCTTCCTGAGGCCTCTAGGCAGCCCTACCATTCCTTGCTCACTCAGCCCCAGCAACTTTTTAATCTTCTCTCTGGAGCAGAAGGTGGCAGGGTCCTGAACCCACACCTGGGCCCAGTGGAAGAGCGTCTGGCCTTGTACATCCTCCGGCAGCTGGGCCTTGTCCCCGAGCATGTGGAATCCCGGCCCCTGTACAGCCCCCTGCAGCCAGACATTGAGCAGGTAGGACATGGACCCTTGCGCCCCTAAGCCCTGACCCCCAGCTGGCCCTGCTCCAAGGACAACATGGATATCTCAGGGGCACCTGTGGGGAGCTCAGAATTTGGCCAGTCCCTCCTTGACATGTTTTCTCACAGTCTGAGCAGTGATCAGTGTTGGTCTACAAGAGGACCCCTTGGTCCTGCCTTCCTGGGCATCCTGCAGCCCTCAGGACATGGGGAATGACCCCGAGCCACCTCCTCTATACCCGTGGATAGACCTCTGGCTTCCCATGAGGCATTCAGAAGGCTCACCGTTTCAGCCTGGCCTCAGGAGGCCCTCCTTCTATCTGTCAGCGACATGGGTCTGGGCTGCGGTGAGGAATCCAGACAGGGCAACTGGCACCCTGTGACAGAATGGCAGAGCTGTCACTGAGAGGGGTCACCCGAAAGGCCAAGGGCATCCTCCAGGCAGAGGGAGGGTGAGCAGAGGTGGCCCAGGACTGAGACCAGGAGGCTTCCTGGAGGAGGTGAGCTCAGGGCTGGGTTTTAGAGGAGGAGGAAAGTAAAGGCGATAGGCAGAGAAGGGCTGAAGCGGCAATGAAGGGGCCTTTGTAAACATGCAGGGTCCATGGTCTCTGCTGTTTGGAACTGAGCTCTTTTGCCCTTGGTGGGTGGCTGCCAGCTCCCCGGAGAGTCATAGCAGGTGTTGTGAACTTTCAGTCTCCAGCTACATGCCCTGGAGAAGTTACCTCAGTCCCTGTTCTTTCTCTGGGAGATGGGGACAGAGTAGCCAGCTTGCAGAGAGGGAGGGAGCCGAGGGGTGACAGGTGGAGTGCTTTCCTGTCGTGTGGAAATCCTCTGAAACTCCTCTGACTAAACATGTTCTCTGACCCTCCCAAACCCTTGAGTGTGTCATTCCCTCAGTGGGAAATGCCCTTGTCCCCTTGTCCGCCTGGCACACTGAGACTCAGCTCAAATATCATCATCCCTGGGAGGTTTGCCCTAATCCCTACCTCCGGGCCCGAGTCATCAGCCTGTGGGGCGTGGGCTCATGGCTGCAGTCAGGCCCGTAGTCTTTAGGTACCTTCTCTCTGGGGCAGGGGGGCAGGGGGAGCCTCCCTGGGGCAGGGCCTAGGTGTTCTTCGTCCTGGGCCCCACTTGTGTGGCACAGAGCTGGGGGTTAGTAGCTATTGGTGGAATGAAAGAAGTGGAGTGACAACGGGGTTATGTCTCCCCAGGGAAAGCTACAGATGTGGATCGACCTATTTCCCAAGGCCCTGGGGCGGCCTGGACCTCCCTTCAACATCACCCCACGGAGAGCCAGAAGGTGACTTTCCCCAGCCAGAGGCTGGGAGCTGAGTAGAGTGGCGGGAGGGTTGCCACTTGCTGTGGGTGGGACCCAGAGGTCACTCTTAAGGTGGTGTGTTGGGCCGCTCAGGCCACAGGGCATCACTCTCATGTGGGCCTGGCTAAGTGCCCAGCCAGGCAAGCATTAGGGTCTGGTTGGGGGAGCCGGCCTCTCAGCTTCTCAGCCAAGGATGGCCCACCCTTTGCTGAGACATTCATGTGGACTTGAGCCCTTTTTCTGCACAGGTTTTTCCTGCGGTGTATTATCTGGAACACAAAGGACGTGATCCTGGATGACCTCAGCATCACAGGGGAGAAGATGAGTGATATTTATGTGAAAGGGTAGGGAGGCATTGGCCTTCTCACCTGTCGCAGCCCCATGGTGTTGCCCCAGTCCTGCTGGGGTGGTGGAAAGAGGGAGCTCCAGCCGTAGGGAAGGGAGGGAACAAGAAAGGAAGGAGTGCTTTTGGTGAGTCCTTCTCCCACCGGATTTCTTCCCCCATAATCTTTGGGTTGAACTTAGAAGGTTTGAGGGTGTCCCTCAAGAAGGGAAGTTAGATGTTTTAAAATGAATGGCACATTTGGTATTTCATAGAGATTTCTGCGAATTGTTCTTGCTTTATCCTTTACTGAGTTCATTTACCTTCTTAATTCCTCATCTGCCTCAGTGGGGGGGATGCATCTTATGGAGGAGACCTTAATTAGATGTGTTCTCTAATCTGTTATCTAGTTGGATGGTTGGCTTTGAAGAGCACAAGCAGAAAACAGATGTGCATTATCGGTCCCTGGGCGGCGAAGGCAACTTTAACTGGAGGTTCATTTTCCCCTTTGACTATCTGCCTGCAGAGCAAGTCTGCACCGTCTCTAAGAAGGTGAGTGCGTGCCATCCCCAGTGGCCTGCTCCCAGGGCTTTCTGTTGTGGGTGTCACCATCCTGCCATTGTCACCCCTCACCAGCACCCCTGGATGTTGGAATCCCCATGGCTGTAGCCCCGTTACCTGTCTCCCTGCCCCCACTTCTGCCACCTCTACCATGGCTGCCTTCATTGGCACTGCTACCCCCACAATCACCCCCACACTTGTGCCACCACCACCGTCTATACTGGTCCAGCTCCTGAAACTACTGCCTTCCTCCTGACCCCAGATGAACCAAGTGGCAGGAAGGGTCACAGGGCAGAACGGGAAGAACGTTCCTAGGGATACCCAGCTTGGCTATGGAAGGGGCAGTGAGGTCAGTCCCCAGAGGGAGAGCTTCCCTGGGGGCTGGCCTCACCTGTGGATGGACTGTCCACAGGATTGGGGTTGCTCAGCTAAGTCCCTCCCATCATGTCTCTCCCCACATTTCTGTGTCTGGTGCCTGTGGTCACTGCCCAAGTTGGACACTTACTGGGTGCAGCTCAGGCTTTCCGGGCCAGAAGCCATTGTCCTCCTCCCTCCCTGACCTCACTGCAAGGTGCAGGCCCCTGGGGGACCTGGTGCATCAGCCAGAGGACAGAGTGGCGTCCTGGGACCTCAGCTCTCTGTGTCTCAGCAGCTCCTCGTTGAGGTCTCATCTGGATGGTAAATTCTTTTCTTCTGCGATAGGCAGAGTCCAAGGCAGGCAGCCTCCCTCCTGGTGGTGTCGCACCTGCCCTTGGAGAGAACCCACAGAGCTCAGGGAGGCTCCAGAGCTGGGCTGGCTGGAGGCAGAGAGTACCTCCATTAGAGCTTTGATCCCCTGCATCCCACCCAGAACCCATCTGCCTCAAGGTGCTCTCTGCTGGACAAAGGGAATGCCTCTCTGGCATTTCAGTTCTGCTGGTCCGATTTCCTTCCTGAGGGGGCACAATGCTTCAAGCCACCAAGCTTCCGTGACGCCTGCTTCCCGAATGGTTGAGTGGCTTCAGGAAGGGAATATAGAACGTACTTTCTGGGCACTGCTGAGGTCTTCTTGGCTCTCTTCCCTCCATGCTTTCCTCATGACCCTTGCCCAGCCCAACACACAGGCTCCTCTGCATGTTAGAGAAACTGGAATGTTCCAGTGAACATTCTGAAACCATCAAACAAAAGAAAATAGGGTTAAATGAAGTTATGTGAATGCTTTCACCCAGGGATTGCTGCGTAGTGCATTGGAGAAGGCAGAATTTAACAACAGCCTTGGGTTCTGAGCAGTCAAGGAAAGCCTACGCTCTTTGTAGGTTTCATCTTGTTTGCCTTTGCTCAAGGTATTTGTCTATCACAAGTTGTTTCCATAACAAAGCCAATGTTGCATTTTTTGGGGGAAGGGTTCCAGATCAAACCCACACTGCCTTTCTTCGCTATGGGCAGAAGTGGGGTGAAGGCCGTGAACGGGCCCCCAAGGGCTCAGACATCCTGTCTCCAGTGCTTGGCCTGCCAGGCTAGGGGCTAGGGGCTAGGTACTGAGGAGAAACTGAGGCTGAGAGATGCCCAGTGGCCTGCTTAAGTGGGAGGCGGGACTACCCCCTTCACTGTGACAGGTGGAGATGTGGGCGAGGAGGTCCAGGAAGCTTCGTTTTTTCTATAAAGCAGGAAAAGAGTATCTCCTGGCCCTGTGGCAGGTGACTTGAGACCAGCCGCTGTGCTGAGCAAGGGAGCGAAGGGGGAGAGGGCAGGAGAGAAAAGAACAGGGGGAGGGAAAGAAAGCTAATTGTGATGCTAAGGTCTGCTGAGATGCTGGAAGGGCTGAGGGCCCAGCTGAATCTGCTGGGGAAGAATTTGAGGGGGTTCCATTCTGTTAGTGCAAGAGTCCCATCTCTCTGTCCTAGGCACTGGCAAGGAAGAAAAGAATCGGGCTGACCCACTGTGGCATAGCCCATGGGGCTGGGGCTAGCCCTGGAAGAAGGAGAAGCCCAGCAAGGCTGCCAGGTGGAGAGAAGGAAGAGGTGTCAGGGAGTCCAGAAGAGGTCCCCCCGAGGGGAGGGGGTGGAATGGAATTCAGTGGGGAGACAGTAGCTGAAGGGAGGGGCAGAGGGGGCCCAGAGAGGAGGTGGAGGCTCTGAAGTCCACCAGGAGAGTGAGGGAGGGTCTGGCTGGACCAGGGAAGAGCCAGTGTGTCCCTCTGTGGGAGAAGGGGCCCAGGAGGCAGGTGGATCTGTACCCACAGTGGGGCACCAATGAGCTAGTCTGGGCTTCAAAGGCCCGATCCTGGGAGTGGGATGGTGTGGGGGTCCCTCACAGCATCTGGGCTCCCCAGTCCTGCCGCAGAGCCAGCCTTCTGCCGAGGGGTTCGGGGCCTCTGGCAGGCAGGCCCTCCAGGGACCCCATTAACCAGACGAGACTGTCATAAAGCACAAGGGTCTCCTTTCATCCGGCTGCTTTGAACCACCGCTGCTTGCCCCGGCCTGGCTCCCCACCTGGAGCCCAGCACACCCACTGGGGCCTGCCTGCGCGTCAGGCACCCACCCTGCAAATAAACAGCTAGTAAAAGGGCCCAGACCGGGAGCGTAATGAGCGCCTGGGACCTGGGGGGCCGTTCCCCAGGCTGGAGCCCCGGCCCAGCTGCTCCCACCAGGGGCCGTTTGAACCTCTGGCTCATTACTGAGCCCATAAACCAGGCCGGCCAGAGGAATGGAGGATGCTGGCGGCCTGTGCAGGCAGGCCCGCGGAGCTGGCCATAAAAGCCTCGCCAGAGAAGGGAGGCACCTGCAGGAGGGCTGGGGCCCGGAAGAGGGGAGGCACCAGACGGGGGCCAGCTGGGGGCCCGAGCCCCTCGCCAAATCAGGCAGTGGTCCAGGATGCAGTGGTGTGATTTGCAAGGTGCCTGTTCCTCACAGAATGGGGGTTTTGGTCTGGGAGCTCTGTGGGTCTGCGGGATACCCGCACAGCCCCGGTTGGGCAGTGAGGCTGTGGGTACAGGGCACCCAGGGGGAGGCAACCCCTCTGTGACCAGCAGTTCTCCCAGACTCCCCATAGAGTCTGTCCCCCGAGACTGGGTCCAGGCCCCTGCAGTGACTGGGTACACTCAGGTTCTGGGCCCTGGTGTCTGCAGGATCGTCACAGTGGTTCCCGTCCTTACCACTCCCTCAGGAAAGCCTACAGCGAGAGGACAGGGAATAAGCATGAGTGGGAAAGCCACAGGGACAGTCCTTTGGGTTGAGTGTGGCTGGATTCAGGAGGGAACCCAGGTATCAGCATGGTTTTCCTTCTCCTTCAGCCTCTACGAGCCTCTGGGGGACAAAGCCTGCAATAATGCTGGCCCAGGCAGAGTGGTCTTGGGGCGGCGGGTGGGGTAGGGAAAACAAAAGACTGGAGAACTTTCTAGCACTGGGGGCTTTTGATTTGCCCCAGGGCAAGTTCTTGGAAAGAAGGATGGGGTGGCTTGCTGTGGCCAGGGAGGAGCTGGGTGACTGTGGCCCAGTGTCAGCTCCTTAAAGCAGTGTGTCGGGGGGATCCTTCCAGTGATAGCTAGGGCATGGAGGCCCTCAGCTTCCCAGCCGGCCTACCCATTCCCCTGTAATAGCACAGGGGCAAAGCAGGATTTGGAGGTGAGAGCAGGACTCTGGATTACCTGGGTTTGAACCCCACTTCTCAGCAGTGTGACTCAGACAAGTTCCTTGCTCTGGTTTCCTCAGCTGTAAGGATAGCCTCTCCCTTATAGGTTGTTGGAAGGATAAATGAGCTCAGAGTGGCAAAAGGCTAGAACATAGGAAGTGCAGATTAATATTATTATTATTAGACCTGGTGATTCACAGACCTGTACCCCTGGGGATAAAAATATATGTTTATAAAAAATAAAAAATTAAAAAAAAAATATTATTATTATTAGCTGTCAGACCTTGGGCAAATTCTTAACGTTTCCAAGTCTCTGCTTCATCATCTGTAAAATGGGAATGAAAGTTCTGCCTACCACACTGGGAGGCTTCAAGGAACCGTGTCATGTGAAGTCAGCCTGCATGGTTCCTTCCTGGGTCCTTGAACACTGTCCGCTGGCATCTTAGCAATCTCCCCGCCAAGACCTGGCACTGGCAAGTCCCTAAGAGATATCCCATTCATTGCCTCCTCTGGTCAGCCTTCTAGGCTGGCAGGAACCACACTTTCTCTCTAATCTTGCTTTCCTCCTTCTTATTCTGGGCCAGGATGCTTTTTGGAGGCTGGACAAGACTGAGAGCAAAATCCCAGCCCGAGTGGTATTTCAGATCTGGGACAATGACAAGTTCTCCTTTGACGACTTTCTGGGTGAGCACCGTTTCCTGTCAGTACCATTCTGCACACTGGGAGTTGACCCAGAATGCCCTCCCCTCCGTGTGTGTGTGTGTGTGTGTGTTGTGCACGCGCATGTGCACGCACATGCATGTGACATTCTTGGGAAGGCTGGAAGGAGGAATGGTCCTACTTTCTGTCCTCAGGGAGCTCAGGGTCATTGCTCCCTGGAGCTGAGGACAGTCTGGAACACAGAGGAGTGCCTGAGGGCCTGTCAGCAGAGGTGGCATGGAACCCAGGCTGCGTGGATGGTAGGAGTCAGGTACAGAAGAGAGGAAAGCGCAGGTCAAAGGCAGGGCAGGCATGAGCTGGCTGTCACCGACCCTCTGGCCTCACCCTTGACGGGATGCCCCCAGCTCTACACACCCCTTTCTAGACTCGGCAACCTGGCCCAGTAAGTGAGGAGCTCTTGTCAGTCCTTACACTTGTGCCCAAGTGATGAGTGAACAAGCCACCGTGGCTCCACCCTCTAGGCCCCCAGACAGGAATCGGTGGGGGAGAAGTGTGCAGAAACCCGAGCTGGGAGCAGGGAGGGCTGGGTAGAGGATGTGGTAGAGATGGGGTGAGATGGGGGGCGAGGAGGATGGCTGTATGGAACAGGCAGGTGGGACTGTGAGTAACAGCCCTGTCACAGCTCTGAGAGTTCCCTGCAAAGTGTGGTCTAGTCGTACGAATGGATATTATTCAGCGACAGAAAGAAAGGAAGTAAGGATCCTTGCTGTAAGCTGGAAGAACCTTGAAAACGTGCCAAGTGAAGGAAGCCAGTTGCAAAAGGACTAAGATTGTATGCTTCCATTCACACGAATTGTCCACAGCAGGCCAGTCCAGAGACAGAAAGTAGCCTGGCAGTTGCCAGACGTTGGGAGGCGGGGAAGGAAAGTGACTTCTAATGGGCATGGGGCTTCTTTTGGGAGTGATGACAATGTTCTGGAGTTAGATAGAATGGGTGCTGGCACAGCCCTGAACATATTAAAAGCCACTCAGTTTTATACGTTAAAACGGTCAAATTGGTACGTTTTATGGGATGGGAGTTTTCATTCAATTAAAAGAAAGTGGACCTTGCGAGAAAGGCAGTGTGGGGAGTCAGGAGTCCTGATTCTGGCCAACTCTGCTACTTGGGAGTAGGGTGGCTCTGGATGGATCACTGGAGCCCTTCTTGGCCAGCTTTGCAGAAAGGTGAGCTGGTCTTTGCAGAGTCCTTGGACCCCTGAAGGGGCACTCTGAGGAGCAGCTCCAGCAGGGGTGAGGAGGAAGGCTGCCTACTCTTCTCCTCCCCTTTGCCGCTCTCTGCCTGCTCCCCCACACTCAGCGGCCATCCCTGGAAAAGATTCAGGCTGTCGGAAATCATGACATCCCATTGGACTTTTATTTTTCTGATTCTCCTGCAACACATAATTCCTGTAGAAAATTGGAAAATACAGATCAGCAATGCCTCACTTTGCTTATGTATTAAAATTTTACTAGCCAGAGATGACCTCCACTCCTATGTTCCCATATATGATTTTCTATCTATGCAAACACATATATGCTAGAAGTGTACTCACACACACACATATAATACTACATACGTCTATGGCATATATAGAGCAAAAGGAGCTTTAATCACACATATGTTTTATATCCTGGTTTTGGGGGAAAACTTAGTTTCAAGCACATCCTTTCTGTTGGTAGTTACCTGCCCACATTTATATCTGCATCATCATACTTAATTCCTGCCTGTCGCTGGGCCCTATTCTGTCTAACTCAACTTCTCTTGGTGGGGCCTTAGCTCATCTTTGGGTCTTCTGATGTGAGCGATACCCTTGGGCATACATCTCTAAACACTTTGTGTATATCTTTTTTTCCTGAACTGTAAGTAGATCTTTAGAGTCATTGTACATTTTTGTGGTTTTGGAACTATTTTGTTCAGTTGCTCTCTATAAAGGTTTTACATTTTCACATTTTCATTTTATTCCTACCGGTGCCCTTTTCATATCACTTTTGCTACCAGTGTATCTTTTTTTTTAAATTGCCTATCTGACACGTCATTTTAATTTTTGTTAGCATCTCTTCTTTACTTGTGAGGTAGAACTTGGAAAATATACTTATTTCCACATTATTGGTGGGATTTTATTTTCATGGTCTTGTTCATCTTGTTCGTCTTTGATTTTTTTCAAAGATTTTATTTATTTATTTGACAGAGATCACAATAGGCAGAGAGGCAGGCGGAGGGGGGAGTAGGCTCCCTGCTGAGCAGAGAGCCTGATGATGATGTGGGTCTCAATCCTAGCACCCTGAGATCATGACCTGCCAAAGGCAGAGGCTTAATCCCCTGAGGAACCCAGGTGCCCCGTCTTTGATTTTTGATTTTCAGAGCTCTTTGCATAGAAAGGACACATTATGAATAATTCCTCCCCTTTTTTCAACTGTTTTTTAATTTTTTATAAGTCTTTTTTTGCTTACAGACTTAGCAGCTTTTTTTGGCATAATTCTGTCAACCTTTTCTTTATGAGGTGAGACTTCAGAAAATTAATTTTAAAAAGAAAAACAAAGAAAGCTGCATATTTACTGAATGAGAAAATGGTTCAAAATAAAAACGGGCTCATCTTTTTTTTTTAAAATTAAAATAAAGCAATTAAAACTACTTTTAACTTCAGAAGGTTTCTTTTTTCTCCTTCATAATGTGTTTCTAATTATGTATTTTGCTTTTTAAAAATATTTATTACTTTAAAAAAAAGTAATAGCTAAGATATATCAACTTGCCAATCCAAAGATTATATGATGTTTCCTTATTGTCTTTTATGAGATCATACTGGGATAATTTTCTGTATACACACACGCACGCGTGCACACACACACATGTGTGGTATCCTGATTTTTCTTAATGTTACATTAGACTGCATTTAAAATGGAAAATAAGCATTCATCCATATTGGAGGGATGGAGAGACACGTGGGCATGGATAGACCCATGAATGTTCACACAGAATTGACCAAATGGATGTATACAATAATAGCCCTATTCGTGGACAGATGTAGTTCTCAACAAATGGTGGCTATGGAGGGACGGAGAGAGATCACAGCAGATGGGTAGGTGAAGGAATAAGTAGATGAGTGGAAAGAAAGAAAACTAGAAAAATAGATCCCACTGGTAGAGACTTACAGTAACTGAGCATTCCACACTGAAAAAAAAAAAAATCCAATCTCTTTTGCATGGTATTCAAAAATTTTTTTAATTTGGCTTCAGAAAACATTTTTTAGATTTATCTCACTTAATCCCTTCAGCAATTTATGCTCCAATCCCGTTGACTTCATGGTGTTGTTGTGATTGGATTAGGTGAAACCACATGAAATGCTGTTTTTAGAGGTCAGAGGTAGCTGAATACCATTGTCATATGGTTCAGTCATGTAGATGGGGCTATATAGGGAGATGATGGATAAAACAGCTGAGTAGATAAATAGTACAGGAAGATGGTTGCATGGAGAACTAGGTGGGCAGATGAAAAAATGGCTAGATGAGCCACAGCGAGATACAACTTCACATTTACTAGGATGGCTCTAAAAAAAAAAAAAAAGTGGAAAATGGAAAACAACAAGTGCTGGAGAGGATGTGGAGAGATTGGAAGCCTCAGACATGCTGGTGTGATGTAAAATGGTACAGCTGCTATGGAAAACAGTTTGGCAGGTCCTCAGAAAACCCAACCCAGAAATTACTGGATGACCTAGCAATTCTATTCCCATACCCAAAAGAATTAAAAATTGAGACTGCGACATTCGCACACCAGTGTTCAGAGCAGTGCAATTCGCATGAGTCAGATGATGGACGCAATTCAAGTGTCCCATCGACAAATGAATGGATAAACAAAATGTGGTCTGCCCATCCCATGCCGCAGTGTTCAGCTGTAAAAAGGAATGAAGCCCCAATATATACTTCAACATGGAGGAATCTGGAACCTGCTCTACGTCAAAGACGCCAGACACAAAAGGACAAATATTTTATGATGCCACCTAGTGAGCTACCTAGAACAGGCTGATTCATAGAGACAGAAAGGAGATTAGAGTATCTCAGGGGCTGAGAAGAGAGGGTGGGGGCATGGGGAGTTATTGCTTAATGACTACAACGTTTCTGTTGTGGGGGATGAAAAAGTTTTGGAAATAGACAGTGGTGATCGGTTGCATGGTGTTAATGTAATTAGCGACATTTGAGTATGCATTTAAAAATGGTTAAAGTGACAAATTTTATGTTTTATCTATTCTGCCACAATAAAACCAATGTAAGAAATGGATGAATGGATGGATGGATGGAGACGATGGGTGAATGAATGGATTTGTATAACGGAAGCTGAAGTTGAGTGCGTGGCAAGCTCCGCGAAGGGTAAACCAGTAAGAGTATATGACTGAGTGTATGGGTTTGTGGAGAGTTGGATGGGCAGCTGTGCAGAACGAGAGGTGATGGGTGGGGACATGAAGAGTCTGTGGGAGTGGACCTATGGCTAAGTCCAGAGATCTAAGCAGAGGAGGTGACAGTTTTTCATGAAACTGTCCAGCACCAGGGTAGCCCCAGGCTGGCAGTGATAGAGAAACCCGCAGTCAAAAAACCCCTCTCTACTGTAGGCTCCTTGCAGCTGGATCTGAACCATATGCCCAAGCCTGCCAAGACCGCCGAGAAGTGCTCTTTGGACCAGCTGGATGACACTTTTCACCCGGAGTGGTTTGTGTCCCTTTTTGAACAGAAAACCGTGAAGGGCTGGTGGCCCTGCGTGGCAGACGAGGGCGAGAAGAAGATCCTGGCGGTATGTGGGCTCCCTCCAGCTTGGGGCAGGCGCCTGACTAGCTTCTTCCATAGAGGTCCCTGGGCATGGACCTGGCGCCCTCCTTCTCTCTTACCCTACCTCTCCCTGTCTTCTGAGGCACTGTCATGGTTCTCTTCCAGTTCCCAGTTTTCCACTCCTTGAGGCTTCCATCCCAGGAAGCCCATTTATTTATTTATTTTAAAGATGTTTATTTATTAACTTGAGAAAGAGAGAGAGCACACGCACAAGCAGGTGAAGGGAGACAGAGGGAGAAGTGGGGCCAATGCCAGGCCTCCGGGATCATGATCTGAGCCAATTTAAGTGGAAAGATACCCCTAGCTTTTGCAGGCCCTGTGTCATTTGTGCTCTGCTACTCGGCCTCAAGGGTTCTGTGTCCTGGGCTCCCCTCTGGGCCAGGCTTCCAGGGGAGTCTGGGGGATTGCCTCTCCCATTGGAGCAGGATCCTTCCAGGGACCATCCTTGCATGGCTGTCCTCACCCAGAGGGGCTGTTCAGGGGTGAAGAGTGACACAGTGGAAAACTGTCCTAATCTGAAGAGGAAGTGAATCCCGGACAGCTCCCTGAGAAACCTCAGGAGGCTGGCCAGTCCCTAACATGGACCTTGAAATAAAATACGCTAGTTGTAGAAGGATTTTAACACTTATTAAGAAATACTAGCACCTCAAAAGAAAAACCAGCAGAGGACATGCATAGATAATACATGAAAGAAGTACAAATGGCTGTTAAACATTTAAAAGGGTTCATTCCCCCTAGGAATTAAAGGAATCATTTTAAATGCGACAACATTTTTGCCTTTTCAATTAGACATTAAAAAACAACAACAACAACAACACCCTAGATGTGCATTGTTGGAGGACTCAGAGGCAGACCCCTCGTTTACGCCTGCTCATGGTTTTACCATTTAGGGAGGCAATTTGGTAATATATAGCCAGCGATTTAGCAATATGCCCTTGGACTCTGTCATCCCACTTGTTAAAATCTCTCCTAAACAAATAAACAGACACAATTAAAAATGTAGGCTCTGGGGTGTTTTTCTGCAGCATTATTTATAACATCAAAGACTTGGAAACAACCTAAACGAACCCGAATAAGTGGTTTACTAAATAAATTACGCTCAGCCATCCCATAGAACGTTTTATAGCCCTTACAGAGCAAACTTTAAAGAATATGTAATTGTGTAGTGAAACATAGTATATTTCTAAGTGAAAGAAGCAAGCTCTAGAACGATACAGACACAAGTGAGATACTGCATATGGGAAAATAGCTCTAGTACATAAAAACAGAACAGTGCTCATCTCCACATAGTGGAGGTATGGCTCATGCTCTCTTTTTAGACATTTCTATAGCTTCTAAATGGAGCAGTCGTGCTCTTGTGATCAGAACAACCCTTTGTCTTTAAAAAATAATAACAAAGCAGCTCTTATGTCTGTTGGGGCCGGATTGCAGTCCAAGACACAAGGCAGAGCCTTTGAGCACCTGACCAGGTCCCCTCTGTCCCCTCAGGGCAAGCTGGAAATGACCTTGGAGATCGTAGCAGAGAGTGAACATGAGGAGCGGCCTGCTGGCCAGGGCCGGGATGAACCCAACATGAACCCCAAGCTTGAGGACCCAAGGTTAGTGCCCAGCCCTTGGCCCCTGCTGCCCAGTGGACCGGGAGGGGTGGTCCAGGAGGCATCCACTGAGCAGCCACCCAGAGGTCACGAGGCCCTCCAGGGTTCAGAAGGGGATGTGATTTGTCCAAAGCCACATGGTAAGTTAGGGGCAGGTGACAGGCACCATGACAGGGAACACCCCTCAGCTAATTCGAGAAGCAGGGGCTGTTGGGTAGGTTTTGGTTGTGTGCCTCGCTTGTGGTCGTGGGGTATGGAATCTTGTTTGCTGGGTTGTTATGATCCCTATGTTATAGAGGAGGAAACAATGTCAGCAAAGTTAAGTAAGGTCATTCCGCTGGGAAAGCGAAGCTGGAATTCTCACGCCTGTTCTGATTAACCCTGGAGCCCGATCACGGTTTTCACCTTGACCCAGCTGCCTTCCGTGGCTCACCAGTGGCATCCATGTGGCTTTGAAACGGCCTTCCAGCCTTAATTGGGCCATCCCTGAATCCCTGTCTTCCCTACCTCATAGACCCCTAAAGGATAGAGACCAGTCTAGCGGATGTTGAGGCATTGAGGGTAGGTACTGGAGACAGGAGGATGGCTGTGGGGGCAGCGGTGAGAACTGCGTTTGGTGGCTCCTTCCCCACAGCCCGGCTTGGGTCAGACACCACTTTATCATGGCAAGGTCGCCAGTGCCGTAGGGCTGGCAGAGCTGGGAGAGGTGTCCCTGTCCAAGGATGCTGGGATCTGGGTGCAAAGACCAGAGAGACCCAGGACCCCAAGTGATGGGCACTCTGGTGTTAAAACAGCCATTACTGAGACATGTCACCCTGCTTGCTCTTTGAATTGGCAGATGACCTAGGGGATTTGAGGTTCTTGGCTGTGAGTAAGACACAGTCAGCTTTCTGGTTTCACTTCCCACCATCCTTCCCTGGCCATGGAGCAGCCCTGTGCGTGTAGGCAGGCAGTTTGGCTTAGCTGGCCCCCTCCATGGCTCACCTCCTGTGGTGGCTCCTCGAGCCTCTGCCCAGCTCCCCCATCTCTAGTCTGTGATTAAGCTGGTGGCTGAGAACTGGGTCTTGGAGGGTGCCGAGGGTTGGCGGTCCCAAGAGGAAGAGGGCAGCACAGGCAAGGCTCACGCTGCGGCTGACTGGCAGAGGGCAAGGGAATTCAGAGGGAAAGGGCTGGAGGTTGTGGAGTGGGGGTGGGGGCAGGTCCTGGGGCCAGACGCAGAGCGCTGGGGCAGTTTGGGGGCAAGATTTGGAGAAGGCAGCCCGGGTAGGGCATTCCCTGCTGATCCCTGGGGTCTTGCTTCCAGGCGCCCCGACACCTCCTTCCTCTGGTTCACGTCTCCATACAAGACCATGAAGTTCATCCTGTGGCGGCGGTTCCGGTGTGCCATCATCCTCTTCATCATTCTCTTCGTCCTGCTGCTCTTCGTGGGCATCTTCCTCTATTCCTTCCCGGTGAGTCGGCCTGATGGCAAGGTCCACACACCGTTTCGGAGCAGCATCTGGTCCAGTGAGGGACATGGAGCCCCTGATCTGGAGACTCCCCGGTCTGGTAGAGACAAGGTCCAGCTCTATGGACGAAGTCCTGCCCTTCATCCGGGTATGGGGTGTGGGGCGTGCATACTGAGAGTTTGCCTTCAATGGGGAGACATAGCAAGTCCTCAGCAAGTCCCCAGACTCTGGAATCAATGTTGGCAGAAGGTGACACCCCTTGGGCAGGGGTGACCAGGGGAACCTTCTTGAAGGAGTGTGTGGAAGTGGGTCTGGGAGGGGAGGGTAGGTTGGGATGGCAGAGCAGAGAGGAAGGCCCCCTTGTTTATAAGAATGGCATCTACTGAGGTCCAGAGGAAGGGGGACCGTGGCTCTGGATGAGGGTCTCAGTGTCTGCCTGAGGACCTTGATGGAATGTGTCCCACCTTCTGCAGTGGGGTGGGTATGGGGGAAAGTGTGGGACGGTAGGAGGTGGACCCAGGAACCTCTCACCAGGTGTGTAGGTGGCTCTGGTAGGAAGCCAGCTGATGCCCAGCAAGGAGCCATGGGGGTCGCTCTAACAAAGGATTCTGCACCCCCAACTCTACTAGGCCACTCCTGGGGAGGAGAAGCAGGGCCTCTGTTCCCTGTCTGTGCTTCCCCCCACCCTCCCAGCTCATCAGGGAGCAACAAGGCTCCAGCCCCCCAACCCACCATGTCTCTGGAACTTCAGACCTTGAAGTGTTCCCAGGCTGGCTCCTGATTTTTCTTTCCTTTTTTTTTTTTTTTTTAAGATTTTATTTATTTATTTGACAGACAGAGATCACAAGTAGGCAGAGAGGCAGGCAGAGAGAGAGAGAGGAAGGGAAGCAGGCTCCCTGCTGAGCAGAGAGCCAGATGAGGGGCTCGATCCCAGGACCCTGAGATCATGACCTGAGCTGAAGGCAGAGGCTTTAACCCACTGAGCCACCCAGGCACCCCTGGTTCCTGATTTTTAATGTTCTTTAAGTTTTTAAAAAACCTTTCTCATATACGAATTTCAAATTGATATAAAGGTAGAGAGAATGGCATGATCAACCCCATGTCACCAGATTCTTTTTTTTTTTTTTTTAAAGATTTTATTTATTTATTTGACAGACAGAGATTACAAATAGGCAGAGAGGCAGGCAGAGAGAGAAGAGGAAGCAGGCTCCCTGCTGAGCAGAGAGCCCGATGTGGGGCTCGATCCCAGGACTCCGAGATCATGACCCGAGCCGAAGGCAGAGGCTTTAACCCACTGAGCCACCCAGGCGCCCCAGTCACCAGATTCTAATGGCAAAGAAACAGAAACCCAGTGAAGAGAAGGGGCTGGCTCAGGGATGCCCAGGAACCTGCCCAGCTCCTGGTCTTGGGTTCCTGCCGCCGTGGGCTTCAGTCCAGCTCAGCACCAGGCTGTGGTCAAGGGCATGGTCCCCATAGCGGGCAGTCCACTCTGGGAGTTACAGTTCCATGTCTGCGTCCTCTTTGCTTTGCGAATTCTCCAGGAGGAGGAGGAGGATAGAGAACTCTCTCCCACTGTGGTTGGCGAGACCTTACATGGGCAGCACGCATCTCCTACCAGGAAGACAGTTAAAACCCAAAGCCCTCCCCTTCAGTCCTTCATATCATGGACTGAGGAAGAGCAGGTGGGCAGGCGGGCCTGGCCGTCCAGGCCCCAGCTACGCTCTGGGCCATAAATGAGAAAGGAGGGTCTGGAGCTGGGATGGCTGATGTATCCGGCTGCAGGCCAGGCCCTCTCCGCCAGCTGCAATCACCTGGAGCGCCATCTGAAACATGTTCTGGAAGGAGTCATGGCCGGTTGGCTGACTCTGGCTGTGGTCCAGGGGAGGGTCCAGGTTATAGGGCCCTACAAGAAATGCGCAGTTTGGGGGGGCCTTCTGGAAGCAAAGGAAGACAAAATCCCAAAATCACTGACACAGGCCCATGGAAGCTCACGAGTCATGTGACAGCCTCAGATCAGGACTCGGGCTCTCCTCCTCTCATTTTGGGTACATTGGGCTGCCACTCCATTCAGATGAGGGCTTCTCCCGAGTGTGTGTTTGGGAGGTGAGGGAGTGCTGTGAGCATGAGGGAGAGGGTGACGAGCTCTGCGTCACTGCGGAGCGTGGCTCCCTGGGAGGCAGAGCAAAGCGGTTCACGTGAACCAGGGACAGGGTACTGTTTGGGGCTCCATCCTGAGGCTCTGGCCAGGGGAGTTTAGGGAGAGGAGAGCTGGCTCAGATCCTTGCTTCACAAGGAGGCAGGTGGTCTGAAGGGCAGCAGCAGTGGGGCCAGGGAGCTGGTTTGAAATGCCGAGTCCTGGGCTGTGGAGGAGAAGCTGCTCGGGCCATGTTGAGCTCTGTGAGTCGGTGCAGGACGGAGCTCTGGGCTTGGAGTCAGATGTTGGCTCAGCTCTGGCTCTGCCAGGGACTTCCTCTGTGACCTTGGCAAGGCTCTCCTGTCCACAGGAGGAGGGAGCCGGGCTAGGACAGCTCTGACCTGCTGTGACTAGCACTGTGGTTAGGGGAGCTCTTTTGCCTTTCCTGGGGTGCTTTCCATCAGAGCCAAGGGGAGGGCAGGGGCCTGTCCCAAGTGTCACCACTGCCCATTCTGTGACTAACTCCTGCCTGTGGCCAGCGGGGCCCTGCCCTGCCAGGCACTTGGGTGGCAGGCCAGACCTTCAGGGACCCAGGGAAGGAGGGCTTGCTCCATGGCCAGGAGAGGGAGGGAAGATTTCCGGTTCCTGCCAGCCTGTGGTCCTTCCTCCTCTCTGGGGCTGCCTTAGCCCCAGGCCCCGTGAGTAGGGCCACAGTATAGCCCTTTGTCCAACAGCCCTGCTCAGAGCCTCTCCCTTGTCTTGTCCCCCACCTGTGGCATCACTATCCTTGAGTCCTGCTGGAAATTGTCCTCTTTAAGCTACCAGCTCTGCCTTCCCTCTCCTGGAGCTGCCTGTGAGGGCCAGATCCTAGGTGAGGGGTCTAGGGCGAGAGGGGCCGTAGAGGCCTGAGGCTATAGACCTTGTTTGTGTAGGTCTTTGCTACCACCTGGGCAAATCCTGCACCCCTCCAGCCGAGTCACCTGATCACTGGGTGGGTCCCAGACCCTCACCTGGCTTTTAGGCCTTGGGGGCCGAGGATCTGACAGAGAGGGGCCCAAAGTGAGGGCTGCTCCCCTCCAGTTGGCCTAACTTCCCACCCTCGTGGAAAGTGCCCTGGGAGGGGGACATGGAGGGCAGCCTGTCTGATTCCCCCCAGCCCCCCCCCCCCCCCGGCCCGAGCCAGCCGGGAGCAGGGCCAGCGTGGGGAGGCAGGAGGCGATCTGGCGGGGAAGGAGCGGCGGCTTTGTTTCCAGAGTTGGCTTTCCCTGGGCCGGCGCTGGGGAACATACTGTCCCAATTAGGAGCCTTGTGTTGTGTTGTATGTGTTTTCATGGTTTTTGTGGGGGCAGGAGTGGGGAGGGGAGATTCCTGTCAGTCCTGCAGCTGGCAGGACTTAATCAGGGGTGACCCATCTCTGGGGCTGACATGCACGGTGGGTCATCCCCACACAGCCCACCCCTCAGCCCTCTCCTTCTGTTGGCTGGATGGGAGTGTGGTGGCCAATGAGCCCATGTGGGTTCCCATGTGAGGGTGTATGGGAGGGGCTGGGGAGAATCATAGCCATGTCTTTGGGCCACCTGTCTGATGGAGGAGACTAGGGCAGGCCTGCCCTTTGGCAGGTGGCTGGGGCATGGAAGTGAGCCTTGGGTTGGTGGGGGAGCAGTCAGAGCCATTCATGCAACCATGGCTCCAGGTTGGAGGGTACGAGCAGAGCTTCAGGAGGGTGTGGGCGTGTGTGGTTGGTGAGAGCCCCAGGAAGAGGAGTGTTGAGCTGAGGGTGGTGTGGGAGGTGGTGGTGAGGGTAAGGTGTGGGCGGGTGGCTGAGTGGGTGAGCCTCCTTTCCCAGCTCTTGTCTCCCCCCCCACCCCGCCCTGCTGCCCCCTGCCCAGCAGCTGTCATCACATGTCCCTACCTCTCCCCTCCCTCCAGAACTATGCTGCCATGAAGCTGGTGAAACCCTTCAGCTGAGGACTCTGGCCCACGACTGGCCACCTTCTCCATTGGGCTTAGCTGAGCTCCTCCGGACCTCCGGACCTGACCCGCCTGCTGGGGTGTAAACAGACGGGCACGCGCTCCAAGAGTTGGTGACGTCGAGTCTTGGGATTACCCGCCTTTCATCATTTCTTTCGCCCCCAACCCAACCCTTTTTGGATCAGCCCATATGTATTTCAGTATAAAACAGTTTGAACCATGGGGCCGTGTTGGCTGTGTGTCCCTGTAGTACCTGAGTGAGGTGTGACTGTGTAGAAGACAGCTGTGTCTGGCTGCCTGGCCGGGGCGGGCGGGGGCAGAGAGTGGGGGGCCACCTCTAGCTCAGCATCCCAAATGGAACTTTATCCTTTGACAAGCCTGGTCGGGGTGAGTGGGCTTTGAGGCTTGGTGTCTGGTCTGCCTAAAGACCCAGCATGTTCTAGTTCTCCAGGACGTTCCCCTTCCCACTCCCCCTCCTCCCTTAGTCTTCTCCTCTTCCTTTCCCAGGCTGTGTTTGCTTAGGTGGGCGGTTACTATACCTTCTGCTTTCTTTGATCCTGCCCAGAAGAGGGTCCACTTTATCCAAGGGGAGCACCATGGAAGGGTTGGGCCAAAAACTCTCCAGGCAGGGAGGGCTGCTGGACTTTTGGCTGTGATATTATCCCCCACAATTTTAGGATTTCTTGTGACTCTCTTGCTCTGCTTCCTTACCCTGCTTAAAGATCTGGTCTGCACAAATACACCTTTTTCTCATGGTCTGAAGCTTAGCATGAGCTACGGGTCTGTCTTCTCCTGCAGAGATCAGGCTTAATCTACGGGGGCAGCAGGAACGTACTTAGAGAAAAAGCAAAGAGCATGAAAACATAGTGTTTCCAAAATAGAGGCCTCTGCTTCTCTCGCCCGAGGGGCTGGAGCTCTGGAGCACAGCGCTGGCCGCCTTCTCTCCTGTTCCCCAGGAGGGCTTCTCCTATTTCCTGCTGTGAGCCTGCTCCCCTGGCTCAGGCCCCAAGGCCCCAGTGTGTTCCTTCCAGGGCACTTGGCTCTTTGCTGCACTCTGGAACCGAGACTGAGGACCTGCCTTGTCTCACCAGATGGGCAGACTGGGGTAAATGGCACAGGGCTGATGTCCTGGACCCTTTTGGATGAACTATGCTTCAGAGAGTGATTCTCTTTTCAGGAGAGGTTCAGGCTGGAAATGGCCCTCAATATCCAGCTGGGGAAGATCTGAAAGGCATACAGGAGTCATTCACTCATTAATTCATTCATGCTTTTCCTTCCTTCATTCATTAAAGAAGTATGTGTGTGTGTGTGTGTGTGTGTACCAGGCAAAGTGCTAGGCTCTAGAGATACAATGTCGATTAAGTTGAATGTTGGTTTATAAAGATGGTTCCTACCTTCCCACATCTCACCACTGAGTCAGAGAGGAAGACAGACAGATCAGCGATTATAATGCACTGATGAGTGAGCAGGGGTTACAGGGTCAAGGGCAGAGAGTGGGAAAGGAAATGGAACAGAGTATGTGAAGACTCGCTGAAGCCAGAAATGAGTTCAAAGATCTATAAGGATTTTCATGTGGATCCTGAGCGGTGGTTCTCAGCCAGGGGCAGCAGTACCCCACAAGGCCTATTTGGCAGCCCCCAGAGACATCTTTGATTGTCCTGGCTGGAGAGTGGGGCGCGGGTGGGCTGAGGGTGCTCTTGGTATCTGGCAGCTGCTAAAATCCTTCAAGGTGGAGCAGCCCGCGCCTCTCCAAATAATTATCTAGTCCAAACTGCTGTTCCTGTTGCTGTTGAGAAATTCCAGAAGGAGAGAGTGGATTCTAGAGATACTGAAAATTAGACTTGATAGGGCTTGGGGGAGCAACTGGCACGGGCCGGGGGTGGGATGGGGTGCAGGAGGAGATACTTCCAACTGAGATAAAGCTCAGTTGTCTGGCTTTCTGACTGCTGGTACCGTTCATGAAGTCAGCTTTGGGCAAGAAAGTCCAGACACATTTAGTGCACAGTGACAATATCCTTCCTGCCCTCTGTGTCTCCCTGCTGTGATAGTGTCTCTCCTCCCTTCACAAAGTTCTAGAAAGCATCATCTGAGTTTGTGTCTCCCTGTCTATACTCACCCTCACTCCTCCACCCACTGTGGTCTGACTTTATGCCTGTGGCTCACTCCTCTCCCTTCCTCCTTGCTGAAAGAATCCTGGTGCTGTTCCGCTTTCCCCAGGGCCCAGTGCTCTGGGAGAAGCTCCGCCCCCTGCCTTAGGGGGAGGGGTCTTCTTAGATCAAACCTATCGCAGTGCCGCCATTCCCTTTGCCAGTGATTGGTTTAGGGACATGCAGGTGACTTGTTTATGACCAGTGAGACCTGAGGAGAAGGTGGTGGTGGTAGTGGTGGTTATGGGAGTTGGGGGGTGAAGCAGCTGGGAAAGTTTCTAGGAAACTTTATGCTCCATGACAGAGGACATGCAAAGAGGCACATCTTCATCTTCTGCCTTTGGATCATTTTTGTGGAAAAATGTGATGACCGGCACTATGGCAGGCATCTTGTGACCACGAGGGGACCAGCGTGAGGAAGTAAGCCAGCACACAGAGGATGGCAAGGACCTGGTTCTCCATGAAGCTATTGAGAAAGGACCCACTCTGGAACTGCCCCAACTCTTCGCCGTCTTGTTACATAGGGTCATAAATTCCTTGTTGTTGAAGCCATCTTTGATTGTGTAGTGTGCTACCCACAGCTTGTGGCGTGCTTGCTGGCAAATTTCGTGCTCTGCTGAACACTCTTTTACTGCACTGCCAATAACCAGGGCTCCCCCATGCAGGCACCACATCTAAGACGTCATACATTTATTATTTATTATAACAATTTTCCTACAGATGGCAGTAAAGTGTTTTGTTCTAATAAAATCAGTGTGTTACAATAGTTTTCTCATAGATGTCAACTACCTTGGGGAAGGGGCACCTTTTTCTCATTCACACTGGGGCCCCCTTGAGTCCCGGTTGTTGAAGCTGTGACCACTTAGCCTTCTAGCCTCTCAGTGCAGCCGGCAGCACCGAATGTTCCTCTGCTTCATGAGATGCTTGTCGTGGGCTTGTCATGGGCTTCCACGACATCGCTGTGGTCCGCTCCTCCTCCTCTCTTTCTAGCCATCCTCTGTTGGTCTACAGTGCTCCCCAGGCTCTTGCCCCTGGCCACCTGCTCTTCTCCCACTGCACACCTCCTGGGCAACCTCATGGGTCCCTGTGGCTTCAATGGTCCTACATCTCACCCCTTTTCTGCCTCGTGCTGTAGCCACTGTCATCCACCGTCTTCCCCACGCGGCCTCTCCCGAGGGTAACTCATGGATACCGCAAGTTGGAGACCTCCCACTCAGCATCTCCGTACTCCAACCCACAAAAACAGCTCCTGCTCCGTTGTTCCCTCCATACGCTTGGTCCCTGGTGCTGGGCCTTTGTGAGGCATCCTTGAATCTTACTTCTTCCTTCCCTCTTAGCCAAGACATCCCCAAATCCCAGATTCTGGCTCTCAAATCTCTTTGAATTCAGTGACCTCTCTTCCCATTCCCACCACCTCCCCTTGTGGTCGGGCCACCAGGACTGGCACCGTAGAAGCCCAAGCATGGTTCCTTCGGTCCTCTTCCTCTCTGCTCCGTGACCCACTGCCCACAAGCAGTGGAACTGAACCCGGCCTGTTGTCCTCCATCCTCAGGAGGGCGGGCAACCATCCTGGCACAGGGCTCCCCCAGAGACCACGCCTTGCTTGCCTGTCTTGTGTCATTTGCCGCCTTTCCCTCTGCTCTGCAGAGCTGAGCCATGTGCAGACCAGGCCTCTGCCCTTCACTCTGGTCTCTGCCTGGCCCTTCCTCTGGCGTGTGTCCCCTGACAGGCTCTGGGGCGCAGCCACCACAGAAAACTGGGCAAGGGATTGGATTCTCTCGGCCTCCCTCACCCTTAGTCTGGGCCTCCAGGGCTGAACTCCCCTCACAGCCCTAAATGAGAAGCCTGCTTCCTTTGCAGAAGGGACCTTACTGAGCTTTTTATGGAAAGTTCTCTTTAAATAGCCAGGCCCTCGGAGTCATTTCAAAATCGATTTTTATGTTCTGACGTTCAGTTAGTTCTCAACGTTGGAGAACCGTTCTTGTTGCAAGGTGGAGAATGACTCTCATCTGTTAAAAAATGGTTCAGTAAAACTTGATAAGCCCTCTGTATCCAGAATGCTCGGCTTCCTGCCTTTATTTTTCTCTGAGGGTGTTTTGGAGAGAGGTGTTCTGTGTATCTGTGTGCACACATGTATGTGTGTGTTCATGCACACATACACGCACACACGGTTTTCTGCTCCTTTCCCCGGGCTGGACAGCCCAGGAAGGGTGACGGGGAGGTTGGACAGACAGAAAGAGCTGTAAGCACAGTCCTAGCCTGCTCCGGGGCCCACGTCCCCCCTCCCCATTTGCCTCCACCTCCAGGGAACCCAAACGTGTGTCAATCCCTTCTCCACGTGTTTCATAAATGTAGGATTATGGGATTTCCAGAGGAGGCAGGTGGGCACCCCCTGACAGGGACACAGGGATAGCCCAGGAAACATTTCCTGCTTGCAGAGGAGAACCAGGGAAGAGCCAAGTTCAGCCTGACATGTGGGTCCTTACGTGGCGGCTGAGCTGAGGGGACAAGCGGGGGCTTCCCTCTCCCTCTTTTTCCGCTCCCTGCCGTGCCTTCCCTTCCTCGGGGACAACCCGCTGCAGTTCTTATTCCCTGTGGCTTGGCCCGGTGTGAGTTTCATACCGTTTTCTCTGCCTTTGTTTTGGTCTCAGTTTTCCATGGTGTGTGTGTGTGTGTGTGTGTGTGTGTGTAAAAGACAGACAACAGATGAGACAGATGTAGGGAGAGACAGATCCATGGTGAGACCAGAGGCAGAGACAGACGAGCCAAAAGACTGTGGCAGTGGGGACAGGAAAGAGACCTGCCCCTCACCCAGTTGCTAGAGCATGTCCTCAGCTGGCTTGTCATTCCACCAGGGGCCAGAGCCACTCCTTCTGTCCTACCACTGGATCCCAGGCTTATTTGTTGGAAAACAGAAAGGGAGGAAGAGAGAGACAAGCCCCCTGTGTTGGTCCTCTCCAGTCAAATTGGGGAAGCCCCATGTCCCATTTCTCTCATAATCCAGTAGTTCATTGTGGATTCCATAGGTAACCCTGGGCCCATGTCCTTTCACTCTACAGGGCTGGCTTGTGTGTGTTTGGGGGTGCTGGAGTTGGGAACACTGGTTGGTTCTCCATGTTTCCATGATCAGCCTGGGACTGGAGCCTGGCTGCCCCTTCCTCCTGCAGACACTGGGGATCACTAGGGGGCCCCTCGGGAGCTCACCTGTGCCCCTACCCCAGCCTCCTGGGTCCACTCCATCCCTCTGCTGGCTCAGGCCTATGTAGGAAACTCTTCCCTTTACTGCTGGCTTCAGCAGAGATGTTCTGGGATCTTTTCAAAAAGAACTTGACCAAGAACCAAGGGTGAGATAAAAGCCCAAAATCCACCAAGAAATCACTCGAATTTATGATGCGTAATGTTGCTATGTTTATTTCTTTGTAATCTACATTTTCCTCTCCTTTTCCAAAATGGAGCCCTTTTACTACCCAGGCTCACGACCCAGAGAACAGGAAGAAGTTGTCAAGAGACCCTTTAGCATAGGGAAGGTAGAAGGATAATACTGTGTGAAACCCCAGGAGGGCACCCTTTTTGGGTCTCCCTGGAAATGGGAATGCAGAGAGGTCTGTCCTGTGAGCCCTCTCACTGAAGAGACCCAAACTCACCTGGAAGACATAGTCTGGGAACAGGGCTTTGAGGACCAAAAGGCTTCTTCTGTCTGTGAAAGGATTCCCAGTCTGATACATTCCTGGTCAAAAGAGATTTTACTACAGTGTGGCTTTTACTATTTTTAAAAAATTTTTAAGTTTTTATTTACATTTCCAGTTAGCTACTGTACAGGGTAATATTAGTTTCAGGTGTACAATATAATGGCTTAGCACTTCCATACAGCCCTGGTGCTCGTCACAACCAGTGCCCTCCTTCATCCCCATTGCCAGAGTGGGCTTTTAGAATCAGGCACATGGCCGTTCAAACCCTTTCTCCCCCACTTGGCCCTGTGACCTTGGACACGTCATTTTACCCCAGGCCCCTATTTTCTCATCTGAAACATGGAACCATGGAAACCTTTCCCTCCCCGGGCATGGCAGGGACTACCCGAGATGATGCCTAGTGCCTGACACAGAGCGAGTGCTCCGTTTATTTTGAAAAGGAGCTCTGGGGTGACCTGGGTGCTGGGTAGGAGGGAGAGCATCCAAGAAGAAGACATGGCAGGTGAGAGAGGGCTCCCCTCTCTGGGGGGCTCCTCCAGTGTGGGGGTGATGGTGACCCCATTTCTCTGCCCAGGGCCCGGGGAGGGGGGGTGGGGGTTGCTGCTATCAGAATGAGGGCAGGGAGTGGGAGAAGACTTGTGGCATCCATCACACCATCCTGTCTCGGCCACCATGTCCAGGCTTTCCTTTCATAGCCAAGCAGCATGGCCTCTGTTACTCTACTAGGGCTTTGGGTGAGCTGGCAGAGAGTTGCCCACAAATGGCCAGACTGGGCATGCTTGCAGACGTGCACTCTAGAGCATTCCCTCTGCCCCATATGGACCCATTCTAGCAGAAAGCTGCATCCATGATGCTCAGACCCACCCAGGAAGCCCAGCGCTCTCAGACGAAGTCACGAACGCAGGCTCACGCACACTCCCAGTGTGCACTCAGGGCACACATGCTTTCTCTCCATGTGTGTGTGTGTTTCACATCGTCAGCCAGAATGCTCTGGAAATCTAAGCAGAAAGGAGCGTGTGAATGTGGCCATCATCAGGGATAAATTAATCCCAGACATGTAAAGGGTTTTCTTTTTTCATTCTCAGCCCTACTGCAAATTCAATTATGACTTTCTGCCAGCTACTGAAATGAGGGGACAAGTACGTACGTGGCTGAGCCTGGAAAATGGGGCAGGGTAGAGGACCCTTCTTGATCCACACCCTCATTTCCCTTCCCTGTTGTCTCGGATCCAGGAAAGAGTTGCCGTCATTCCTGGATCCCCAACACAAATAGAACCTTGGGGCAGCAGCAAGGTGCCATCCAAGAATGGAGCCCCGGCGGAAATCGAGCTGCCCTCAGAGCTGAACTAGGAAATGACTGCATGCGGGACCAGAGCATAGGCTGGCAAAGGTTCCCCGATGAGGTGACCTGTCCCAGGGCCTGGCAAGCCTTCAGGGAGCGCATGCTCACCCATCTAGGGAGAAAAGTGTGAGTCTCAGATAACCTGCCTTTGCTGTATCTAGGGAAGAGAGACGTGGTGAGGCAGCCCCATGGCCAGGCTTTCTGGTCCCCAAGGCTATGAAGCATTGACTTTATCCTTCTCCCTTGCCCTTCCTGGGCAAACCTCTGACGCTATTCGTGTGTAGAAGGTGCCCCTGGGACCCAAGTCATCCACGGGATACTTCTACACTGGCATTTTAGTTTACATGCCCCTTTCTGAGCTCCATTAATGGGGGTCTGCTCCTTGGAGCTGGACCCACTTCCCTTGGACCCACACCGTCAGGGGGCTTAGCTGGCCAGCATGGCTGGAGGTAGGGGAGCCCAGGAATGTCCCTCGAGAAGCCTCCTGGGGCGGTGGGAAATGTGAACAGCATTGAGGAGACCCTTCCTTTGGGGAGACCCTTTCTTCGGGGTGTGGGACATTTGGGACTTCTTGTCTGCACCATACTAGGAATGAAGCGCCTCCTTTCTCAGACTGAGGGGTGATCCTCTGTGACAGTGGGCTTCTCCTCTTACTCTTCTAGAGATAAGCGGCAGGTAGGGGAATTGAATTACTCTCGAGGATTGCAGGGATGTGAGGAATTGGGGGTGTTAGATTCCATGAGAATTCCTGAAGAAGGTCAGGTGAGGCTGGTTTCGAAAGAGGATGGGCGAACTGGGGGAGACTGGATTTTCCATAAATTGTGTGCGAGTGGATAGTAAGGGGATTTGAGGCTGGGAGGGAGCAGGGAGGTAGGAATGGTCTCATGGCCCTGAGCTGAGTTTTGCCCTCGCCCCTCCCCCACCAGAGGTGGGGGCTCTGTCTGTCCCTCCCCCGGGGGCTTCTGGGGCCTCTTACATAACCCAGGCCTGGCCAGGGAGAGCTGGATTTTCACAGTCAGGATCAGGCTGCCAGAAGAATGAGAAAAATGGGCCTGAGGGAACACCTCCACTACAGAGAAAGAAGGAGGAGGCTGGGGAGGGAGGCCAGGCAGCCAAAGATGTGTGTGTGTTTATGTATGTGGTGTGCGTGTGTGTGTGTGTGTGTGTGTGTGTGTGTGTGTGTGTGTGACAGAGACAGAGAGAGACAGAGGGAGAGGGAAGGCTGACTGTGTCAACTCCCGGTCAGTCAGTGCCAGACTTAGGAGCCGGGGTCCCTGCCCCAAGGACTGCTGGGTGGTGAGGCTGCCCTCCATATTCAGTCAGACTGACTCGGATGCCTGGGACTCACCTCCCACCTGGCCAGGCTCTCAGGCCTGCTGTACGGAGGATGGGCTCTTCCCCACAGCAGCTCTCCTCTCCTGTTCCCAGTGGGGTGTGAGGAAGCCCCAGCTTTTCCCTGACCTCCAGAGTCGGCTCAGCTCAGGGGTGAGGATGAAGCTGGAGGCTGGGCAGAGGGGTAGCCCTTGGCTACTGAGAGCCAGCTGTAAGTCAGCTGATACACAAGGCACATTGTCACCTTTGATCCTCACCTGTGAGAAGTAGCTATTTTGAGCCCCATTTTAGAGACCAGCAAACTGAGACTCAGGCCACAGGGCTGCTGTGAAAGGCAAGTCTGGCCATGTTGACTCAGAGTGCTCGCTCTTTCAGTGCTCCCTCCTCTGCCCCCTGCAGGCCTAGGCCCTCCCTTGCCAAACCCCAGTCTCATAGCTCACAGCTGGTGACTTTCAGCCCGACCCAGAGCCTGGCCCCCAGTGGGGTCGCCACGGGAATCAAGGAGGGATGATGTTCGATGTTCGATGTTTAGGGAGGTAACTTCAGTACTGCGAAGTCCGCCCAGGCACTTCTCTAATCTCAGAACTCTTGCCCTGGTAAAAGCTCCCAGTAAATAAACAACTGCAAGTAGTAAGAAGGGAATGTGAGAAGGAAAAATAAAGCAGGGGGAGGAAATAAAAGTGACAATGGATGGGGAATGGCCTTTTTCCATAGAGTCTGGGGAGAAGCCCTCTGAAAATATTGACATCAGAGTAAAACCTGATTAAAGTGAGAGAGTGAGCCATGCAAAACCTGAGTGAGAGCGTTCCAGGCAGAGCGTACAGCAAGTGCAAAGGCCCTGAGGCCGGAAGGACTTTGGATTGCCCGTCTGGTCAGACTGTTCACTGCTTGGGAGTTGCCTAACATCTCTTATATAGCTCATCTTCAGCTCTTCTGGACCAGGGAAAGCAGTGTCTCAGTAAGTATCATCCAGTTCATTCCTATCCCTCCCTGTGTTGCCCTTGCCAGGAATGAAGTAGGTGCCCTCACCCACTCTAGGCTAGGCTAAGTGTGGCACAGAGCCTCCTTGGCTGTCTTCTTTCCCATGCTTGACCACTTGGGGAAATGCTTCCAGTGTTCACACTCCTCACTGCCCACGCTAACCCTTGCTGGGGATTCGGGCAACACGCTATTTCCAGATGGGCAAGGGTGACTATTTATTTTCTTTTTAAAAATAGCTTTTATTGGTTTTTGTCTTATTACAAAAGTATTATATGTTCATTATAGAAATTTGAGAAAACAGCCAGCAACAGGAAGAGTATAAAAGAGCCACTAATCCCATTACTCAGAAAGAACCACTGTTGGCACATAGGTATTTCTAGAATTTTCCATGTGAGTGTGAAATATATGTTAGGATTTTTAAAGAATATGATCTCACTATACACTGTGGCTTGCAACCACGGTGCTATGACTCTCCATCCACATCACTGAGTGTGCCCTTACAACATGGTTTCTGGCTCCATAATAGTCTGTCATTTGGATAAGCCATAGCCTACTTAGCCAGGTCCCTATTGATGAACTTTTAGGTAGTTTCCTTTTTTTTCTCTTTTCTTTTGGAACATCTTGTCCACAGGCCTTTTTACTGGCCATTCTGGGAGGCTATTTCCAAGGCCTTGAGCTATGAAGTGGGGTAAGATACCTCTGGATGCCAGAGGTCAGGACAGGGGACTGGGCTGTGCGGGTGGGTCCCTGCTTCCTTCTTTAGGACAGGGACCCCTTCTTTAGGACAGCTGCAAAGCTGAATCACTGGGAAGACTGAAGAGAGAGGATTTACTGGGAAAACGACGTTTTCCCTACAGCTGTCCACAAACAGTGCTGCTTATGGAAGAAGGCGATTTCTGGGCTTCCAGGCTGCCTACAAAGCCCTGCGGTGGGTAGGGGTGGGGTGGAGAGGGCTGGTAGGGGAAATGAATACACAGGACTGGGAGCTCAGGATCACCTGCCCTGAGGGGAAAGTCTGAGAGTCTGTAGGCTGCTGTTTCTCCAGAGAGCTCTGCAGAAATGTTGTGAGGTGCGGAGTAGCGGCGGGAGGAGGGGGAGTTGACGGGGGGGGGGGGGTGTCAGGTGAGGAGGACCCCCGCCTCCGGGGACGGGAGTGTAGGTACAGTCTGGACGAGGAAGCCCGTCTGAGCATCACCAGCTGTGACAGATCTCCCTTGTCTCCTTCATGAGGCTGCCTCTGATTTTTCCACGGGGGCAGGCTCAGAGTCCTTGCTTTCATGCCTTGTGTCTCCCTCCGGGGCCCTCACCACCCCTGGCTGACCGTCCCTGTGGTTATTCGGGTGAGCCTGAACTTGCCGCTCACCTCTCTGGCTTCCCTCTCCACCAGCTGTGCAGCCTGGGGCAGTTCTGTTCCCCCTTCAGATGTGGAATCATCATAGCTCTTCTTGGAGGGCTACCCTGAGGTCCAGAGGACAGGAACAGAGAATGTGGCACATGTTAGAAGCTCCTTGTTTAAATATTTTACATTTCCTTCTCCTACCTTAAGCTAAGCCGTTCAGGGGATGTACGATGTCTTCTCCACCTTTGTGCTCCCCCCAGCCCCACCCCGGCCCGGTGGTGGCCTCCACAGACCTTACGACGAGGTGCACAACCCTTCACCGGTGGAGGAGGAGAGAATATTTACAATATCAAAACTACTCGTCTTTCCCAGTAGGTCCATCCTGGACTCCTCTTAGGCGTCTTAGGTGACGCCAAGTAAAGAGGTGTCCCAAGGGAAGGGGCTTGGGAACATCACCTTGTTCATCGGTATCTGGTGTATTCGCTTTCCGAGGGAGCCTGGCTAAGAGGATTCGCAATCACATGCGGGGGATTTCACTAAACCAGCCCTCATGGAGATAGACACGGGGCTTGGAAAGGCTCCTGCCGTGAAACAGTGATGGGAGATGAACAGTATGATCAGAGGAGGCGGAGAGCAGGGTGAGGGTAAGCTAAGAAGGCAAAGCGGGAATGCCGGGCAGAGAGGACACACGCATCTCCTACCCCAGCAAGAGCTCCTCGGACAAATAAAAAAAGAAACACTTAGGTCCGCCAAGAAGTCAGAGATCCAAACTGAGATGTCACAAGGACGAGGTGATGGCGCATGCTGAAATCAGGGCTTACACCCATTACCTCTGCCCAACCTGGTTATGAGCACAGAGTGGGCCTTGAGAAATGAGCTCATGGCCGTCATGCTAGATGTAATTTATGGAGAGAGAAATGCTTTGGGGGTGCACACTCTCCACGGATGGGCGTTTGCTGCTGAGGGGCCCTGAGACAGCCGCCCCATGGCCTCCAGTACCAGGCCTGGCACACAGCGGGGCTCTGGAAGCTTCTGTGGGGCTGACCTGTTCTTTGTGCACGTGTGTGTGTCCCTAAGAGGTTTTTATGACTGCGTAAGTGTTCTGCTCACCTCCCTTACTTGGAGTCCTCTCCCCTCCTCCTCCTGCCCCTTCCCCCAGCTTTTCCTCTCATTTATCCTCTCCTGCCAGTGGGTGCCCCTGCCTGACCCTCATTAACTCAAAGTGTAAAAACCATTTGTCTACAACCCCCTCTCCCCCACCACCCCCAGCTGGTGGCTGGGGCCAGCGCCTTCTTTCCTCCCATCGGCTGTCTGCACTCAGACCTCTGTGGTTTATGAGCTAGATCCGAATCTGCTGGGCCCCATGCCCCTGGAACAGGCAGGACTTGTTAGGGGACAGACTGTGCTCTGCTCAGAAGACCTATAAAGACTGAGCGATGCCCCTGGGGGAGCCCAGATCTCCCCCTCGTTCCTTAGAGGGTTTGCCTGAGGAGGTTTCACAGGTTGTAGACTGCACACCTCCAGGGGCCCTGTCCTTAAGGACAACACTATAGATGGCCCCCCACGGGCCCCCTCCCAGGGCTGTATGGGACACAAGTAATGAGGCCGTGTGTGGACCTTCTTTTTGATTCTCTCCTTTCCAGTCCTGCCCAAGCCTCCAGGGAAGTTTCTGCCCTGGGACCTCTGCCCCCAACTTTCTCACCTGGAAGGGGTGACAGGGAGGAAGGGAACTCTACAGAAATGTTTGCTACCCTGTCAAAGAGGTGATGGATCAGGAAGAGCAGCTGAGGAGTAAAGCTGGGGGCCTGTGTGTGACAGACTGTCCTTAAATGAAAGGGGAGCCTGCCCACAGTGGAACACAGGGCTCCTGCATGCTGTTGGGGTTCTCCCCCCCGGCAGGAGGCCCGTGTCCTCCTTTGGCTCTGTCTCAGCAGGCTTCCCTAGGGGCTGGTTCCTGCCTTCTTTGGGGTATCCCAGCTGGGGAGGCAGAGGTGAGCAGAGCAGGGGTGGGAGGGTGTCTGTCCTCCTCTCCCAGGCTGGCAGGGGCCCAGAGGAATCCAGGATTTAGAAGTGGATCCAGGGTTTGTGGCTGGGAGCCCAGCCTGGCCCTGCACGAGAAGGCCTTTGAGCTTTCATTACTCAGGGGGGAGCCCCAAATTGTCTTGACGAGCGTGGTTAGGTTTATGTAACATAAACACCTCAGCAGACAGTGTCTCCCTGGTAGGGAGGACAGGTGTGGGCTTTGCGTGCGGGCTGCCAGAGGCAGGCGGTAGGGACTAGCTGGACTCCCTTTGGGGCTGGGTAGGGGCCACCCAAGCGGGGTGCCAGGCTGGTGCAGTCTGAAATGCCCCACCAGGGCTTCACTCCCTGGCTTCGGCAACCACACCTCTTGCTTCCTTATTTAAAGGCTAACCCACACTCCACTTCCAACTGAGGGAAAGTGAGCAGGTGGCCCCTTTGGGGTAAGTTAGTCAAGACTTTCTCTTCCTCCACTACCCTTACCAGGTTAGATGGGTCAGAACATCCTCAGGGACCTGGTGGGGGGCGGGTGGCGAGTAGTGGTCCTGAATTGGGGGTTGGTGTAGGAGGTGGGGGCTGGGCTCCATGAGACTCTGGCTCTGTTCCAGGCCGGTATGTCACAGGGCAAGGACCTGAGTGAGTGTTGGGAGAGCAGAACTGCAGATAGATGCAGTGACCTGCTGGACCTCTCTTAGGGAGGCCACCTTGCTCCCTGGCCCAGCACAACCCTGACCTGATGCTGCTCGGGTGGGCTGCCTGGGTGGCCCTCTGCTGCCATGGGCTGCCCTCCCCCCTTCCCTCATGACTGTCCCAGCCCAGGCCCTCACTGGCCCTTGTGGTGGCTGCTCTGGGACTCACTCAAAGCCACCACTGACCTGCCTCCCCACCCGCCTGGGTAAAAATAGATGTTTCCACCACGGCCACCTCCGCAGCCTCAACTTTCTCCTACTTGAGCCCTTGCCAGTGCTCACTCAGTGAGTAGAGCATGACTTGCAGGGCTGAGCCTGGCGTCAGGGCCCTGCTGAGAATCCCTGGCTGTTCCTGAATGCCCCATTGTTCCTGGAGGTGACCCTGTGCTTCCCTCCTCCAGGCCTGGAGCCTGCATCGCTCACCTCCACGTTGCTTCCCATTCCCTTTGGCTTGGTGCCAGTCTGGCCTTAGCTTCTCAGCTCCCTGCCCTCCCAGAGGAGGTATGGTCCTCTCCTCACAGGTCCAGCCCTATGGACGTGTGACCTGTGCACAGGGCCCTGTGCTGAGAAGGGCCTTGCCTTTGACTTCATGTTCTCCTGTCACTGCCTGAAATTCTTAATACTTTTTGAACAAGGGGCCCTGCATTTTTATTTTATACTAGGTCCTGTGAATTAGGTAGCCAGGTCTGCACCACTGAGACTCAGTAGTCTGTTGGGGGAGACACAGGTCAAATGGGAGAGGCACATCCCCTCCCTTAGGGATCTGACAGATTGGAGGAAGAGGCATATACCATCCAAAAGGCAGACCAGGCCAATGTGGGAGATACAATACTTGCTCTCAGGGAGCCTCAGGCCACTAGCCCCTGAGCTTGAAGAGACCTAAGATTAATGGAGAAGGCAGTGCCCTTTGTGGGCACATATTCCGAAGGGGGAGGCAGAGCCTCCACAGTCAAATGGTATAGGCAGATTCCCTGTCCATGGAGACCCTTAGAACCTCTGGCAAAGTCTACAGAGACGTGGGTACTAAGGCCAGTCACAGCTGAGGCTCAAGGGCATTCTGGTGGGCATGCGGGGTCTGACTGAGAATAGGGCATGGGAGCCCAGGGCAGGTGCTGATTCTTATGGGAGCTGTGGAGGGGGAAGGACTTGGGCCTGGGTCCTGGCGGGACAGGAGGGGAGAGGAAAGAGAGGAAGGCAGTGTGATGACATGGGGCATGCTGCAAGCTGGCTGCTGGGGGCCAGCGCTGTCCTAGGAGGGTTGGAAGGATTTTGCCAAAGACTTCAGGCGAACAGCAGAGCTTGGCTGTTTCTGAAGATGGCAGCCCCAGAGCAGTGTGAACAGCAGTGTTCTCCATGCTGGGGGTGGGGTGAGGAGTACAGTGGAGGCCGGGACAGGACCTCCACAGCAAGCCCCAGAGGCCTAGAACCCCTGAACCCCTGGGATCCACTGAATTTCCTGGGGGGTGTGCAGGGGTGAGGGTGTTCACTGGGCTACTGTAGGAGGAGGAACAATAATTAGCGACTGGGCACAGGCCTACCTGCCTCGCGGGTCCCAGGGAAAGCAAGTTAATGGCAGTAGCGCTGCCCCAGCTCCATGAACTCCAAGGGATAATCATAGAACACAAGAAGGAAATCCCTATGAGGGGAGGCTTCCTGGTGGAGGTGGCCCAGGGGAGTTGACTTTTGGAGTTCTAAGAATGCCTCTGCCAGTCCCCCAATCTCCGGGTTTACCATGACCCCCATGGGGAGCCCACATGAAGAGAAGTCATTCTGGTTTCCCCTCACCTCCTGAGCTGCTGACCTGCTCATGGGAAGACACAAATGGAAGAGAGGGTAAGCCCTGGGATCAAGGTGAGGTCAGTGTTTGGCCTTGGAGACCACCCCCCTCACTGAGAACCTGGCTGGAGGATGCTGGCTTGTCTCTTACAGCTTCTTCGGCCTGGCAATGGCAGCCAGGCCTGGGGGGGGGGAGTTTCTTGTGAGGTTCCCACCAAGCAGGATCCTGGGAAACCCCAGCCTGGCCTCTGAGGAGCACATGAAATCCCATCTGGGGCTGCGTCCATAGCACTGCTCTGCCCCTCGATAGTCTACTGGCCAGCCGTTGCCCCAGTGAAGTCTGTGAGAGGCCTTCCTGGAGGGAGACTTGGTGACTGGAATTGCAAAGCAGTCCCTGTATGGGAGCTTCTTAGCCGCACCGTCAGGTCCTACCATGCAAGGGAGACAGCAGCACCCCTGCTCCCCGCGCAGCCTGCCCTCCACCCAACCCTCCGAGGCCAGAGGCAGCAAAGAAGTGGCCCACACCTGCACAACCAAGCAGGGGGAGAAAACACAGGATTTCAGGGCCTGGCTCTGCAGGTGCCCGTTGGTCTGAGCGCCAACCCTGCATTCACGTCATCACTCATCAGCAGGCGCTCATGCAGTGAGCACAGAAGCTTGCGTAAGGAGGGCAGACAAATGAGGTCTTGCTGCCTTGGCTGTCAGGGTAACAGATAGATCTGCACAGGAGAGTGCCCCTGTGACCCACAGGACTGCTTTGGTCCAATGGGGGCCGGGGTGCTATAGTCCTTTGCCTCTTAGAGGGTGGGGGATCTCTGGAAAGACTTGAGGGGGAAAGACTTCTCCCCAGGGCTTGTGGGATGGGAAGATGGGTGGGGGGCAAGAATTGAAGCTGAGGGCTGAAGAGACTTGGGTTGGTCAGGGGACCTCAGCATCCAGCTCTCCTCTAGGACTCCCCCCCGCCCCCCAGACTGTGGGGCTGCCCTCTGCTTGACCTCCCCTCTCACCTCTAGATGGCTGTTTCCCCGGGTGCCTCCAGAGGAAGTATCCCCCTTACCTCCCCAGACTCCCACCTTCTCCTCCCCTCCTTGTCACCTCCACTCCAGAAAGAAGCCTTCACTTTCCCCACCTGCCTCTCTCCTCTCAGCCTCCTGCATCTGTTGGGGAAATTGGGCCATTTGAAGAATAAAGGAGAAGGCAGGAGGGAGGAAACTCCTGTCTGAGGGCCCAGCCCACAGCTGGGGTGAAAACCTGTTCCTTGTTAACACCCTGAGTTGGGACCAAAATGGGGGAGGGTGTCGTGCCTCCTCAGTCCTCCCGCAGGGACCGGGAGGTGAAATGCATGCTGGGAGATGTTAGCCGAACTTATTGGGAGCAGATGCGAAGGGATGGCGGGAGGGGCAGGGATGTGAAAGGAAGAGGGTCAGCCTGGGCGTGAGGGTTGGTGGGATTATTCGTGAAAAAGGACTGGGAGATGTCACCCAGACTTCTGGGGTCCTGAGCCAATTCTTTAGACTTTAGAAATGTCTTCCCCATGGAAAGTCCTTTGGTCTAGACTGACGGGAATTCCAGATTTAGGGTACCCAGACACCTTCATGAAGAACAGAGGCAAGAACCATGTGTACCTAGGGAGTGTCCCAGTAGAAGCCTCAGCATGTGGACCTTGGGGACCTTCTCTTGAGCACCTCAGGGCACTAGCAGGGGTGGGGTGAAGGGCGGGGACGTATGTCAAGGTGTGGACAGTGTACAAGGAAGCTGGGATCTGCTGTGGGTGATGGGTATTGAACGTGGGGGTGGGGAGGCTCTCAAGGACATTGAGGATCGATGAGTAGCATTCATAGTGTTGATGGTGATAGTGACAGTGATATTGGTGACTGTAGTTGTGACAGTGCTGATAAGCAGTGTGATGGTGGTGATGAGGTAATAATGGTGGGGACTGATGGCCTCAGCTTTGCCGCACCGGGACGCCCACATTTTGGGGGTGGAGTGGGCTCTCAGGTTGGTGAATCTTCCTTGGCTTTCTCTTCATCTGGATCCTGCTCCCTCATCTCCAGTACCAGAAACACTTGGGACTTAGCTGGGCAGAGTCCTGGGCTTCCCCCCTAACCTTCCCTTCCCCTGGTCCTCCAACCGATTTGCTCTGCAGAGAGCAGTGATGTGGTGTCAATGTCCCTGGTCCCTTGGGAATCCAAGCAGCTCAGGTTCTAGAGGAACTGGTGGGGCCGGGAAAGGTGGTGTCAGGGCTGCCATTGAGAATCCCCCCCGCCCCCCCCGCCACTCTTCAGCCCAGCACTCCTCCCACTTAACCCAGGCCTAGGCAGGCCCCTGGCCTACACTTCCTGTGCCACATGGCTTGGGACCAGATTCCTCCTCCAATGTTTTAATTAGATCCTGAGCTCATTAGCTGCCCAAATGCTTTCCAGACACCCCACAGCTGCTCAAGCCCTCCCCACACCTGCCCAACCAGCTGGGCCTCCCCCACACCTGGAAGACATTGAGGTCTCCAGCCAGGGCTCCAACTCCAGCCCCTCCTTGTGGCCTTGAACAGCCAGGACCAGGAGACGAGAAGCCGCCTGTTCAACTGTGGGAGGACGGTGGGCAGGGGGCGGGTCACAGGAGGGGCTCCAGAAGGGAAGCCTGGGAAATGAGTTGTGGTCACAGCTCCCAACACAGGGAAGTAGAGGAGGAAGTGGGGGATGCTGCCTCTTGTCTGTCATGGCCAAGGGGAGCCAGGTTTCCAGTCCTCTTCTGCCTCACCACGCAGAGGTCCTAACTGCTCCTGACCCAGACAGTTTGCCTTCTGGATGTGTGTTGTGGCCAAGAAGGGTGCGAAGGAGGCAGATAGCTCAGAAAGGGGATGGTGGGAAGCTGGACTTTGAACGCAGCAGAACTTCCTGCAGGATTTGCCAGCCCGAATTGTCATGCAGTGAGTGACGGGAAGAGGGTTACATCCAAGGTCGTGGAAAAGGACCTAGGCTTGAACTCAGCTTGTCCCTAGTAGCCGTCCCCCTTCCTAGTCCACTATTTGCACGGACTCTGGGAGCACGAACCACCCAGAATCAAGTGAGTGAATTCACGTAATCTTCGCTGACCTATAGCACGTGTAAGGGGTTGGGCACATTTGTAAGAACTTTGCAGATACGTACTCACTTCATCTCACCATAACTCTGTGGGTGAGGTCCTGTCTGTTCCCACCTAGCAGATGAGAGCCAGAGAAGTCGAACAGCCTCCTTAAGGTCACACAGGTTCTAAGAGGCTGGTGGAGACAGGATTCTGATGCCAACTTCTGTTCTCAGTCTTCATGTCCTGCTGCCTCTCTAGAATGTACCATGAATGATGTTTCCTGGACTGAGGCAGTGGCAGCCCTATTTCAGATGTCCTCCCAGTAACCCAAAGCTGCTGGAATTCCTGCCACCCTGGGGAAGATAGGAGATCTATCCTGGCTGTGTGGTCAGGGACAGGCAATTTAGTTTATGTCTTCCGGACTTAGTTTCCACGGTGTAAACTGGGAGAAGCCTCCTTAGCTCTTAGAGGAGAGCTAAGGAGGATAAAGTAGGGGGTTTCAGAGCTTCCCCCATGCTTCTCTGTCACCACTGTGATCCCTGCCTTGTGGCCAGAAGTGTCAGCTACAGCTCAGTACCTCTCCTTCCCCAACCCCAGCCCATCCCTAGGATGATGGTTTTTTAAAGATGTAGATCCCGTTCACTGAATGGATGTATGAGGGCCCCGATATGTGAAAGTCGGTGAAAGCTGAGCTGAGCTGGTCCAAGTCTGGTTTGGATGGGAATGACAGGGAGGGGGCAAATGGAGGATGGTGGCCCCCAGCACTCCTCTGTCCTCTAAGGCATGCTGAAGAGCCCTAGATCTCCCCAGACATTAGAGTCATTGTCCTGAAGGGTCAGTTGCCATATTTTGGGGACCAAGTTAATGCCCTGGTTTGTGCCCCAGCCCGTTCCTCTAGAGTCTGCCTTAGAACTCTCTCCCTCTTCATGTGGTGATGATGCCGGGCTGAATGACTGAATGAGTTGGTCTTGAAAGATACGTGGAAATCAAAGCTATGAGCTAGGGTTCACTCACATGTGGAGAACAGAGCAGGGGAACAGAGAAAGAGAGAGCCTCTCTGCCCAACAGCCATCTGTGCTGTGTGTGTGTGTGTGTGTGTGTGCATTTAGTACCTTAAATGGTTTTTCCATCCACCCTCCACCCCTCAATGTCAGTTTCCCTGGCAGGAGGCTAGGAGGAGCTGACTGCCAGGACCAGCTCTAAATGTCAAGGCCTGGAAAAATCCAGCCATCCCCCAAGGCCCTACATTCCTACACCAGGCAACAAGATCATGGGGGCAGGCATGGGAGGTGAATGACAAAGTTACCACCCACCCCCATCCTTCCATATTCCACCTCTGCAGGGTCACTCTGCTGTTAGTCTGGCTCCTGGGCCTCCCGTATCCAGGTTCCTTCTCAGCCATCCCACACACCTAGCCCAACTAAGACCATGTCATGCCCTGCTGCTCAAGAACCTACTCTGGCTCTCTATTGCCCAGCCAGGAAGATATATCTGGTCCTCACTAGAATTCCTGCCATCAGTGAGTCTCACCAATTTTGATCCTGGTTACTTCCAACGTGGCTACTCTGTGCCCCGCTCTAGAATCACCTTTTCTAGGAAACCTTTGATCGACACCCATTTTTCTTACCACCCTGTCTGTGCTTAGGGAGACAGATACCTCTTTATTTTGAGTGGGGCTATCATGCCATGTTCAGTCAACTACAGCTGCTGGATCATGGGGGAACTGTCTTCAGAGTCAGCCACAGTGAGACTGAAGTTCATGTGTCCAGTCCTGCCCAGCTGTGTGACTTTGGGCCACTCATTTCATGCTTGTGGACTTTCATTTCCTAACCTCCAAACTGGCATCTCAGTCCCTCTCCCATCTACAGGAACTTATAAGTCTCCTAGAAGATCAAGGGTTTGAAAAGCACAAGTCTAATCTGCTTTCCTAAAGCGAGTTCCATGGCATGCTTTTAAATAATATTAGCTTCCTTGGGCTCCCACACAGAATACCAACAACAACACAATTTTTCTCCCAGTTCTGGAGGCTAGAAGTTAAAGATCAAGGTGCTATTAGTGTTAGTTTATGGGGAGACCTCTCTTCCTGGCTTGCAAATGGCGGCCTTCTCCCTGTGACCTCAAATAGCCAAGAGCTCTGTTGTCTCTTCCTCTGCTTGTAAAAATATCAGTCATACCAGATTAGGACCCGACTCTGAGGACCTTGTATAACCTTATCTCCAAATGCAGTCATATCAGAGGCTTCAACATACGAATTTTGAAGGGATGCAGTTCAGTCCAGAACACGAGATTAAAGAGAAAAAGAGTTCCATGGTTGTGTACGTGTGAAAAAGGATGAGTTCAAGCAAATTAAATACGGTCCCATCTTCCACTGTGAACAAAAATGCTCCAAGTGAGGCTGGAGGAGAGAACGTGCTGTTTCTCAAACCTGTTTGAACTTCATGCTCATTTCTGGTTGATCCTCTTGAGCTAGTGTTTTATAGAGCTCTATGTGGGACCCACTGCCATAATCAATTGCCTACAGGCAAAGTCAGCGTTACTGTTCCAGATGGAACAGTAACAAGGCAGCTCTTGCTGATTAATGCTGGAATTCCGATGAGTAATCCCAGTGTGACATGTCAACCTTGCCTGCTAGTGTACTGAGATCCCCAAACCACAGTTTCGTTTCTTTTCTCCTTTTCCCTCCCTCCTTCCATTTTTGTGTGAGGCCCAGCTAATGCTGACTGGCAGATGTGCCCTCACTGGGCTCCTAGATCACAGCAGTTCAGCCTGGGGCCCTGAAGGGCAGTTCTTTGCCAGCCTATGCCATCATGTCTTTGCTACATTTCAGTTGCAGCTTGGCCTGGAGCCTCAGTGACAGACAACCTTCTGTGGAGGTACCTTTCATCTTCCTTCACCTTGCATGCGTGATCCCTAAGCCCCTTTGCTGAAATTTGGTGCTGACCAGGAAGTTGTGATCCAGGGATTTTTTTCTTCTGGGTCTGAGGACCAGCAGCATTATATCCCTTGGCAGCTTATTAGAAATGCAGGGTCTCAGGTTCCATTGCCGTCTGATTGAACTAGAATCTGCATTTAGCAAGCTCCCAGGTGTATATCGGAAGTACTAGTCTGGAACAGTGGTTTTCAGAACCATAGGATATGACCCATAGTACATTGTGGAAACAGTGTTCTGGGTTGCAATCAGCATTTTAAAAATAAGAGTAGAATTGAAAATATAGCATGCATTGATTTAATAAGGGCAAGTATTTGGGGAGAATCTTTACATGTTCTTGGTTGCAGCATAAAAGCATGTCACTATCAAAAGTTTGAAGGTATCAGTCTAGGAGCACTCAGGGTCATGAGACAGGGGACTGGTTGTGGTGACTTATGCCTGGCCCTGCCCACCCCTCCCTACCTGGCCTCTCCCCAGTTGTCCTGGATGCCTAAGGGTTTCCCGTCACCGACCACACACACCTTGTCACCCACACCCTGTGGCCCAATGCCAGGGCTTTGGGATGTGTTGGGGTAGAGCTGGAACCAAGACAAGTGACTTTTAAAGTAGGTCCTTCTCTAGGTTTCTTTTTCCTCAGCTCCTTCTCCCCCTTCCTTTTCCAGCTCCTTGCCCCCATACCTCCTCCTCCCTCTCCTGTTCCAAGCTGGAAGGCAAAGCCAAGTCCAGCTCATCAGAGACAAGAATCTCTTTGCGTCTACACTGTAGATTTCTCCTTCCCAAGGCCCCTCACCCCATGCCGAGGAGTCAAAATAACCTGGCTGACCCCGCGCCGGCAGGGCCATTCCTACCTCTGGCAGTCGGCCACCAGTCCCACGTCTGCCAGAAAATTTATCTGATCTTTGAACCTAGCACTCCCCTGGAGATAAACCTGGGCGGCTGCTAAAGGCATCAGCACGGACTTACAGTCGGAGAGTTGGGGCATGTGGAGGTGAGCAGGGCGGGGAGAGGGCAAGCGGCCCGGAGCAGAGTGACTGCGAGGCAGAGGGACCGCCTGCGGCCCTTTCTTCCTCCCCTCACCTTCAGCTCCTGGCTTGTGGCCAAATGGAATGCCTGAACATGTAGCCCGGGCTCTTCCCTTTGGAATTCCTCCCTCCTGCTCCTCATTAGCACTACTGTAGATGGCATAGGGTGATCACATGTTCCCATTTGCCAGGATTCATACCTGTTGTCTGGGTATAATCATTAAGAGTGTCCCCTTTCACTTTTAAGAGTGTTGCAATTAAACTGTCACTATATATAAGGAAGCTAAACTAAAGAAAACCTTGCCAAAGGTCATAAAGCTAATAAGCACTTCAGCCAGGACTTGACCCAAAACACAATCTCCTCCCAGAATGCCTCACAGCCCTCCCAGAATGGCTCACGCCCCTTCCAGGATGCCGCATGCGCCTTCCATGATGTCTCACACCCCTCCCAGGATGCCTCACGCCCCTCCCTCCCACGGTGCTTCACGCCCCTCCCACGAAGCCGCATGCGCCTTCCCCGATGCCTCACACCCCTTCCAGGAGGCCTCACGCCTCTCCTACGATGCCTCACACCCCTTCCAGGATGCTGCACGCGCCTTCCACGATGCCTCACACCCCTCCCATGATGTCGCGTGCGCCTTCCACCGATTCCTTACGCCCCTCCCAGAATGCCTCACACCCCTCCCAAGAGGCCTCATGCCTCTCCCACGATGCCTCACACCCCTTCCAGGATGCCGCACGCGCCTTCCACGATGCCTCACGTTCCTCCCATGATGTCGCGTGCGCCTTCCACAGATTCCTTACGCCCCTCCCAGAATGCCTTACGCCCCTCCTACAATGCCTCACAGCCCTTTCAGAGGGCCTTATTTTCTGGTTCTCCCTCTACCTGGGGGGAAGGGTAGTGTATATCAGAGTGTGAGCCTGTGTGCTGGTCTCCTAAACTCCTGACAGGCCTTGAGAGACAGGTGAAGTCACTTCCCTCTCTAATAATCTTTCCCAGCTCTAGGGTGCACCAGAATCTGGAGAAGTTTCTGCAGCCTCAGATTTTGGTGCATGGGTGGCCAGGCTGAGACGGAGGTTGAAGCCTTACTCAGGGGCATGGGATCTTTTTGCAGGGTGCTTTTTGTTTTTTTCCCCTCTCTTGCTCAGAAATCTGGAAAATGTGAACTTCCTGGGAGTGGAAGACAGGCTCGCTCTTCCTGTTCTCTGGAAAGGGGAGTATGAAATATGATGAAGCAAGGCAGGTGGATCTGGGAGTTAGTGGTGGAGTGGGAAAGCAGGAGCTAATGCTTTGCATGCTGATGGGCTTAGGGCATGAAGCTTGGGGCTTGGGGCCCCAGGGGCAGGATTTTGGGATAGAAGGACAACATTAGCTACAAGTGCTGTGTGCTAGCAGTAACTGCCCCATGAACCTGGGACATGGTGTTGGGATAACAACTTTGAGGCACAAGGCCACCACCAAAGGCTCCTGATATCCTTGTTTTTCCGGGCCACCCATAGGCACTGACCTGCTGACAGGTTTCTGGCTCTATCAAGGGTACTGGCCACAGACTCTGGAGGTCTGGGACATTGTCCCACTGGACCCAAGCCCTGAGGGTCTGCTGGGAATTTTCCATATCTAGTCTAAGGACTGTGCAGGAGACACAGGTGAGGACGTGGTACAGGGTGCCTCCCCCAAGAAGCAAACTGCTGGTCAGGGATGGAAGAGCAACATATTCTCAAACACACGCACACACACAGACGTAACTCATATGGACCACATTCATAATACCCACATAACCCATGCACACCCGGACTCATACCAAACACAGGTATACTCACTCATCCTTATCTATGTATGCTTATACACATACATGTGTACAGGTACAAACACACACAGTCACACACACATTCATACACACATTCATATGGATACATATGCATACTGATATCGATAAATATGCAAAGAAGGTACTCACGTGTGTGCAGGAATGGGGACTGGTCCCCTGTCTTGAGAAAGGGGATGTGCAGAGCTCTGAGAACAGAGGCTGTGAATGGAGACTGCCCTGGTTCTTAAGGAGTCGGGGCTCAGGAATACAGGAAAGAGTGGGTGACTGTTGGATCTTTTGGTGTGGGAAGGTAGCACGACCAAGGCAGCCACTCTCAAGCAGGTTCCCACTCCATTGTCCACACTCTCAGTGTCCCAAGCGATGAACTTGTTGTCCCTTCTGCCCCTTAGCCCTCTCCTCCTGATTCACTGGAGGAAAGAGAACAGATTACTTACAAAAAGAAACCTAAACCAGATTGGCACCAGACTTCTCCCTGGCAATGATGTACACAAGGAGGCAGTGAAATCTCATTTAAATGATTCCAAACTGGTCTCTATTGAATTGTGTTGGGGGAAGCAAGGGGAAGGTGCTATGTCTAGTTGGAGTTGGAAGGTTGAAGAGAAAAGTTCTTCAGTGATCCTTTTAGAGGACACTTCCTGTCAGGATCATATGGGTCAAAGCCCTTTGAAAACCTCAGTGGAGCATTCAGACCAGCCTCCCCAGGCAGGTGGAGCTGGATATAGTAGGATTAGAGTTAGCAGGAGAGATGAAGGACTGCTTGGTGGGGAACTCCAGGGCAAAGGTCCAGAGGCCAAGCAAGCTGGTATGTCTGACAACTATTTGGCCCTTTCAAATGCTCCAGAAGGTGCTTCTGAGTCATCCTTTCTGGGAGCAGTCACTCAGGACCTGCTTGCTGAAGGTGGCCCTGTGTTTGCACAGGATAGACCTTCCTGCTCAAGAGCAGGAAGCCCACAAAGCTGTCACTCAAGTGTAGCTAGACTGGTGCACCTTTGGGCCCATGAGGCTATGCTATGATTTGGTGCATTCCACTAATCCTGTTTCAAGGTCAGAGGTTAGTCTGTGGTCAGGGTCAGGGTCAGTTTTGTAGCTAGGGTCAGGATTAGTCTTTGGACAGGGTCAGTTTTGTGGCCAGTGTCAGAGGTTAGTCTTGGCTAGGATTAGAATCAGTCTGAGTCAGTGTCAGGGTTGGTCTGTGGCCATGGTTGTGGTCAGTCTGAGGTCACGTTGATGTGGCCAGAATTAGGTCTGAGCATGACTGGAAAGCAGTTCATCTTCAGTGTAATTGATGTGGATGACAACGACATTGCAAAGCCCTGGATGATGAAAGGTTGCCCAGCCCCTCCTCCAATGGAGACACATGCAATGTCTTGACATTTACAGCTTTGAGTTCTGAAGTCCTTCGTGAGGCCTGGGGTTGGGGGAGCAGCGGATCTGCCAGGCCATGTGTCCCTACAGCTGGAAGGCCCCAGCTCACAACTGAAGGGGCTCTTGCACATGGCTGCAGTCTGGGGGGTCCTGTGGGAACCATGGCAGATGGTGGCCCTGACTGGAGTTTGGCATCTGGAGGCCAGGCTTTGGCATGGAATGTGGCCCATGGCAAGGGCTCTTCAGATGTGCATGGCTGTGTGTGGGCCTTCAGCATGGCTGGGTGACAGCCCTCATCCCATCCAGGCCCATTCTTCATCCCCTAAAATAACCAGTGTGCTCGACGCTGCTCCTCTGCCCAAGAGAATGGTTCCTTTGCCCTGATCTCATGCTTCTTTCATTGTGTTGTTCCCTAAAATGCTCATTCCAGAAGGAGAAGCAGGGAAAGGAAAGGCTGGGAAAAGTATGGGCACCTCTGCTCTGGGTCAGCCCAGTGTCAGAACAAGTTTGCAGGGAAAGGGGTGGCTTGACGGGAGAGCTGCAATCCTGGGATGCTCGGATGCAGGTCACTCCAGTGGCATCACTTGAGACCCTGCTGTGCTCTGGACCCTGGCCTGGGCTCTGAAGGGAAATTAAGAGATGAACTAGATTCTCTTGTCTTGAGTCTTCACATAAAGGGCTAGAGAAATGGATGCATTTACTGTATGCAAACAGATAGCAAATGCTAGACTTGTTCCCCTGCTCAGTGGTCCTCAACCCAAGCTGCACACTAGAATCATCCGAGGAGCTTTTTAAAAATAGGGATGTGTGCACTTTCCTCTAGATAAGTTGTAGCCTGAATGGAGGGAAGTTCAGGACCAGGTAGGAGCCTGGGTCTCTGCTAGGCCCCATGAGCAGAGGCTTCCTTAAAGAAAATCGGAAATGGTGGTGAATCTGATGCTGATGGACAGCGGAAGCAAGAGCAGGAATAATCACAGCTATTCTTTGAGTCCATGCCTCATGTCCCCAGATGCTCACAACAATGGTGCTGGGTTTCAAACATGGCTGCCACATTCTTTGACATCCTTTCCAATAAGAGGTGGAGTCTCTGTTCCCCTTGCACCCGGGCTTTGGGACAGCTTGGTCAACAGAAAGTGGTAGAAGTAACCCTCGGTGAGTTTCTGGGGCCAGGTCTTAAGAACCTGGTGTCTTTCACTTCCTAACCTTTGGGACATTTGCTTTTGAAGTGAGGGAGCCAGACAGTCACATGGAGAGGTCACACACAGGTGATCTGACCAACCGTTCCAGCAGAGGAGGTCCTGGCTGATAGCTGCCACCCACCACCAGAGAGGTGAGTGAGCTGGGCTTCAGACAGTTTCTTCCCTTGGGTGACTCACTCCTGGCCTCAAGCCACCTCACATGACACTTGGAGGAGCAGAGATAACCCGTCCCCACTGCTTGTGGCTCCAAAGCAGATTTATGAGTGAAATAAATGACAGATGATATGTTAAGCCAGGAGCTAGAAAACTTCCTCTGTCAAGGACGTGATAGTAAATAGTTTGGGCTCTGTGGGCCCTCAGGTCTCTGTTGCAATGACTCACCTCTGTCATCCTGCAAAAGCAGCCACAGGTAGCCTGTGAATAAATGGGCGTGGCTGGGTTCTAATAAAACTTTATGTACACTGAAGTTTGAATTTTGGATGATTTAAAGATATCGTGAAATAGTGCTCTTTTAATATTTTTTTCAACTTTTTAAAAACCTAAGAAACTGTTCTAAGCCCATGGGCTGTACAAACCCAGAGAGTGGCCCAGAGTTTGCTGACCTCTGTTTTAAGTCATTAGGGTTGAGGCGGTGTGTCCCGCTCCCAGAGATAACCAGAGCAACTCAGCCGCGTCGATGATTTTGTGAAATTTATGTGAAATCAAGGTATAAGGCATTAAGAAACTCCTTTGGGTCCCCAGCTATAGTAACTGTGAACTTAGCTCATCGATGCTTAGCTCATTTACAAGAGGTCAGGTGGGTTGAAATGGTGAGATGAGAACGAAAAAGCTCAGAGAAACGAGCTGTGTGCTGTTTGCCAACCCTGTTCAGGGAAGAGAGGCTCAGGAAATGGGCTGGGGGCACCTACTTGGAGAATTGAATTATTTTTCTGAACTTCCCTAGAGCAAAGTAAAATTTCCCTCCAAACCATTTCATAACTCTTTCTGAGTTCCACATTCACCAAGCCATTTTCTGGGTAAGACTTTGCCTTCTCCTGTAGTAACAGTTGTTATAGTTAACATTTATTGCATGCTTAGTGTATGCCAGACACTGTTTTATTAACTCATGAAATATTCACAATAATTTGTTACTATCTCAGATTTGTAGTGAGAGAGTGTAAACTCAGAGAGCTTAAGTGAAAAGAGAGAGCTAGGATTTGAACTCAGGCAGCCTGGCTCCTGACCTCTTGTCCTTAACTATACTTTGCCACTCTGTTCCCCACCCTGACCTTGGGAAAGGGTATCCTGGAGTGGAGGGAGGGTGCATTCTAGGCTCTAGGAAGGAATAGTCCCTGCTGCAGAAGAACAAATTGGCATCTGGTTTACACTCCGGCTTGGGTAAATTGAGTTAATGCAAGACTGTGTTGAGTTCACTGAGTCTCTTCAGCCCCCGAGGACTGGAAAGGCCAAGTCTTCCTCCTGGAGCAGGAGGCCCTGCAACCTGGCTGGAGCTGGCAGGGCAGCTGGTAGGGAGGGCAGACAGGCAGCTTGCTGCCCCTGTGGTTGCTGCCACAGGTCAGCAACCTGGTCATCCTGGTTCTTATTTTACTTGATATCTCAGCAGCATACAACTTTATTCTCATACATTTTTAAAAAATCACATTCTCTTAGCCTTTTCAATCTTTACATCTGCAGAGATGTCTACTTTCTCCTCTTGTTGTTGGTATTGTCTTCTCTCATTTCATCTCTCTTGCTTTCTTTCTCTTGATCATACTCATTAGTGGTTTTTTGATTGTATTAGTTCTTTCAAGGACTCTCTTTTTCTCTTTGTTGAACCTCTTTATTATATATTTGTTTTCTATTTCATCATTTTCTGCCTTTATTTTTAATATTTCCTTTTATTATTTTCGGGTTAATTTTGGTGTTGTTCTAACTTAGCTCATTGATGCTTAGCTCATTATTTTTCGGCCTTTTGAAAAATATCTACCGTAAGGCCATAAATTTCCCTCTTTCTGCTTTGGTTACATCACAGACTTCCATATAAAATATTTTCATTATTGTACAATTGAAAATATTTCCTAGTTTCCCTATGATTTATTTTTAACACTGGGTGTTTTAAAATTTCTAAACATAAGGGGATTTTTCTGTTTTCTTTTTGTTACACTTTTCTTGTTTGATTGCACTGGGACTAGGGAGCATGCTCAATGAGTTCATTCTTTCACATTTTTTGAGATTGGTCTTGGAACCAAGTACATGGTTTGTTTATAGAAATCTCCTAAGTATGGTTGAACAAAAAATGTATCTTCTGCATCTGTTGAGTCCTGTTTCCTATATAGGTACATTAGGTAAAATTTGTTAATCCTGTTTTTCAAAATTTCTATGCCCTTACTGATATATTTTTTTCCTTTTATTATGTCAGTGACTAACAGAATATCTTAAAATCTCCTACCATGATTGTAGACTTGTCACCTTTTTTTGAAGTCCTGATAATTTTTATGTTTTATTCTTTTGAGGCTCTGTTATTAGGTGCATAAAATTTAAATTAGTTACACATTTCTGATGAACTAAATCTGTTATGATTGTGAAGGAATTACTTTATCTTTAGTAGTACCTTTTCCTGAAAATCTCTTGTCTGAAATTACACAGCTATTTTAGCTGTTCTTTGGTAAGGAGCTCCATGGCAGAGAATCTTAGGTTTTTGATATATAACGTAAATACATTAAATTGTATTGTTAAGTTATCTTTTTACATAGCATAATAGTGAAAAAAACAGACTAAAGTATGATCCCAGTTATATAACATTTCACAGTGTGAGTTGCTTTGAACTCACCCAGTGATGCATATTTGGTTGGTGGTTCCAGTGGGGAGGCTGTGTTTATTTTATGACCTCTCAGTAATGGCTTTTCTCATCTTCTCTTTCTTTTCCTTCTTTTCTTCCTTTCTTTCTTTTCTCCCCAAATCTGTTCTGTGTCAAGTCAGCTCTGCACAGTCCTGGGAGGCATGTGCGTGTGTGTGTGCGTGCGTGCATGTGTGTGCGCGTGTGTGTATGTGCGTGTATGTTGAGCATGTGCACATGCCTAATCCTCTGACCTCATCTTTCCCAAGCTTCTCACACTACATCCTGGTCACACTGGTCTTCCTTTTTTTCCTCTTAGGCTTCAAGCTCTTCCCCACTCAGAGCCTTAGTGTTCGATCCTCTCCTCTGGAAATGGCTTCAAAGAAGACCCGACCTAAGGTAGGCCCTTTTGCCCAATCACTCTTTATTATTTATCTTTTTTTGTTGTTTTCATCACACTTATCACTGCCTAAAATGATCTTGTGTTTGTTTTCATGTTGATTTCACATTGCCCTCATGCCACTGGAAGGTAAACCTTTGTGAGCAGAGAACTTGGTGCATCCCCATTGCCTAGCAAAGAACTTCATGTGTGTTAGAAACTTGTTGCATCACTGTTGAGTGAATGAGTGAGTGAATGTTTTACTTTTTTTCTCTCTGTCTCTCCTTCTCACATCAAGTATTCACCATGTCTTATGGTTTCCGTTTCCTAAATATGTCTTGGGATTGCTCACCTCTCTCCACCTCCTTTTAGTGCCTGTGTTCAGGCTACTGTCGCTGCTCAGCTGGACATCTGCAAGTGCCTCCTAACTGGTCTGCCCACATCCCGCCAGGCCCCCTCCCATCTGCTCTCCGTGACCAAAGGATTCTTCTCACATATAAATTGATCAGGTCAACCCCTGCTTAAAACCCTTCAGGGCTCCCTGTTGCCTTCAGGCAGAGTCCAGGGCACGATCTGGCCCCCACTCCGTCTTCTACACTTGTCCTGCTCCTCCTTTCTCTCCCCTTCTCCTTCTAAGCACAAGCTCTTCTGACCTTCTTCCATATCTTTAGATGGCCTTCCTTCCTCTCACTCAGGCCTTTTATACCCAGGCTTGCTCTCTAGAATCCCTTGCCCCTGTGCTTTCCTGGCTTTCAGAGGTCTTCCCAATCCCTATCTACCACTGGCAGGGCTTGCAGCAGCCCTCCATCAGTGTTTTCCGTGTATCTGGTTTGAGCAGCCACCAGTGGGCTCCAGGCTCTCTTTCCCCCTGCTGCCCTTGGTAACTAGCATACCACCTGGTGCATGGTAACTCTTGGGGCATCTTTGTGGAGTGAAGGGCCAGTGCCCCACACTGGGACTCATGTGGCCCAGCCCCTTCCCCCACAGTGTTGCAGATCCTTGACAGCCACAGCCTGGGGAGGCTGCCAGGTGGCTCTGTGCACACACCTTGCCGAGTTGTGTTGACTACCTGGCCCTGGCTGTCAGGGACAGTGAGGGGAGGTCTGGGCTTCTTCACCTTCTCACAAGACCACAGCTAAGAGGGGTTCCCCAAGTTGGAAGGCTGTTTAAGGGGGTGGGGGTGGCAAGCACTGTGTGCTAAGTGTGGATCATACTCTTGACAGAGAGAAACTGCTGGACATTGTGGGATTTGGGGCCAAGGCAGTGATGCTTCAGAACCTGTAGCACAGTATTGGGGATGGGGATGTTCTCTTCATTTCTCCATGAGACCTGATGTATCAGACCCTCACCCAGGGAGGATCAGAAGGAAAGCAGTACTTTGATATTCTGCAGACTGGCTGACTTTGAGAGCTTAGGGACACCTGGGCATGGAGGGGGTTCCCAAGGGATAGTGGCATCAGGGTGAGACTTCTTCAGATGGCTTATGGTAAGCAGACAGATGAGGAGACTTATCCCTAACTGTGAGTGAGCCCTTGCATGGGATGTCCTGGGAATGCCGGGGATGTCTCTGCATAGGCAGGAGGGCCTCAGACCCGGAGTGGTTCATCTTATTTATTACTGTCTATAAATCCTGAAGAGGGACCACACAGAGTTTCCAAAATTTAGAACTCAGAACCAAGATTGTGCCCCAAAGGAGCAACTGGAGGATCCTGAGAGGAGACGGTTAAGAACAAAAACGTTTGTCAAGGGTGTTGGCTCAAGCAGCACCTTGGCTCATCTTGAGGCCAGCTGGTCCTGAGGGAGGAAGGGCCCATGGCTTCTTTCTCTGGGCCCCTTTTTGGGTCAGGCGCCTATTGCTTACTTCAGAGATTCCTCAGGATTCTGAACTCCAGAATTTTCCATGTCTCTCACTTCCATTTCTGTCCTGGCCTGAGTCTTCTTGGAGAAGAGACCTCAGCATAAGTCCTTCTGGAACTGGAAGATGCATGGAGTCTTGACGAGCTGATTTGGGGAATGAGATATCCTTTGTTATCTGCCTCAGGGCACAGCTGTGCTTCCCTGATCAGACTGGTGATTCCAGAAGATGCCATCAGAGGCAATTTTCTTGGTCCTCAGTTTGTTTGCAGACTTCGCCAAAGCCATGGGCTCCATAGCCATCAAGATCCCTCCAGCTCCTCCCTTCAAGTCTTTGGCTCTCATTTCCTTTGGGAAAAGGAGATCCAAGCCAATTTGGGAAATGCTCCCTGCAGAGGAGGCTGGCACCATGTCCAGGTCGGCAAGGCTATATTTAACTGCTATATTTGCAGTTCCACTCACTTGTCCCAACCCCAAGCCCCGCCTGCCATCCCTTTCCCCCCCTCAGAAGCCTGTCCTGCACCATCGGGGCCCTGTGTCGCCCCTGCTCACCCTGCTCCAGCTGTGCAATTGTGGTCTGGGCCACAGGCTATTTTTTGCTTGGTGCCAAAGATTATTCAGTTATCAGGAATGTGTGTTTAAGTGGCCGTCTCCGGAACGTGGATTATAAATAGGAACTTGGGGTCAAGGCCTGGGCCCCTGTGTCCTCCTTCTCTTTGTCCCAGTTCCTGTCCTGGCTCCTGGATTTTACTTGGGGTGAACACCAGGAGGCTGTGGCGAGGTTGTCTGGGGAAAGGACCATGGGCTGGAAGGCCAGAGGTCCAGGACCGACAGCATCCTGACAGGCAAGTCACCCAACCTCTTGAGACTTGCTTTCTCCATCTGGGAAATGAGGAAACTCAGACCCACTTGTCAAACGGTGAACACATAGTGGATCTCTGTCAGTCTATGGAGGGAAATTCAAGTTAGACAGATGGGTATCTGGGAGGGCAAAATATCAACCATGGAAAGCCAGTTTTTTGTTTTGTTTTGTTTTTGTTTTTGTTTTTTGCAGGGAAGATGGGGGGTATTAAAAAGAAAAGAATAAGCAAGAAATAGTCTTGGGAATAAACATGTAAAAGTGGAAGGGAGAGAGATCCAGAGTTGTTGTTAGGGAGCCCCCAGTCTGATGGTGGAGGCTGGGCCCACTCTCAGTGCTGGCACAGAGTGGCCTATACAGAATGGAGTGGGCACGTTTGAGCACAGGTACTTGAGATGAGGCTAAATCTCTCTCTGACAGAGTGAAGGGTGAGTCTCGAGATGCCGGTTCTCTTAGACAAAAGGTCCAGGCCAGAGGCCCTGGTCTAGGCAGTTTGGCTGGTGAGTGTGAGGGTACCTGGTCAAGAAGGCTGGACTACTTCTTGGTGACCAGTGGCCCCTTCTGTCCTGTGGAGAGCTGTCCTCTATGACCTGGTCCAGGAAGATTTGGCTCCACTTCACCCCACCCAGGGAGATTTGGGGAAAGTACAAACCTCCACTAAAATATGGGGCTAGGACCAGTGTGTCCATGCTGCTCCCCTGGGTTCCTCATCAGGCTCCTGCCTATGAAGAAGGGTGTCAGCAAGGGAAGGACACAAATGTCATCACTTACCTCAGCTTTTCTGTCTGAAATGACAGAAATAATGCACAACCTATCTCCTTGTTATTATTAGTTATGAGAAAGATCAAAAAGGATATTGTTACAGGAAATGGTCATGGTTATTCTGAGCAGAAGGGTACTGGCTGACTTGAGAGGGGCCAGCCTCCTGGACTCTAGTGCCCACACTTTGGGCCTCAGTCTTCCCTGTGTGTGTAGTTCTTTCATCTGCCCTGCTTTCTCAGTGCTCTCTCCCACCCTTCTCCTCCCTGAGGCATGGAGAGCCCTTCTCCCCTCATTCCAGCTTTCTGGACCCAGCAGGCACTTAGCTCTTTCTCCTTTGGGTGGGGCCAACACCCTTCCTATATTTTGTTAGCAGGCTGGGGCTGCATTGGCAGGTATGGCATGGCACCTGCAGCTTTAGCCTTCATTCTGGAGTCATTGATGCACACAAAAGTCTCTTCCTTCTGATCTTGTTTGTGCATTGAATGTCCACTATAACTGGAGTTGGGTTTTTTTAGTACCTTGGGAAGACTTTTCATTTAAGTTCACAAGTGAGAAAACAAAATCCTTTAGCAGGCTACATGTTGGTTTTTAAAAGAAAGTAGCCATGGGTAGAGGAATGAGATATATCCAAATGGAGGTGGAGCTTGGGCAGGGGGCTGCCCCCCATCCCCGGCTGATTCAGAAGGCTCTGCAGTGTGAGGAGGGTGGGTGAATGGCCAGGCTAGCCACTGACCAGGATGGAGCTCTGGGGATGGCAAGCACATGGAGGGTCTTCACTACAGGCTCTTACAGAGCCCCTGATGTTTTATTGTTAAGGACTTCCTTTGCCTTTACTTCTGGGGACTCTTCTAGCTTTTTTTGACCATGCTGAGGATCCTAGGGGACCTTAGTCCAGTTCACAGGCAAGAGTAGATGACATCTGAAGGAATTTTCCAAGAGGCCCTCATATGCAGTATTGAGGGGTGGTAATCAGGAGATAAAGAGGGAGTCAGAGGGAAGGGGCATGCTTGGCTTATTCAGGTCCCCAAGCCTCACCTGGCCCCCTACCCCTGACTGCTCTTCGGCTGGCTTATGTGACAGTTTCGGGGGTGGGAATGTGGACTTGTACTAGGCCACCACCAAGATCCAGTCACACTGAGGACTGAATCGAGAGGGAGACTTGAATGTTTTTATATGAGTGCATAGCTGCCACCTCCTTTTTCTATGACAAGGTGAGGATGATCCCCAGCTCTGCAACTTCTTCAGCCTTTGGCCCAGTAGCCCCTACAGGAAAGAACCCATTTCCTTCCCTCTTTCAAGGTGAGTGCGGCCCTTGCTCCTTGGCTGGTGGTGCTCACTTGGGGCTTTGTTTTCATTATCATACCCCCTTGTCTCATTTTATCTTCTCTTTCCCCTTCAGTCCAGGCTGGCAGTGTTTCTGTTGGTATGACATCCTCTGGAGCCTCACTTAAGTAACCCAGACCTTCTTCCCCTTCCTGTCAGACTTACATCTTGAACCCTACTGGCTTCAACTGCCTGTTTTGGATAATAGGGCTTCTGTCCTCACCACAGGGGGTCTGTTGTAGAGACCCCTCTTCTCAAGAGAAGCAGGACTCTAACCCCAGGGCCAGCACTGGGGCAAGGAGAAGTGGTGTTGGCCAGCACATCGGCAGCCTGGAGACTCTGGAAGGCAGGGCCAAGATTCTAGACCTGGACCATATCGCCGTGGGCAAGTCCACCCCTTTCAGACAGAGGCAGGACCAGGGCACTGGGCTATTACTCTTCACAACAGCAATCTGAGGTGGACGTTATATTCTGGTGGAGGGATGAGGAACCAGAAGGCCCAGAGAAGAACAGAGGGTTACCTGAGTTCACACAGCCAGGAAAAGACAGACAAAGGACTAAAAACAAGGTGTCGCTGCCTGCCCCTCGGGACTTCTTACTGTAGAGGTATGAGGTGACCTGCAGACAGGTTACTACCTCCAGTCCCAGTACCATCGTTAGGCTTGGGCACAAATGGCCCTGTGCCTTGGGGTTCTTCCCTGGAGATATTTGAGGTTCCCTTCTGTGGTTAAAACTGACCAGAGTTGGCAGTGCCCTCTGGGTGGGGCATCCTGAGCTTGGATGGAGCCTTAGATGGTCCCCAACCCCTCTTTCTCTTCCTTCAAGTTCCCTCCAACCTTCTATCCCACGTGTAGGGCTGGCCAGATGCTCCCAGAAGTAATGAGACTAATGCCTATGCAGTCCTCCTGAGCCCTCATGGACATACTCGATTCCAGGCAGGCAGTCTGGCCAGTGGGTTGCTCCCCTGGCTGGTGAGGGATTTTTGACATGATATCACATGGGACAGGGCTTTCAGAATGGGGCTGACACACTGATTTTTGACCTACTCAAATGGTTTACATAGACAGGAACCTGGCAAAAACTTTTTTTCCTGGGGTCCCATACACCTTAGGGATGGCTCTGCCATTCCCCTAACATTAAGCCATCCTGCTGTATTATTGCTTATTTCATTTTTTTAAATTGTTTTTTGTTTTTATTTAAGTTATATTTAGTTAACAGTGTAATATTAGTTTCAGGTATATAGTTTAGTGATTCAACACTTCCATACAATACCCAGTGCTTATCACAAGTGCACTCCTTTTTTTTAAAAATTTTTTTATTTTTTTCAGCGTAACAGTATTCATGTATTATTGCTTATTTCATTAATTGATTTTTCCCTTTGTTGCCCTGAAACCTCTTTAAAAAGACCTAGGTCTTTAAAAAGACCAAGGGAGTGTTCCCAAATTCCCTTTATTACCCCCTCCTCACCATGTTTCACAATCCTTAGATTTTAAAATTGGATCCAGATCTAACTTCCAGGCCTTAAGTCTTCAGCTCAAACAATCTCCCTTTGTCCTGGCCTCTGCGGACAGTGCTCAGCCCCACCCGACCCTTAGCCTTCTTGCAAAAAAGCAGGAGGCCCTCTCACACCCTGGGATTTCCAGGAGCCCTAAGATGTAATAAAGCCTGTCAGAGATCATATGGCTGTCCAAAGAGGTTTAGGATTGTCAGTTTGTACTTCCATCCTGAAATTGGGTGCTCTGGGTAGTCAGTGGAGAATGTGGCCAGAGAGCCTAAGGGGCAGGCATTATTTGTGCCTGGCACCTGCTCCTCTTCCCTCTTTTTTCAAGCTTCTTCTCAGGGTCCTGACCCCCTGTGCCTCCTTCTGATGCATGCTCTGGCTTGTGCTCCCCAGTGAAACCGGGATGAGGGCTTGGAATGGAACAACCATGGTCTGGGGAGTGATTGTCCCTTGGCAGAGAGAGGCAAATGGACCATCCCTCATCCCGGGAGGTCAATGCTGTGAACCATGTTTCCTTCCCAGCAGCATCTGCCCATGGGCCCCTCTCTGAGCCTCTTTGTCTCTCTCTTCTCAGTGGGGCTGTCAAAAGCTGAGCCTCACAGGTTGTGACTAATCACTAGCAGATTTTTTTTTTCCATCCAAGAAGAAGAAAAAGCTGAAGGAGATGAAGAAAAACCCCAACAGTGAATAACTCGGAAGAGTTTCCAACATGTGGGTGTTTTTCTGGGACCAAAGATCAGGAAGATTCCAAATGTAAACAATCCCAAAATAACTCAGCTCTCTCAACCCCAGGCATTCCCAGGACTGGATGTCCACACTCCCTCCCTCTCCCTCTGGGAACTCAAGGTCAGGGAGAGGTGGCAGGCTTGGGCACTGTGAAGAGTTGCTTGAGTGAAGCCTTCAGGCAGGGCATAGGCTCTGTGAGCCTGGAATCGAATCTTCTTCATCAGGTAATAGTCTTTTTGAGAGAGGAACTTCTTTCTGCCAGATCAGGTCTCCCTGGGATCAAGGACCATGACTATGGCTCTCTTTGCTCAGAGTCATAACCCATTGTGCTTAAACCAAGCTCCTGAGATTTCTTGCCAGCGTAGTGTAATGGAAAGAATATGGACTTTGAAGTCACACAGGGTTGGAATCTTGGCTCCACAACTTATTAATTGTGTGGCCTTGAGTATGTTATTTAGCATCTGGGAATCTCAGTTTCCTCCTTGTAAAACTGGGGCAATGATTCTTACCAGAGGAAATAGTCTGACTAATGTGCCTAGTAGGATGCCTGTTACCTAGAAAGGGCTCAGTGAGTGTTCCCTTCCGCCCCCTCTTCCCGTGTAGGTGGCTTAAGCTGGAGAAACAAGTAGGTTCTCTACTTCTTCTCTCTTTGTCTAAAGAAGGATTCTACATGTTCAAAGGTAGAAATCAGTCCTTCCCCACATAGCTGAAAATCACTAGTGCAACTTATATGGAAGAATATATTCAATATATAGTTAAGAAAACGTTCTAGAGGTCATAGTGCTGGTGGAGATGGTAGAAGTCTTGGTGAAGATTATGGAAGCAGTGACAGTGAAGTTGATGGTAGTCAAGGTGATGAGATGATGGTGGAAGGAGGGGTGGTGATGTCAGAAATGATGGTAGTGATGAACACCTTGGAATAGATGATGGAGAAGGTGGTGAAGGTGATGTTGGGGGCAGTGGTGGAGATGGTGGTACAGGCTACACCGAAGAAGAGGTGAGGGGAGTGGCAGGAATGAGACTAAGTGATAATGATGGTGGTTATAAAGGCTATGTTAGAGGTGATGATGTCTGTGTTGTTTGGGATGATTGTTCCACTTTATTTAGAGTCATCGTGAGTTAGGGGATCAAGACTACCTTCAACAGTTGTCCACTCCTGAAGAAAGGCACAGAGGGAGCAGGCAAAGCAAGGTAGAAGAATGCTTTATGATTAAGTGTTACATTGGCCCTAAACTCCAATAGAAAACATTAGACTTCTTAATCATTGCTGATTGAACACACATGTTTATCTTGGCTACTTCCAGAAGCCCCACTAACATGTCATTAATGGATTTTTCTTTGAAGCATAAACCCACAGTGAAAAAGAGAATGGGAGAGGGAACAGGAGCAGAAAAGAGAAGTTGAGAATCTGGAAATTAGAAGGCGTATAGATGAGTGGTACCTGACTTAGCAGACCACAGAAAGCTGAAACTCAAGCCCACGAGGTTGTGGGGGTAGATGGCAGGAACCAATAGGTAGCAAAATATTTTTAGCCATAGGTTCCAAGAAAAGTCTGGAAATTGGAGGCACCAGTTACTTCTGAAGGCAGGGGTTCAGAATGCGGGTGGAAAATAGGAGGATTGGTTATAAGTTTTTTAAGAAAGCAGTAGAAAGCTCCCCATTCCAGATTTTCTACTCTATCCTAGGCGTCCAGGTAACCATCCCCTTCCATGCTGGCAGAAGACAGAAGATTTATGCTCAGAGATGCTGAATGTAAAAGGTTCTGGACTTAGGTGGACCAGGCACAGCTGGGGGTGGGGGGAGAGGAGTCATTCTGAAAATAGAGATTAAAGATAAACCTGTTTTCTGAAAGGTTAAGTTCTCAGCTCTCTTCCTCATCAATCCCCAGAACACTGGAAGCCAGGGTAATACCACATAGGCAAGGTATTTGAGGGAAGTTTCCTGGGGAAACTGATTTTCCCAAGTTTTCTCCAAGGTTTGGTATTTGATCTCCTCATGAAACTGTGAGTGCCAATCAATTACCCTTTGGTAAAGCCCAGATGTCAACAACTTTCTCTCTCCTTCCACTGCTTCCAATCAGAACTGCAGTGCCTCACGCATCAATATGAGTGGACAGCTAAGAATTACTTGGTATTTTAAGAAGGCCTTCACATGAAAGGAAGACATCCAAACTAAGAGGGAAAAGGAATATAGAAAAAAACAGTGAAGAAGAAAAGCATGGAAACTATGATTAACATTTTTAGAATGATAAAAGAATGTTATGTCTTCTTTAAGTGAGAACTAGAGGTGATTTTTTTTTAAAGGAGAAGAAAGAAAATTCTTGAACATGCAAATATAACATTCATATCTGATTAAAAGTCAAAGGAAGAGTTGGGCAAAGTCAGGAAAAAGTCTCAAAAAGTATAACAAAAAAAATTTTTTTGTGGAAATTGACAGGAAAGGTTATATGGTCAGTCTCAGAGCAGCATATCAAAATGTAGGTCCTACAGAGAAATAAAATTTAAAAAGGAGGAAAATTTCCTAGAACTGCAAATAAATTTACAGATCAAAATATTTCTATGAATATATGGCAAACTGAATTTAAAAACAAAACAACTCATCCTAAGTCACATTGCAGTGAAATCTGAGAACACTGAAATGAAAACTTTTAAAGTTTCCAGCATGGGGAAGGAAGTTTATTTACAAATTACTGTGAATTAGAATCACAGATCTCTACACCTACCATGTAAATAGAAGAAAGTGAACGATGCTTCTAAATCCTGAGGAAAATGATTTTCACAGAGTTCTGTACCCAGGAAAACTAGCAATTGAGTATGGTAATAAAAATAAGGATACGTTTGGACATGAATGGACTTAAAAATTTAAGCAGTATTTTCCAGGAGGATTTTGGGGAGAGTTATCCACCTTACTTAAGAAGTAAACCAAGGAAGAGAAAGGAGACAAAGTATTCTGTAATCAGGGTAGAGACAAGGGAATTTTGAGAATGATGGTGAAGAAAAGTGTTAGGATGACAGTCAAGTAAAATATGTAGAAAATAGTCCACATTAGCCATGAGGATGCAGGACTCCAAGAGGGAGGTCGCCAAGAAGAAAATGAAACTGATGGTAATGTCCATTCAAAGGGAATTTTTAGTTCCTACGGAAAGTTCAGAGATGAATTAGTAAATGATACATGGAAAAATTAAGCAAATAGCAAAGCAAGGTAATTATTTCCAAGGGAAACCAAACAGTTGTAAAAGAAAAGTGGTTTAATTGTGAATGATAATAATGCAAATCCTTAATATGACTACTGAATATCAATGTGTGTGTATGTGTGTGTGTGTGTGTGTGTTTTAGAGAGAGAGAGAAAGATATGGTGTAAGACAGCTGAATCCTCATCTTCCTTAGTAGGTCAATAGATAAAACCTAATACTGAACAATATAAAAAATATCAGTATTACCATGTCAATTAGAAATAATCAAGTAAATACTAGAGGAAAGAGTTAAAATATTCAAAGTGCTTGCCTCAGGAAAGGAGGACTCAAAAGTGAGCAGGATTGGAGCAGACGTCTTATGGTTTTCATTAGAAACCTTGTAGAACATTTTACTTTCAAAAATATGTACATGTATTACTTTGATTAAGAAAATAAAGATTTAAATAGAATATAAAAATGAGAACTCTAGTGAGCCATGCTAGATTATGCGGGGAACTTCTTGACCAAATAAGTCAGTCCAAATGGCTCAGAACCAAAATCAGCTGAAAGACCTGTTCCATCTACTGCCTCTAGGTCCAAACCCAAGTCTTGGATGTGTCCACATTCACCAGAAAGCCACAAAAGGGAGTGCAAGAAACACAGAAACATCTTGCATTTGCTCCATTTCTCAAGCCTTTCCAGGACCATGTGGCTGCCACATGGAAGAGAGAGAGAGAAATGGGAAGAAAAGGTTCAAGCCAAAAATAAGGAGAGATGATTGGGCCTTCTCCCTGGGGGAGCAGGCCCTAGCCCTCATACTGCACCCATGTGGGCTGGATGTTCAGTCTGGCACTCTGTCTCCCTAACTAGCACAGTGCACCATAAGATATTCTTAGACCTGAGTAGCTATTGCAATGTTCCTTGAGGGTAGAACAAAGAGGGAGGAGAGAACTGTGGGTAACTTCTAGAATCCAATAGTGATGGTAGCAGTGGAGCTGAAAGTGATAGTGTGTTGATGGAGCTGATAGAGGTGAGGAAGTGGCAATGACATTGGGAATTTATAATGAGCACAGTAGAGGGAGTGACTGGAAGAATGATAGATATAGAGATGGGGCTATAGAGATGGAAGGGATATTGATGATGGTATTGGAAGTTATCATGCAAATAATTCTAGAGGGTTGATGAAAGTGATTGTATTCATGATGATAGAGGTATAGTGGCTGTGAAGATGAGATGTTAGAGGTGGGGATATTAGCAATGATAGTGGAGGTGATATGGTGGTAACAGTGGCATGGTGAGAGACATGGTATTAGTGGAGTTGATGGCAGTAGTGGGAGGCAAACAAGGGGAAGTAATAGTAAGGTGGATGGCATTGATAATTATAGTAATGGAAGTGAAGTGATAGCGGTGGTACTTGGAGGTGGTGAAGGTGGGAATGATGGGAGTGATTGTGACATTGATATCAGAAGTAGTAGTGGCGGGAATGTTGGTGGTGCGATGGATTTCATAGCGTTGTGGATGTTGGAGTCGTTAAGGCCAAGATGGGGTGGTATTGACAATGGAGGCAATGATACTGGACTTGGCAGTGACAAACACAATATTACAAATATAAGAATATTTATCAAAATCATACATATGTAGGGTATTTAAAGACAACAGTCTGAATAGTCTGGGTTATGCTGTAGTAACAAAAAGCTCCTTTGGGAGTTTATATGGCAAAGTTTAATTCTCATGCTGTATGTTAGAAGGTGGTTCTGTTTCCATAGTCACCTATGGGCTGTGCTGATGGAGGATCCATGTCTATAGGCTTTTAGGGTCACTGTGGCAGTAAGAAGACAATGTGATGAGTCATGTATTGTCTCTGTATTGGTCAGCTTGGGCTAGGTAATGCAAAACCCCCAAATTTCTGTAGCTTTCAACAATAGAATTTCTCATTCACATTCTATGTGCATTACTCAGAAATGACATATTTTCTCCGCCTGTGTTTTCTTGGCTGAAGTGAGATTAAGCTCAAAAGAAGAAAGGAAGTGCAATCTTCTCAGGTACCTGAAAAGACAGGAACTGGAATATTTGTGTACTCTTTAATGACAGGCACTGTTTGCTTGTTGGGTACAGGAGGGAGTAGGACAGTGTAGGTATCATGGAAGGCTGCTATGGCCATAGAAGAAAGACTTGGTCAATGTGGAGGGGCTTATGGAAAGGGGAAAACAATTTAGAGGGAGGAGACACCAGGAGCCGGAGGCAGGACAGATTATGGCAAAGTTCACAAATGTGCTTGCCATCACTCCTCAGTTCCCCTGGTATTTCTGGCTTCCCAGAAATCCAACATATTCTAGGAAAGTTTTTTTGGAGCACAAGACTCGTAGGAAAAAGCAGCAGAAGACAAGGATGGAAAGGTCAGCTTGAGCCATAGCATGGAGGGCTTTGAATGCCATGCCGAGATATTTTACAACATAAACCACAGATAAAATGCTACATAGCCAGATAATCTTCACCCTTTTGTACATTAACTCTCTTCAAACTGGGAAACCCACTGGTGATAACCCTGCCATCTTCAACATGTAGCTTCCAGTACTCTGGGTGTTAACATCCTGCTCCTCAGGATGGGAAAGAACAAGGAGTGGGGTCGTGGGAGAATTTTATGGGCCAAGCCAGAAAATGGTGTACATTGCTTCTGCTAAAGTATCATTGGATTTAACTTAGTCGTGTGTTTGCACATAACAGCAAGAGAGGCTGGCAAGTGTAGTCCAGAAGTTTGCTCAAACAGGAGAGATGAAGTTTTGGAGGGCAGTGAATGTTCTCTTCAACAGCTCTCCTCAGATCCTTAAAGGACTTGAAAGTGAATGAGGGCCCAAACTTCTGAGTATTGCTTCAGAGAAGAGGAAGAGATAGGGAGGTGGATGTTGGCTCAATGAATGGAAGAGTTCTTTGACCATTTTAGCATAAACATGGACTGTCAGGATTGGGAGGTACCTGGTGTGGCCCAGTCTCCACCTGGGCTTGAGACCTACTTATAAGAAGTCTGTTTAGAAACCTCTAGGGATGGAGCCCTCTCCATGTGTGAGGTGGCCTATTTCATTTCCGGAGTTCTGATGGCTGCAAGTATTGGCCATAATGCAAAGGCATGTATTTGTACTTCTTGTGTCCATCCCCACCTACGTACCTTAACACCTGGCTGGACACCTCACCCCACAGATTTCTTCATATTCCTAAGTACAGGGCCACAGATGTGACAGCTTTTACTTATATTCTGGGGGTGATGTTTTAGAGGTTTTATCTCTGCAAGTGCAGCCCAGATAGGAGCTTAAAGAGTGACCTCTAGCCTTTGTGTTCTGAAAAGCCCACTCTCACCTCTGCTGCTCATCCTATTAACTGTATTTCTCTGGCAGGCCCAGCCTGGCCCTCATCTATTGTCAAGTTCCAACCCTCTCCCCATTCCCAGGCACCATTTCCTATATCCTTGCATTCTCTCCAGAATCAGTCAAATTATTGTTTTTGGTATGCTGAGAAAATGAGTTCCCTTTGTGTCCCAGCTCTTTTCCCTGAGGCCAGCTTTGCAAACCCTGTGATTCTTCAAGGCACTCTGCTTCACACGAAGGTATCTATTTGCAAGAGACATTATATCATTCCCATCGGAGGCAAGATCGGTGCAATTAGTCAGGTGTTAGATGACTTTGGTTCTTTTCTTCCGCTATTCAGCCATCCCTCCATCCATTCATTCAGCACCTTATTTATTGATCACCTACTATCTGCTGGGCACAGGTAAAATGCCTAACACAGATTAAGGACTCAGTTACTAGTAGCTCATTTCCTTCCCTCCCTTCCCTTAGAAAATTCTCCCTGCAGGGGAAATGATGCCACCAAGAGCCCTTTAGTTCTAGATGGGGAGAGCTGTACGGCTATGGAATCGGCTTCCCCTAAGTTTAGGGCCCTGTGTCCCTCAGGCTCCTGCAGTGGACACAATGACCTAAAGAGGGGTTGCACCTGAGTGTTTGACCTCCAAGGTCACTTTTGGCCTATAACATCTGTGACTGACAACAGCAATAACCCTGAAAGTCAGATGGCATCTGTGTAGACAGGAAATCTAGTCTTTGTAGGTGGTAACCTCACAGGGCTTCTGGGTAGTCCTCCAGGGATGTCTGAGCCAATCTTGCAGGTGCCAGACCTGGCCAGCGTGTCGCTGTCTCTTCTGTAGTCTCACTGATGGTCTCATTTACTGCAGTGTGTCTCATTGTATCCTGAGCTCAAGAGATGCAATGGACTGGCTTCCTCCTGTTGCCTCCCCTTGGGCAGCGGCACACTCTTGTTTAGATTAGAATCTGCCATGCCGGACTGTTCTGCAGGGATCTGGCTCCCAGAGTGCCAACGGTCAGATGACTAGGGCACCCCCATTCTCCGTGTAGGGAAACTTCTGGACAGCCATTTTTCCCCAGCTATAGAGACAGTGTGCAGGTGTGTACCACTCCCAAGAGCATCACTCACATGAAGGGGCACCCTGTTCTTACAGGCTGCAGTGTGAATGGTGGCGCCTGTGGTTGTATGGTATAGCAGCCACAAAGTCAAGTCCACTTTATTTGCATCAGAAATGTGCTTTCCTTGAGTGCAGAGTGTTGTAAGCTTCCAAAGCCCAGATCTGTGCTTTCACTTGATCCTCAAAACACTCTAAGATCAGGTGGCAATTCCATTTCATGTAGGGGAAACTGAGGAAGATAGACTGGCTTCCCCAGGGTCGCACAGCTACCCAGTGGTCAAGCAGGAGCTGGGCCTGGTGTTGTGCTCTGACTCTCAGCACAGTGCTCCAACTGCTGCATCATGTGGCAGCTCCATGCCTCCTGCCCGATGTGCCTAGCCCCACCAGTATCCTGCCACCCTGACTGCCTCCTCTGCTCTGTTTCCTATTCCTTTTGGGTTTAGGACCCTCATTTTCATAGCAAGTATATGGCAATAGCATGCGCTGATGGGAAAGGACAGCTGTGCCATCTCTCCAGGTAACATAGATGCATTTTTTTTTAGGGACCTTATCATTAGGGCCTCCTTGGTCCCTTAAAATGGAGGTGGGAAGGAAGGTAGCTTTGGTTCTTTTCCTGTATCTGGCCTAGGATGAAGCAGAGGAGGCAGGAGTAGTGCTGGGGTGAAGGGAAATACTGCCGGCCCCCTACATCCTACCTTGGGTCCCAGCCCCCTTCTTGTCCTCTGCTCCTGTCTGTTAGATGCTCCTGACATCCAGAAATCTGAGATGCCTGGAAAAGAGGGGAAGAGGCGGCAAGCAGCGATGAGCTCATCCTCACTGGCCGGCGCCGGGTGCCCCTGCGGGACCCTTTTTCCATGGCGGGGTCCAGGCTCCTCGGGTGGCGATGACTTCAGGGCTAGAGATTCCCCACTGGCTGCCCCGGGGGATGGACACTGGCTTGTAGTGCATTCCAGCCATGCTCCCCTCAGCTCTGGCGACGTGAGAACCAGAAACCTCGACCCTCTGTCTCCCCGCTACTCTCCAGGGGAACCTCAGGCCCAGCATGTCCCCAACCGTCTATTTGGCACCTCCTCCTGACCCAGACCTTTCCAGTCCCCACTCTTCCTGTTCCAGCGATGGAAAGCCCAGGACCAAGAGATGGGTCCCTCCTTCTTCTTCCCCTTAGCCTAGCTTTCCCTTCTGCCTTCCTCTTCTTCCCGTCAAGTCCCCAGTCTGCCCCTGAGCCCTTGGTTCTTTTTGCCCAGTGTACATAAGCTTGGACAGAGCCAGTGTCCCCAACATTGGACAATGATGATCCCATGAAAGCTGCCTAAGAGAAGCAGGTGTGGGTGGCCCCTGGACCCACCCAGGCCTGCTGCTGATGGCACTTTGTGGGAACTTTGTTTCTTCTTGCCAAACCTGTCATGAAACACCATCCAACACTTGTCCAAACTTGCCTCCTGACTAGTCACTAGAAGTCACTGATTCTCCCACCCCAACCATTGCCTTCACAATTCTTTCCATTCTCTTGGTCTCCTTGATGATCTAGGGATATTTTGTGGGACTTGTGGATTGGGGTGTCCCTACCTAGGAATGATACCGCCTGTGTCCATGCCAGAACACTATGCTCTAGCTCAGGACTCGAAAGCATTCCCATGACTATAGGGCTTCCCTGTATCCTTTTCCTCGCTCCCCCCCCCCCTCCATCTACTAGCACTGCGTGCCTCTTACCATTGTCTGTACACTGTTGGTGATCCAGCCCACAGCCCGTCTGTTCAGCTCCCACCCTCAGCCTGCCTTCCTGGAGCTGTTTGCACTTGCTTCTCTCTCCCACTTCCATTGCCTCAGCCTGTTCCCCTCAGAGCCCTCCCCTGCACTGAGTCCATGCTCAGCATGGTCATCAGGGACCCCATTGCCAGGTCAATTATCTGACCTCATTCCTTTGACCTCTGTGGTAGCCCATTATATTGACCAGCCTCCTCCCTGGCCTTTCTGCTACCCTCTGAACCAATGGACCCCAAGATACCAAGATACAGTGGCTGAAGCAAGATGGAAATCCAGTTCTCTCTCGAGAAGCCTGGGGGCATGGCCGGTGAGGCAGCTCAATGGCGTTAAGGGTCCGGCTCCTTTGTGCTCTGCAATCTTCTGTATGCCGCTTTGGTTTCTTGGCCCTGGGTGGCTGTTCCTGATCCTGTCGTCTGTGGGAAAGGGACAACGAGATGGGGAAGATATGCAGTTCCCCTTCGGAGGCAGATCTCTGAAATTGTAGTGTCCCTTCAGCTCACGTCCCACTGGTCAGAAGGCAGCATGTGGCCACACCTTGCTGGGGACTGTGCTGTCGAGCCAGGCAGAAATTCCATTGCCAGGTAAGGAGGAGAGAACAGATATTGAACAGCTACCTCCGATGGCTCTTTCTTACTATTTTCCCTGGGCAGTTCTCCTCTATCTGCCCCTGAAATGTTGGTGCTCTCTTGTCTGGCCTGCTCTCCTTCCTCCCTCTCTGTGTGTTCTTTGCTGGGCGCCGAAAGCAGCCATGGATTCAAACCCCGAAGTAAGGTGTTACTTTGGGAAATAACCTTGCCAAAGTAAGGTGTTCTGCCGCCTCTGTCTTTGCACAGAAGTACCTCCTGACCCTGCACCCACACTTCTACCACACAACTGGGCAATTCCTTTTGGAGGCCCCACTAATACCTCAAAATTAATAGGCCTCCAAACCCAACTCATTATTTTCTTCCCAAATCTCCTTTTCCCTATGGGGCTGTTACTCCGGTGTGTGGCACCATCCTTCCGGCCCCAGGCTGTCTCCATCTGTTCCCATGTAATCCATCCCTCAACTTCCCTCACAGCCATCCCTGCCTCATCCTCATCTCCCCCCTGCCTCAGCCCAGGTGTCTTCTCTTTCCTCCTGACCTTATAGTTGCCTGCTAGCTGTCCCTGTGGCTCCTGTTTGCATCTGCCTCCCCAGGTATACAGAGCAGCCACACCACGTAAAATGTGTACCCTCTGCTTATACACCTTCCATGGCTCCCCACTGCCCACGGAGTGTACCCCATCTGGCTGCTGCTTTTTCTTCCAGCCCGCACCCTGCTTCTTCCTATTCCTGCTTTGCCATTCCAAGTGGTTTCATGAGCTCTGAGAACTGCACCTCCTGTTTCTTGGTCTGTGTTTCTCACCCATCCCTCTCTCTCCATCTGCCCAACAAGGCAGATACCTGCTTAGCCCTCAGAACTTGGCCTAAGTGTTGACCCCTCTGGGAGGCCCCTTCTCACCTACTCCCATGCCTTTTGGGAGCTGTAAGATGTAACTCAAGCCCTTGGCCTCTATGGCACAGGCTCTGTCTGTGTCAGAGCAGAACTATAATGCTCCATTTCTGTAACCCTTCCACCAAGGGCCCTCTGAGGGCAGGAATGCACTTTCCTTTTCTCTGGACACAGCATCAGGCACAAGGCCTAGAAAATAACAAGCACCCAGAAAGTGTTTCTTTCTTTTTTTTTTTTTTTTTAAGATTATTTATTTATTTATTTGACAGACAGAGATCACAAGTAGGCAGAGAGAGAGAGAGAGAGAGAGAGAGGGAAGCAGGCTCCCTGTGGAGCAGAAAGCCCGATGCGGGGCTCGATCCCAGGACCCTGAGATCATGACCTGAGCCGAAGGCAGCGGCTCAACCCACTGAGCCACCCAGGCGCCCCCGGAAAGTGTTTCTTAAATGAAAAATTGATCATGTCACCCTGGCTCACAAAACATCAGTGGCTCCTCACTGACTATATTATAAAGTCTAAGCCCTTTTCCAAGGCATTCAGGCCTCATATGATGGGACTGTTGGAGTTTTCAGGCTCACTCTCGAGTCCATCATCCAGACACACCATTTCTTATGATATCTGTTTACTCTTAGACTCCTGCATCTTTTGTCCCTTGCTTCTCCCAACCTGGAGTGCATTTTCTCCTCTCTTCCCTGATTGCACACCTACCCAACCTTTAAAACTCACTTCTGCGGTACATTCTTTGGTCTGCCCAACTCAGTCACACAGTCCTCACTCCAGATTCCTGCTGCGCATGCTGCGTAATGGTTCTGTATTGCCGCTGTCCATAGGGTGCTGTGGCCGGCTGTGCAATTAATACCCCACACCCCTCCTTCCATCTGGAGTCTCCTCCTCTCTCTGCTGTTCCCATCAGCACATGGTTGAAAAGAGGGGACTGCCTGACTGCCTGGGTGTTTGGCAGCCCTACCTTTGTGGTCACTGTTGGGTCTTGGCTGAGCTGGATCAATTGTAGCTCCTTACCCTTCTGGTTCTAGTTCATTGGTCTAAGACCAATCACTTCACTCAATTCAGGCTACTCACAGTCATTCCCTGATATGTTTTTTAAAAACAAAAACTGAGGTGGGGTGATGGGGTGCTGATGGGGTGCCTGGGTAGCTCAGTTGGTTAAGCATCTGCCTTTGGCTCCAGTCATGATCCCAGGAATTAAGCCATGGCATCAGGCTCCCTGCTCAGTGGGAAGTCTGCTTCTCCCACTTCTCTTTCTACTCCTCCCCCATCTCATGCTTGCTCTCATTTGCTCTATCTCTCAAATAAATAAATAAAATCTTAAAAAAAATAAAAACTGAGAAAGAGGATGGGGTGGAAATAGTATGGTGTAAAACTTAGAAGCTGTTAGAGGCCATGTCTTCTTTGTATGATGGAAACCAGTGTGCAGTAAGAGAAGTTAACTAACACACAGAGAGGCATAGAGATATATATGGTGAGAGAGAGGCAGAGAGAGAGGAGAGAGAAGCAGAGAAGCAGGCCTAGAGGACCTTGAAGGATTCCTGAAGCCCATTTGCATTCTTGCTTTTACAATGACTTGGTTGGATTCTTGGAGTAAATAATATCCATCTTTCCCTTAATCTGGTTCAAGTTGCAACCAAGATTCCTGACTGATACATATACCTATTTGGTTTTGCTTAGTCCTGTAGCTATCTGAGTGCAAATGCAACCCCTCCCATGTCTGTCTTTGTGTTTGTAGAGGGCGCAGCCACCCTATTGGGTGCCCTCCATCCCCCAAGATGGCAGAGTCCCTTCTCAGGCCTATGACCCTAGACCAGGGCTGGTCCATCTTTGCTAATTCATGAGTAATGAATTGCTAGTTCGTGACTAAATTCTCCCACACAGGGTGACTGGGTTACTGCCTGACCGTGGCTTTCTTCCCATTTTAGACTGTGTAAACCCATCAACAATCAGCAAATTAGTAGTTTGTGATCCAGGGTCTCTTGTGGTTTGTTTATGGCTGCCACTTTCCCCAGGGCTGAGGAGTCCTTTCCACAGGTGTTTCTTCAGCCTGGGCTTAATTTATTCCTTTTCTCTTCCCTCTGTCACCCAGGCTAATTCTTGCTTTTGTTTATAATTGAGTTAAGTAAACTGACCTCCATCTTCTCCAGCAGAAGCCTCCATGCCTCCATGGCCCATTAATACTGCTGTGGTGTGACTGGACATCAGCCAGGCTGTAGGACACCAAACATCTGGATACTGAGAAGGCTTCAAGGGCTGCTGCCGAAGGACAGTGTCAGGGCTGGGGGAAAGGGACATGACAGCAGACTTTCATCACCAGTGACCCGAGACTTGGTCTGGCACTCACACCAAACCCTTCCTGATGTGAAGTAGTGAGGTCAGCTTGGGTGTACATTCTGAGCTGTAGGCCATGCCTGGAGGGGAGCAAGATGTCTCCCTGGGAAGAGACCATGGAACAGATCTGTGGAAGAAGCAATGGCCAAATGGTTATGGATGAACAGAGGAGGCTGTGACGGGGGAGTGGAAGACAGTCCTCAGCCGGGTGCTACTGTGATGGGCAGTCACTGGCCTCTTCTGGCGCATCTGCCTGCAGGGGACCTGGAGCTGCAGGGATGGAGTCCAGCACTCTTCTAGAGCCCACTCCAACCAGGGACCCATAAATATTGGTCTGGTTTTGGTACAAAGACCAGCCCCAAGCGCATCAGCGGGGTGTTTTCAGCTGGGAGGAGCAGACATATTCTTTCACTCTGGCTCTCATGTGGTCCAGCACATGGGGAGCTGTCTGGGTGGGGGCTACCAACCAGAGCTTGGCTGCCCCCCAGCCCCTTGCCCTAAGCCCTGACGTCACAGCCCAGACATCTGGCTGTCAGATCTGATTGAGCTCATGCCTGGAGAGAGCTGGCAGGCCAGGAGGCCTAACTCCACACACATCCATGCCCACCCAGCCAGGATCTGCCTTCCCCTGGGGCAAAGCACTAACCACTTGGAGACTTGCTATCCTCAAATGTGGAACGGGGATCATGATAACACCTACCTGGAAGGCTTTTCATAAGCATTAATGAAAATGATGAGCTGAATGTCATCAACATACAGGACCTGGCAGCTCGTAAACACCCAACTAGTGATAAGCACTACAGTAATGTATAACAAGATGCTCCTCTTACTCTCTGGGACAGTAATGTCCTGTGTGATATTAGGCAAGCCACTCTTTCTGAGTCTCAGTTTCTTTACCTGTAAAGTGAGAGTACTTCCATCAAGCTTCCTTTTCTAATCCAAAGTTTCACTTTCTGTGAAATGAGGATATTTTCATATTTATTTAATGGGGGGAATAGAAAGAAAAAGGCTCAAATGACATATAGTCAATATGATAAAGCTTTGAAAAATATGAAGAACTGTTTTAACTCAAGAGAGGATAATGATAATGAGCAATAATGTAAGTGCTAATTAATGCTAGTAGTTTCCCAATATGCTTTATTTGCTTGCTAAAGGGTTGGAGGGGAGAATTTCCAGGGTATGTGCTGGGGAGGAAGACTGGCAGAGTGGTTCTGGGCAGAATGTAAATTATGCAGGGATGTGGCTGAATTGGAGACATTCAGCCCACTCTTGGGATATCTCCAACTCATTAGGTGTGTGGTTTGGATAAACCCTCCAAGTGGTTCTGAAGCTCTTGACTCCTACCTCATCCCCCTTCTTGGGTATTCCTCACGTTAGCTCAAAGCTTTGAGGCTCATTTAAATTCAGTGCCCCAAGGATCCCATTCATAACTATTCTCAGATACTCATGCCTATGTGTGATTGGAATTCCTGTAAGGGAAGAGTCTGGTCTAAGAAGGCTGTAGACTTGGAGTTGGTGTATAAGGGGAGAGCTCCGCAGAAGGGAAGACTGCAGGCAAGCGCTCCCTTGGCCAGTGGTCCATACCTTACATATCTTACACACTTTACATCTCTACCTTTGTACTGGCAGAGATAGTCCAGCTGCTGTGTTCTCAAGAGCTAGCACAGGGTCTAAATTAGGGTATCTTGGCATCTTTAATCCCATATTTCCCTCCCTGTCCTCTGTTGATCTGCTCCTCTCTTAGAAGGAATTGTTACTATTTTTTGTGTATCTCCATGACTCAAGCATAGTGTGGTAAACTTTATTTTCTATAGCTTGTATTGTGAGAACAATACACATTTCATAGAATATTATGAAGTCAGTTACTTGTCTGAGGTTGGGATCCCCTAGAAGTAGTACTAAGAAAAGGATATGAATGCAAGTGACCTCAGAAAGCTCCGAGAGAGTGCAGAAATGAGAAAGTGAATGGAAGGAGCAGATAAAGGTTGAGTAGCTATTGGTATGGGAAACTGGGGCATAATCTCACTGAGTTGTCCCAGACAAGGGGAAGGAAGTGGAGGTATCTAAGCACCATCACCCCATCTTTGGCTGAGGATGGACTCCAGGAGCACTAAGCCTCCATCAGCTCTGGCTTGTCCTGAGCACAGGCAAACACGGGGCCTAGTAGGTAGTCTTCAGTCTGGAGGTGACACTGAAGACTATTGCAGAGAACCAAGAGAGCATGCTGAAATATGCCTTTACAAATGAGGTACGTCTCTCACTCTTGCCCTCAAACTCACCGAGACTCTTATGTGAAATTCCCATCAGATCTCTAGGCTGGGATCTCTAGACTAGTGCACTATGACACAGTTTTGGACAATGCCATGGTTTGTCATTATGAGATGAATAAAAAAAAAAATCTCTTGATCCCCCTGTTGGAAGACGCTGCATGTGTCTCATTTTTCTGCATGTCTTACCAGCCCAGACTCAGGCTTCCTTTGTTCTTGGCTGCCTTTTCAAGGTTGCTTGTGTCATTAATGGTCCAGGAAGACAGAAGTGTCTCCCTGTGGAGCAGAGAGTAGCTTTGTATGCTGTCCAGAACAGTAAAGAAAAAATCTACTTCTGGGTTAAAATTAGGCAAGCTTACTGCCTATTATAAAGGATTCAGGCTCCCTAATCTCAGAGATCTTCTGTAATGCAAACCATGGTGCAGCACTCACCTGGCCTCTTTGCCTAACCCTGTAGCAAGTAGGGTTCCTGGGACTGGCACAAATGCTGATGCTCCAGATACTGTTCTCACTGTGAGTAATAGAGTCTTTTGTCTCTGACCCAGGAGTCTCATGTCTCAGCCAGCGTCCATGAAATTACTGGCAGGCAAGCTTTCTAGCTTGCGAGAAGTGTACAAATCTTGCTCCTGCTGCAGCTCTTGACGTCTCTCCTACTGGTCCCCCAAATCAATTGCTTGGTCATCATGTAAGTGATGTAAAGAGACTTGAGACCTTCTGCTCAGGAGCTCAAAATCTATTTGGGCAAATAAGACAAATGAATAGGAAGTAAAAAAATAATCTGTAACATAGTCTGATCACTAATAGCATAGAGTGCTTGAGTAGGGGCTTTGTGGAAGGGGGTTTGGAAGGAGAGAGAAGAGCTGGAGCAAAGCAGGGAGGCTGGGACTGCAGGCCAGTGCTGTCCACACCTTGTGTAGGTGAGGGTCAGCCCCAGCACAGAGTTCATCGGAGTGCTAGCTAATGAATGCCCACTGAGTTTGGAGGGTGATGGAGAGCCCTGGAAGCCCTTATGTCCCGCTGCCCTGCCTGTGTCTCCCAGGCACCACCCTTATCTTCTCTGGGACTCACTGTTCTGACACCTTCATTTCCATTGGCTCACTGTGTCCAAGGTGCCTTGGGGAAATCCCCACAGAGTACATGGCACTTTTGTGAGGCACAGAGTTGTTTGTGTGGCCCAGAAGCCATGGTGGGGACTGAGTCCTGAGTTCTTAGAGCCCTCATCTGCACTCCTGGGCAGCAGCCAAAGACCACCAGAAATGTCCAAAGGCAGATTTATAGCCAAACGAGGAAGAGCATCCCCATGAAGATACCTACACAGTCGTTTCAACAGGAGAATTTACAAGCATCCGTCCTCCTTCCCTTGCTACTGAGTGGAAAAATACACTGGGCCCAGAGCCGTGAGCTCCTTGCCAAGGCTTGTGACTCATCCCTAAGTCATAAATAACGGGTCCCTTATGACAAAGCAGAGAAGGGAGCTGGGCCCAGGGCCACGTATTTATTAGAAAAGAGAGTAGAACCATTAGTCGGGGGGCTTGGTTTCCGGAAAACTCAAACCACACCGTGTTAGAGAAGGTCAGGAGGCACTTCCACAGGAATTCAGACCTGACTTTTTTTTTTTTTTCCTCTATAATCTCAACCTGTCATCTGGGCTGGAGCCCCGTGGTGCCTCCACCAGAGGCATCCCTTGGCCACACTAGTCCTGTGGATGAAGGCAAGGCTTCACCACATCCCAGGCCCTGCTGGGTGCCTCCTGACAATGACGAGGGGAGGAAGGGCCACATGTCCTGGTGACTACCACACCTCCTGGGACCTCCATTTTGGAAGGCTTCCCAGGTGGCCATCACAATGAGGCGGGAGGGGAGCTGCAGGGACTGTGCAGGCTGTAGGACTGGCTCGGGCGTGTGACGGGCATGGTCTAGGGGCAAAGGGAAAGAGAAGGAAAGGTTCGCTTCTCTCTGGAACGTACTCCCTGGGACTCTCTTCCTGTCTCTGTGTCTCTCTCTGTCTGTGGGTATATAGGACTAAAAACCCAAAGGGTAATGGATGCAGACAGGGAGGAACAATAAATCATTTGCAGCCTGTCAATGAAACCTTTAACGTTTGAAGGAAATACAGGCATGTGTGATTTGGGAAAGCTGAACTTGTCATCTTCCCCCAAACCCTCTCCTGTGTGTTCAGCACACCTCCCGAGCTGCTCAGGTTGGAAAATGGGGGTGTCCAGGATGATACCCCATGTCCCCCTGTACCTGCTAAGGGCAGCACCATCCTTACCTGATGGCCTTCTTCTAACTTACGGCTAAAATCCATGCCCTTCAGTGTCATTCTGAGGCCTGGTGCTAGTGCACCATTGAGGCTGTTTGACCTTGTTCTTGTTCACCTGCCTGATCCCTGCTCCCTCACCACAGCCCAGGGCCAGCACCTCCGTCCACATGCTGATTCTTTAGAGCCACCTTGGCCAGGTGCACACCAGCCTCCTGAAACCGCGGTAGCCCGTGACTGCTGCTGCCCATCTGTGTCCCCAGCTTGGCCACACACACCTCCGGGCAGAGATTATCTTCCCTAACCCTCCGTGTCTGCATAGCCCCTGTTGTTCCACTGCAGCCAGGGAGAACTCAAGGAGTGAACGATGAATGGCCAAAGAGATGAATGGAGTGGTGAATCAACCCTGTCTTTATGACAGCCGTTGGCACACACAGGAATGTGTGCTGAGTCTGCTTCCCCACTCTGAACTGTGCCCTATTTTCATTGCCGCCTTCTGGCCTCCAAAGCCAAGGGCCTTAACTAACAACTGGCCTTGACTGCAGATGACTAACAGAAGCTCCATGCGTGGGTTAGCTCTTTGATCTTTGCTACCTCGGCTATTAGGGAGACGGCACTCTTCTACTCAGAGTGACACTGGGCATTTCGGGCAGCACGTAAGAGCCACGGGTCTCTTTTAATGTGGATTTACAGGGCCCTGGTTTTGGGTTACTGTGGTTGGAAAGGCATTCCCCTACTGTGTTTCCGTGCACACTACAATCAGACTGTGAGCATTAAAACACAATGGAATCTGAGAAGCCTTGTAGGAACCTTCTGGACCAACCAGTGCATTTACCATACAGATGAAACCCTCAGCGACAAGGCTTTGGTCCACAGTCTTTGGTGTTGGTGGGAGGAGTGGCTCTGGAACCCCAGGGGTTGTCAGGGAACTCACTGCCCCAGGCAGTTGACTCAGAGTCCTCACCTTGCCCCTGCCCTCTTCATCAAGTCCTGAGACCAACCCCTCCCCCGGGCTGGGCGACTCCTCCAGAGCCTTCCAGGCCCTTGGCACATTTCTTGGCTGCTGTGCTGGTTTCCAGGTTTGCTTATTTCTGTTCTGCCTCCCATCAAGCCCCTGGTGCTCAGGCTCTATGGAGAGCATGAGAAGGCTTCAACCTTGCAGATGACGGATTTGGGTCTCAGGTCTTAGAATCAAGTTCTGGGGATAGATTTAAGGTAGAGGGCCATCAGAGAACCTTCCTGATCCTGTCCTAGCATCTGGCATGCTTAGCCAGGGCTGAGAAGGGCCTGCTGCGGAGTTACCACAGGCCCATCCATCTCAGTGGGACCACTGGGCACTCGCTGACTAGGGAGAACACTCCCAGCCGCAGGCCAGGGATGAGAGAAACAAGTGTGAAGCAACACACAGCAACCCTGGGGCTTGAGTCTCAAGTTCTTACCACCCAAGTGTCTCCAGAGTCAGGGGGACATTTGGGGAGCGCTCTCTGGAGGGGGATAAACTCTGGGAAGTGTCAGGGCAGAGATAGCGTGGGAAAAGAAGGACGGGGCCAGAAGGATGCCCTCTTCTCTGGGGACTTTGGTTAGTGCTGGGGCAGGAGTAGCCCTGTGCCTTGCAGCCCTGTGGCAGGTGGCTAGGAAAGGTGGGGAGTCCGAGTCAGCCTAGAGGGGTCATTCAGGCTGGTGCCCTGGGCTGGAGCCCCCACATTACCTCCCCGCCGACGGGCTTCCCTGCACACTTCCCAGCCAGCTCTCCTTCTACCTGGTGGCCCTTGCCCCATCAAACCACGTCTCTGGAGAGACAGAAAGTCTCCCAATGAGCAGGGGGAGCTGAATTCCTGGAGTCCCTCCTGAGCCCAGTGGGAATCTTCTTCATGTGTGGGGGAATGAGAACAAAGAGACAGGCTTCTAAAGGGCCTGGAGTCAGCAGGGGTGTGCTCAAGCTTTATCTAGAAGGATGAAGGTGGCTGATTACACTGCCCGTATGCAGGAGGCCTCCTGGGGAGCTCTCCAGCTTGGAGAGAAGTCAGTATTCTTGGGCTCTTTTATTGCCCACCGTCACCCTTGGCTCCCACCCTTCACCTCCGCAGCTCTGGAATCATCTGCATGTTCTAGGTTCCGGCCCAAGGTCTTTTATCTGCTCAGAGGGCTCTTTCTACCAACTTCCTAACCTTGTCTCAGGCTTCTTGCCCTGGATAATTCCTAGTCAGTCTTCCAGAGCCCCTTCAGATACCAGGCACATGATTAGCCTCCGTTAAACAAAACTCCAAGCCCTAATCCAGGATGGGGGGCTGCAGGGACAGAGAGGTCTGAATTCAGGCTTGGTTCTCGTTGCAGATAATTTTCATCTGATTTTCTTGTGATCTTGGGCAAATGTCTCCCGGTGTCTGGTCTCAACTTCTTCATCTGTCAATGAGGCGGCTAAGTTGGCTGAGCCGTGAGCCTTCCAGCTCTAACACACACCCTGGGTGGCAGCGAGGCCAAGGTCCCGGCCCCGTGCTCTCCCTGCTGGCCTGCCTCACCCTCCCCAGCTGGGAGGAACATCCTGAACAGCGTTAAGAATAATAAACATGGGCTGATAAACATCAATAGGCCCACCCGGTGCCAAAAGGGAAAGAGGGAAGACTGTGCTTTGCTGGCTGGAGCCTCCCTGGACCAAGGAGCTGCTGCCAGCTCCTTAATCATCTGGAGACAGCCGGCCGGCTCCCCCAGCCCTGCCCCAGGCCCAGGGCAGGCAGAGGCCAGGCCAGGCCCTGGGGGAACCCGCCACTGAGTCCTTAGCTACAGGCTGGTTATAGATGGCCCCCTGACTCCTGTGCCAGGCCCTCTTGCTGGACAGAGGTCACCACTCTGCCTGAAACCTGCAGTGGTTCCCCACGGCCCAGGAGACACAGCCTACATGCTCCAGCCGGGGCATGGAAGGACCCTCATGCAGGCTGTCTCTCCAGCCTCATGGCTTACCTGGTCACAGACTAGATCCTCGAAGGGCATCTTGCCATTTTCCAGAAATGCCAAGCTCTTATTCTTTTGAGATTTCTCACAGACTGCTCCCTGCTGCCCTGGCAGAATCCTACTTTGACACTCCATTTAGGCCCGGGTTTAGAGTTAGTATTTTTAGCCAAAGAGGCTCTGTATTCTAATTATTTGGTGCATGACCCAGCTCTCTTACAGACCATGAACTGTTAAGAGAGGAGCACTGTCATGGAGGAGTAAGGCAGGCTGCCACGTGGAGCCCTCAGCATCACCTGCCTTGGGTTCTAGAGGGACATCACCAGGAGCCAGGCATCACTTTGCCATGGGCTCTGAGGCAAATCACTTAACCTCTCCGTGCCTCAGTTTCCAGTAAGATAAGATGGCATGAAAGTTTGCTGCTGGGCTTACATGGAGACATATCTGGAGCCCTCAGCAGAGGCTGAGGCCCAGCCGTGCCCTCCAAGGTAGCTCTTATCATTTAGGTTGGTGCACTATGCACTACCAGTGCTTGACACGAAGTAGACAGCCACAGGTCGGGGATGACTGCGTGACTGTCTGCTTCATGGCTATAGAAAGGACCAGAGACCTGGCTCCTGCTTCCAGTCCTGATCTGCTGTTATTATGCAATGGATTTCTGCTGAGGGCCTGGCTGTGGTGGCCAGTGGTGTGGCTTATAGGACAGGTACCCACTGAGGGCAGGAGCTGCATTTTTTTCTCCCCACCAGGACAGGGCAGTCATTTCACGTGGAGCCTGTGAGTTTTGGTGAACTGGGGGACTTCTGGTTGCCTAGGTCTCTCCAGGGGTGCTGAGGAACTCAGTGGTTGGTGGCTCTGGGTGCTGAGTCATGTAACTCTTGGAGTTAGTGGTGGCTGGGGGAGGGAGGGTGACCAAGGCAGGAAGTGGGCTGCTATGTCCAGGGCGGGCTGCCTCTATGACCTCCTGGGCCTCCGGGGCTCTTCCCAGAGTTAGTGACCTGGCTCATTCATTAAACCACAAGTCCAAGGGCACCACCATTCCCAGGGCGGCTCGACTCGCCGACTTCCAGCCTTCCCGCCTCCCTGGGGAAGCTGTGTCTCCCTGCTTTGGTCCAATTTTCCATGTGGGATTTCCGGAGACACCAAATGGGTCATGTGATAGGAGACATGGTTCGGGAACTTCGTACATTTCTAAAATTCCTGACCCTATTTTCAGATGCCTGCTCCCCTGTGCATACCCATCCCCAGGCGTACCCTTTTATTATGAGCAATATCCTCCTTTCCAGTGGAGAATAAGAAACATTAGCAGATGCATGAATCAGAGTTCCAGTGGGTTGGGAATCATCTCTTAATTTGAGAAGGTCTTTCTGCTAGACTATGTATGGTTAAGGCTTGCCTGAGGGGTTCTGGTGGGACATGCACAGTTTTTGTAATAAGAAGACACTGAGGAAACTCAAGCACTCTGTTCTGGGTTGGGGATCATGTATTGTCCGTTTACTTACAGCAAGGGGCTGCCCTGGCCTGTCCATCAGGGAACTTGGGAATGACCTTGCCTCAGGCTGTCTCAGGAAAAGTCATGTTACAGCTCTGTTTCTGGGGACCACAGTAATGCATGGGCACATGCCAGCTCTGGGATTTTCATTCTTAGTCACTTAGAGAGGGGAAATACAGGCTAGATAGCCCTGAAAAACTGGCACCAAGAAACGGTTGGTCATGGGGGACAGGGCCTCAGGCTATGAACAGGGAGTGTACCCGGGGATACTGGGGTTCTAGGAGGAGACAGGGCCAATGCTGAGAACTAGAGGAGGTGGGACTCAGAAAGAAGAGGGGACCCAGATAAATGCCCAGCACTACAGTTGTGAGCCAAGATCACACCTTTGAACAATCAGAAAAAGATGTCAGAGCACAGCCCTGAGGCAGAGTGCAGGCTTGGTGGGCAATGGCTGGGCTGGATTTCAGCCTTCTGTGTGCCCCTCCTGCTGGGCCCTTATGCAATGAAGGCATGACCTGAACAACCTTTGCGCTATGGCCCAGAGCCCAGGAACAGAAGTGCTAATGTGTGTGTGTGGGAGCTGGAGCTTCCTGGATCAAGGACTGGGTCTCCTCTCCCCTCTATGTCCTTCTGCTGTCCCTACTAGGGGAGTCTCTCCTCTCTGGGGCCACAGTGTGGGGGCTGTGAGGCCAGCATGGAGGGGTTAGCTGCTATAGCCTGGGGCCTTATTAATGGAGCACTGAGTGCGGCCAGGGTGCCCTCCTTCCCTCTGTGGAGGTGCCCTGGAGACAGCTGATTAAGCAGGTTGGCACGATGTCTGCAGTGATTTATGGGCTACCCAGAAGCTTCTGCCTGGAGAGCTGGGCTGCTGTATTATTCATGGAGGAGAGCTGTAAATCTGCCCCTGGAACTGGCTCCAGCTCTGCCCTGGAAGATGAGGACGGAGGGATGGGTGGGGAAGGAGGGGCAAGGTGCTCAGAGTGCGGGGTAGTTCTGAACAGGCATCTGACCCCTACTTGTTGGTCTGGCATGTATTTACCCTTGGTAGTCATCTTGTCTGTTTCCTTGCATTTCAGAGGTGATACTCTATGCCTGCCTTTGGTGACGCTGGTCCAGTAATTCTCTTGTCTAACCTGGATAACTTTTGCTAGCTGAAGCCCAGGGTTCCTGCCTGAGGCAGTTCTTAACAGGAATTTAAAATATCAGATCACATTTCTCTAGAACAAATTGGGCAGTGGGGTTCTCCATTCAAAAAGCTGTACGAGTCTTACTTCTGTCTGTCCTTACTTCTGTCTTACTTCTGTCTGTCCTTACTTTTCTCTCACTCACTAATATCTTTGTGTGAGAAAATGTAGGGCAAGACATAGCCTTGAGCATGAGAGGAACCATTAGTGCAGTTAGCTTCTTGAACTTGAGCTTGCATCAGAATCACCTGTAAGGGTTGTCAAACATTGATTTCTGGGCCCTGACCCCAGTGTTTCTAAATCAGGAAGTCCTGAGTGAGGCATTTCTAGCAAGTATTGATGATGCTGCTGACCCAGAGGTCACACCTTGAGAACCACTACCTTAGTGTAATTTAACCCAGTTTTGTTGTGCTGACATCATTTAATGAGGGCAGGAACCATCAGTAAAATAAGCAGTCATTGAATTCATTAATTAATTCATTCAATAAATGCTGACTAACACCTACTAAAAACACAGATATGAAAATCCAGCTCATAGTTCAGCAGAGACGAGAAAGACATGTGAGCAGATTGGGCATTTGCTAAGTTGAATCAAGTGATTCAATATACTCAGCCTCTGTTGAAGGCTTATAAATACCTTCACTATCCGCTGCTGTGATCTAAATAAATAGAGAAGCCGTAGTAGCATGGTGCTTTCTTTTCCAAGGCTGAATGGAGAGCCACCTAGAGATTACATGGGCTGGGATTTGGTCAAGTTTGAAGGTACTACTGTCCTAAAAAGGAGATGTTCTTGCAGACGGGGAGATGAGGGAGTCTTCATCATAGAGGAGGTGAGACTTGAAGGATGAATTTGGGAATGAGGGGAAACTGGTAAGTGTGGCTATCCATGGTAGAATAATCTCTTCAATTTCACAAGTGTGACTGTCCACAGCTGAAACTGAAAGACCTTTCCTCTGACCATCCTGGTCCCAGGTCTTCAGTTTCTCATGGTTTCTCCCCTGTGTTTCCTCCTGGGACTTGTAGGCAACAAATATGCTTGTCTCAAAGATTTCTAAGTGCAAACATAGTAACAAGTGAAGGTGGTCTGGACAGTGTCTGAGACTGGGTTGGGGGAGAGAATGAATAAGGAAGAGGTTTTGTGACAGAGCAGAGATGAGTTACAAGGAACTATAATAGGGATGCCTGGTTGGGAAAGGGAAGAGGGCATGGGGTAAGGAGCAGAATAGCAGGATATTTAGATCCTATAGCAGGAAGTCCTGTTAAGACCTCTTGAGACTGTATCCCATTCCCATCCTATTGCTCAGAAGGAAGCATTTTCTTTAGTTATTTATTTAAAGATTTTATTTATTTGACAGACAGATCACAAATAGGCAAAGAGCCAGGCAGAGAGAGAGAGAGGGGAAGCAGGCTCCCTGCTGAGTGGAAAGCCCGATACGGACCTTGATCCCAGGACTGGAGATCATGACCAGAGTCAAAGGTAGAATCTCAACCCATTGAGCCACCCAGGCGCCCCAGAAGGAAGCATTTTAAACTATTTTAGTATTTCTTTTGGTATTTCTATTTATATCTCTAGCTAAAATGAATGCATTGCTTTCTCTTTATCCATTAACTTCAGATATTGACTTTCTATCATGATAGATGAAAATATAAACTCACTTATACACACTTCTGTACACCCCCCATTCTCCTAATGTCATCATATCTAGATTCTTAGTAAAAATAATTTTCAGAGTTTTCATCATTGTGGCTATAAATTTTGCTTACTGTTGACACAAATGGTGTCTAATTACAACAGTCTAATTACATATTGTTTGTTGTATAACTTTTAGCTTTTCTTGGAGTTAATAATTGCCTCTGATTTTCATTTATTTTCTTTTCTTTGAATGGCCTACTAAGTAATTTCACACTTTTTCATAGCTCTACAAAATACCTCTCAGTTGCAATTTTCTGATTGGTTAAGCCTGCCATATAACTTACCACTTTCATTTTCTCTCCCCTGGAGTCCTGTCTTCTTGCACACTGAGATCTGTGGCTCTATCCGGACTCACTTCTGTCTCTGGCTGTTGCACAGCCTCATCTTGCCCCTTCCTCTCTCTAACATCCTGGCATTGCCTTTGTCCTTCTCTTACGTTTATTCCTGGTTGGTTTGACTCCATGTCATGTCTGCCTGTTTCTTGATTTACTCCCTTGGCTTTGGTTGTGCCAAACCTCCAATAGCTTCCCATGAAACAGTACAACAGAATTAAA